>NC_136268.1:85726478-85909023 GCF_964187855.1 Myxine glutinosa
GGCGAAGGAGGTGCGGAGACGAGGTGCCAAGGTGAGTGGCGATATACGAGGAAATGTATATGATGTGAGGGGAGCTTCAGTCGGCTTGGGGGTTGATTTGGATCCGGGTGTTCGTGAGAGGCCGTTGGTGAAGTGTGCGACAGGTACGGTGTGCGAAAGAGGAGGTGTGCAAGAATATCCGACTCTGGGGTGTGTGAGGAAAAAGTGCGTGCCGAGGAGTGAGTGTGCTGTCAAGAGTGAGTTGGTCGTAGCGCGTGTGCGAGGGGGCACATGGATGCGCGTAGTGGGGAGTGTTACAGAGGATGTAACGAGAGAGTGCACACCTGTGGTGAGTGTTACGGAGGGAGTAACGGAAGAGTGTGCACGAGAAAGGTGTGTAACGGACGGGTGCATGGGGAAAGAGTGCGCTGTCAAGAATAAAGGAGAATGCACACCTGTGGTGAGTGTTACAGAGGATGTAACGGAAGCATGCACGCCTGTGGTGAGTGTTACGGAGGGTGTAAAGGGAGAGTGTGCACGAGAAAGGTGTGTAACGGACGGGTGCATGAGTAAAGAGTGCGCTGGCGAGAGTAAGGGAGAGTGCGCGACCGAGTGTGGTCGTAAAAGTAGTGAGAGTGACACGGAGCGTGAGTTGGTTGTGGCAGGTGAGAGAGGATGTACACCTGGAATGGAAGGATGCACACCTGGAATGGTAGAGCATGTGCGGGAATGCACACTTGAGTTAGTAGTGAGGCACGTAGTTGGGTGTGCAAGTGAGAGCACACTTGTGGTTGTCACAGAGGAGGTGACCGAGGAGGGGGCACGAAGAGGTGTGTTGGTGAGATGTGCGAACGACGAGTGTGTGCAAAGGTGTGCGGTGGTCAGGTGTGTGACCAAGTCTGTGAGCGAAAGAACGAGTACAATAACGAAGTACGCAGGGTGTACAGGCGGCGTTGGAGCACCGAGCTCGGTGAGGGTAAAACGGGTAGCGTATGCGTGTGAGCATGCAGGTGAAGCATCGACGGTAACCGGGTTAGCAGTTAGAACGACGTTTAGCCGAATCGGGCCCTCGGTGCGTGCCGGGTTTCGCGTGCCGCGAGGACCAGCGGGGATCCGAACCACGGCGGTTTCGAAAGAACCGCCGTACGCGATCCACGCCGGGCCGCGCTTTGAACGGCCGCGTCCGTGCTCCACTAGGCGGAGCGGGCAGCCCGATAGGAAGGGTCGTCATGGCGACCCCTGTTTGTTGAGGCATTCCGGCAGGTCGAGATCGGGCCATTGGACGGCTCTGTGCCGAGATGGTGCGTGGGATCTCGGCCCGGGTAAGCGTCCTTCCCTGCACCGAGTGCCGGACGCATCCAACCGCCGGCACCAAAGAACCCGCATTCATTGCTCGGCTGTACGAAGCCGAGCTTTAGAAGTGAATTGGCGCACCGAGAGGCACTAGTGAGTAGACTGTGATGATGAGGATAGTGTTTTGGCCCCGAAATTAGAAGAACAAAATTTGAGGATTGGCAGTGATGATTGGCAGAGGATTGGCAGATGATTGGCAAATTTTTGATTAGCTGGAATTTGGACGAGCAAAATTTATAGTGAAAGATACCCGATGTGGGGGGATGGCAACTCTGCCATCTCTCACAGCGGGGAGCAAAGGAGCACTAGTCTTATGGGGTTTATTGCAGTGAAAACTAGCCCGGGAGGGTGAGGATATAATGATAGGGATCTAGAGAAGATGACATTAGGTAACGGTAAGGTTAGTTAGTGACAATGATACCTGTAGTGGGGACGCAGGTAGATTAGAGTGGATGATAATGACGTGGTATGTGCTTAGTTTAAAGGGAAGACAGGGAGCACTAAGTTAGCAGGGCAACAGGTAGTTTAGGTGTGAGTGTTGGAGGTGTATTCAAGTGTATTGAGCAGGGTATGAGTAAATGATTGTGAGTTGTAGTGTGATTGCACAGGTGTGCAACTGGACAGGTGTATGGGGCAGTGTGTGAGTGAGTGATGGTGATGTGTGTTGTGTTGACCAAATGGTCCAGGAAGGAAGGAGGGTGCAGGTGGCACCAGGTGAGATTCCACAGGTGTGCAACTACAGGTGAATGGAGAATGGTTGTATGGAATAAATGGTATGGAATATATGGAGTATTGGAATGGATGGTCGTGGAGTGAGTATGGTGGAAATTGTGGAGTGGAGTGGATGGTGCGAAGGTGTGAATGGGGGAAGAGTGGACCCCCATCACGAATACCCGGGGCAGGTAGTGTAAGTGTTAGGTAGAGGGTACAGGTAAATTGTGGTTGGATATTGGCATCTGTGGTGCGGGTGAAAGAATGGTATTTGGATGGGTGCATTAGTGTTGTGGAAATGGCTGGGCGTGTAGCCTGTTAGTGCGTGTAGTTGGTTTGGGCACTCCACCACTGTGAGGATGTCAGCCAGGTGAGGCCGCAGGTGGGCTCTGGGAGCCGGTAGAGTTGTTGTGGATGGGGCCCAAGGATCCGGAGGACGGACCCGGGTAGCCCAGTGCCAGAGGGCACCGAGGGGTGACAGAGCCAGGAGGGGCCTTCCCCAGTTAGATAGGTTAGGTAAGGAGCAGGTAAGCTCGGAGGCAACTACAGTGGTGGAGGTGTGCATGTGGGTAGGCCTGCTGGGAGAGCTACACGCCCCAGCCCAGAAATTGTGCAAGGGCACCGGGAGATGAATCGGGGGAGTGAGACCCCAAATTGAGAAGCACCACAGTTTGGTCAATGGGAATTTGGTTTTTTAAACCACATAGAGTAAGATTGCCAATGGTTTGGCAGGGAAAGACCCCGGGTAGTGTAAGGTGTGTTAAAGTCATTTAGAGGATAGTTAGGATTGAAGTCTCCTCGCACCATCTGCATCCACTCACCTGAGATGACGTAACTCCACACCATGCCAGGTGGTTTTTGTTATTTTTATGATGCAAATGTTTTGGATTGTGAGACGCATCATGACGTGGGTGAGACATTGTGCTTTATGTTCCATCTCTCCCTCCTTATGAGGATTGATGATGAATTGGTGATGGCAAATTTTGGTTAGAGGGATTGTGGAGACGAATTTGGTATAGGGGAAATATGGGGAAGACGTGACATTAGCGCCGAATTTGTAAATGTGTAGATTTTTGTAAATATGGGGTAAGGGCAAGGGTAGAGTAGGTGACAGGGGGGGTGACGTACGGTAGGGACGAGCTTTCTCACTTCGCTCTCCGTACGGACTTCGCCTTGCATTGCCTTGATTGATGTGTACCCTTGTGACCTTACCCCTCGCTCATCTGTCTTTCCCCCCTTTGTCTCCCACATGAGGACCTGTGCGCCACTGGGCGCCGAGGGGAGCGTGCGTGAGTCCGCCATTGTGCGCCCGGAACTCCCAGAACCAGCTGTCTGCATCGATGCACCACATTATGGACCACATGTTTGTGGCTGAGCACCACTTATGGACCCCATGGGTTGGGGCATGGCCCCTCTGCTGGAACCGGCCATGAAGGCCCGAAATCTTGCTGGCGGACCTTGGCCACAGGGCACCGATGCCCCACAGGTGAACCACACTAGTCGGCCCCTGTGGGCCATAAATAAATAAAAATGGACACGTTGGGTGCATTTCATTTTATGTTCAAATAGGCCGCAAGTAAGAAAATGAAAGAAAATGCTAACATCTGGAAGAAAGCAAATAGCCAGCAGAGGGAGCCGAAGAGCAAGAGACCACCTGCAGGGTTAGGGGTTGTTGGTTTATTTTTATTGATGACAGTGATGACTGTGCACCGATTGGTGCTTGAGGGTGTGTTGGTGCATTTTGGGTGCTTTCATGGTGCGTCGATGCAGAGCAGACTGTCTCTCCCCCCCAAAAGAACAATCACAGGTCCTGGGTTAGTTTTGTAAATAAAAGCAGAGCCATTGTAAATAATGCTCCCCACCGTCAGTGTATAGTTTGAAGACCATTCCGCAATTCGGTTAGCTGTGGGCGTGAATCTGTTAGGCAGGGTGCAATGGAGCAGCGGGACATATTTATTTATGTTTTAAAACTGTCGCACTCAGGGTCAGGTTAAAAGTAGAGGGAACTACACCTACGTGTCACACTAAGTTAAAGTTATAGGCCCGGGCCGTGGCTAAGAGGAGGAGGGTGCAGTGTTGTGGATATGAGGATTGTGTTTTTTTAATTGTGTTTTTTATTATTATTGCTTTATTCTGGACCCTCCTCACTCCAGTGTTGTATAAAGGTCAAAGGGCGTTCCCGTAGTTAATTCCATAAAGCATACACGTCAGCCAATCATAGATTTCCCCCTTGTTGATAGTTATATCTTTATTATGTGTTTTAGGGTAAGGCCTTGTCTTCCATTAAGATGACACTCCATTGCACCAAGTGAAACAAGATAGATTCCCTTTCATTCCCATTCCCAAAATCTCCATTTCCAGCTACATCCCCTCCAAGTCTCCATTGCCAACCGCACTGGGCAGTTTGCCAGGTTTGTTACAGCGGTGGGTTGCTGATTTCGCCCCAAAGCCGCCATTAAGCATGTGCTCAGCTCGGGGAAGAAGGGCGTGCCCGCCCATCGTCATCAAGGGCGGAGCCAGAGGGCCGTGCCGACCAATCAGGGCCGAGGCGAGCTGACCGATGAGCGTGTCCTGCAGGCCGGCGGCTTGATCGCCTGAGGCGCTATAAAAGCGCGCGCGCAAGAAGAAAACCGGACGTTGTGGTTGAGTTGAGTGGTTGGACCAGATGAGCTTTTACAGAAGTGGTTGGACCAGATAAGCTTTTACAGAAGTGGTTGGACCAGATGAGCTTTTACAGAAGTGGTTGGACCAGATGAGCTTTTACAGAAGCAGATGAGCTTTGACAAGACGAGAGAGACGAGTCCTGAAAAGAGCACGCGACGTCCACACAGCCGCAGCAGCAGTAGCCACAGCAGCAACAACAGCAGCTTGGGGCCTGGACGGCAGTTTTGAGCAGGGCCGCGAAGGAACGGCGGCTGCGAAACGCGCCGATCATGCTGCAGGACCCGTTGGACCTTCCTCTCCCTCCAGCCATCCACCTCCTGCCTTTCCATCCTTTTGTGTACGTGAGTTTGTTCTGTGTGTCTTGTCCCTGGGTATTAATTAAGTTTGTATAAGCTAGCGTTGCACTGTGTCTCTGAATTCTTCTGTAAATTCTTTTCTTATCTTTCCTTCTTCCTTGGTTACTTTTGGTTGTAAATAGTAAATAAATTAGATTCGTATTCCTTACCCTTTGTCTTCCTCCTTCTTCAAATCCTTCGCTTTAGTCTTTTCCCCATTGAATATCTGTGGCGCGATCCGGCCAACGTTCGGGCATCGGGTTAGTCGGGGCAACTGTTCGGCCGCGGTGCCATCCGCTCGGCAAACACAACATCTTATCCGCGGTCCGTAACAATATATATATATATATATATATATCGGGATGTAAATTTAATTCAAAAATTGATCCAGACGTCTATTCTCTTTCAAACATTCAAACTGACAGAGATAGTTATTTATCACAGCATCTATAGAATTTTCACCCTTTCACTCAACTCCGTTTCGCTGTTATTTGGTGCAGAAAAAGTCAACTGAGCTTTATAGATATTTATATATATACATACAGCCACGTGAAAAAGTAAGTACACCTCATGTAAAGTTTTGACTTTTTCAACATATTTCAACATACAGCTATTTGATTTTCATTTCAACAATATTGATAGATAAAGGTGATATAATATAACAAATATGATGAAACATTTACATTTTGTCGTCCATTGTATAATTTAAATAAACAAATACAAATTTCGCTTGTGGAAAAAGTAAGTACACCCTGTGGCGGGCACAAGGGGCAATAATTCCGCGCACCAGTGGGTGGCGCGAGCGCCCAGGCGGGGACCGATGGCACATGCCCCGCCCTTCGACCAATCGGCCACGCCCGGGGACTAGGCGTGGCCTCGGCACATATATGCGGGCTCTAAGCTCGAGCCCGCTCAGTGCTGCAGTTCGAGCTTTCGAAATAAAGACTCTTTTGTTTTAACAAACGCATTGTGGCCTACCTCTTTGGCAAGCAAGTTGTGTGTGCGCAGCACCACACTTCACTGGTGACCCCGACGTGATTCAGCCGTCGCTGACCACCGAACGCGCCATGGCCACCAACGCCGTCGCAGTAAAACTCCCAGAGTTTTGGGAAGCACAGGCCGACGTGTGGTTCGTGCAGGCCGAAGCTCAATTTCAGCTTCGTGGCATAACGGCGGATGAGACCCGTTACTACCACGTGGTCGCCGCCCTCGGGCCCGGCACTGCCGCCCGAGTCGTGTCCATCCTGCGGCACCCGCCAGTCGACCACAAGTACGAGGCGCTCAAACGTCTTCTCATTGCCATGTTCGGCCTCACGGAGATCGAACGGGCCGACCGCCTCCTGGACCTTCCCGAACTCGGTGACACACGACCATCCATGTGGATGGATTTTATGCTGTCGCTGCTGGGTGACAAAGCCCCGGATTTCTTATTCCGGGCGCTTTTCCTATGCCAGCTACCTCTACAGGTACGCCTCGCGCTGGCCAGTTCCGAAATAAAGGAACCCCGCACCCTGGCCGTAGAGGCCGACAGGTTTTTCGCGGCTTGCGACACGCGGTCGAGTTACGGTGCTGCCGTCATGGATCCCGGGGCAGAGGCTACAGCATCCCTCGTGGCCGCTGCCGCGCCCCGCCCACCACCACCACCACCACCACCACCACGGCAAGCCGGGCAAAGGTGACATTGCATGGTCGGAGCCGATGGCCGCGGTGTTCGCGGGCGCAAAGCTGGCTCTGGCCGACGCCACCATGCTGGCGCACCTGGCGCCCGATGCACCGATCGCCCTCACCACCGACACGTCGGACTACACGGTGGGCGCAGTGCACGAGCAATGGGTGCGTGGTGCTTGGCAACCGCTGGCGTTTTTTAGCCGGCAGCTTCGCCCGCACGAACGCCGCTATAGCACCTTCGACCGCGAGTTGCTCGGGCTCCACCTGGCGGTCTGACACTTCCGCCATCTGCTGGAGGGCCGCCCGTTCACGGCCTTCGTTGACCACAAGCCCCTTGTGTTCGCGATGGCCAAGGTCGCCGAGCCATGGTCGGCACGGCAGCAGCGCCACCTCTCTGCCGTGTCCGAGTACACGACGGACATCCGTCACGTGGCGGGTAAGGACAACCCGGTGGCGGATTGCCTTTCCCGGTCCGTCGTGCACGCGGTCAACCTCGGGGTCGACTATGCCCGGATGGCGGAGGCCAAGACCGCCGACCCCGGCGTCCAGGCCTTGCGGACCGCCGTCACGGGCCTCCGCGTCACCGAGGTGCCGTTCGACGCCACGGGCACGGCCCTCCTATGCGACGTCTCCCTCGGCCGGCCTCGCCCCTTCGTGCCCGCTGGCTGGCAGCGCCCAGTGTTCGACGCCATCCACGGCCTGTCCCACCCTGGCGCGAGGGCATCCCAGAAACTCGTCGGGGCGAAGTTCGTCTGGCATGGCCTCAGGAAGGACGTCCGCGACTGGGCCAGGACGTGCCTCGCGTGCCAGCGCGCAAAGGTCCACCGCCACACCCAGGCACCATTGGCCCCATTTACGGTGCCCGAGCGGCGGTTCGACCACGTGCACGTTGACTTGGTGGGACCTCTGCCCCCCTCGCGAGGGTTCACCCACCTCCTCACCATGGTCGACCGCACCACACTGTGGCCGGAGGCCGTCCCATTGGTGGCGACGTCTGCGGCTGAGGTGACGCAAGCCTTTATCGCCACTTGGGTTGCCCAGTTCGGTGCCCCCTGGTCTTGTCTCATCCGACCGCGGCCCCCAGTTCACCTCGGAGCTCTGGCCTGCGGTGGCGCAAGGGCTCGGGGTGAAACTATACCGCACCACGGCCTACCACCCCCAGGCCAATGGCCTGTGCGAGCACTTTCATCGCTCCATGAAGGCCACGCTCTGGGCCAGCCTCCACGACGGCGGCTGGGTCGACAGACTCCCCTGGGTCCTGCTGGGCCTCAGGACGGCGCCCAAGGACTACCTGCGCGTGTCCTCGGTGGAGCTGGTCTTCGGGCAACCACTGCGGGTACCGGGTGAATTTATCCCTGACTCCACGGCTCCTTGGTCCGCGGCGCAACAGCGCTCCGCCTTTCAGGAGACCACCCGGAGGTTCGCCCCGGTGCCAACGGCACACCACGGTTGCCCGCCTTCCCACGTCGCCCCGGAGCTTCGCATGGCAAAGTACGTGTTCATCCGGCACGACGCCCACCGGGCACCGCTACGGCCCCCGTACGACGGGCCCTTCCGCGTGCTGGAGACCGGGGACAAATTTTTCACGGTCGACATCGGCGGTGCCCCGGATCGCATTTCCGTAGACCGCCTCAAGCCGGCCCACCTCGATCCGGACCACCCTCCGCCAGCAGCTCTGCCTCCGCGTCGAGGCCGCCCCCCGGCGGTCGGACCCCCGGCACCCCCGCCAGCAGCTCTGCCTCCGCGTCGAGGCACCCCCCGGCGGTCGGACCCCCGGCACCCCCGGCACCCCGCCGGCCCGCTACCCCCCAGCCCTGCACCCATCGCCAGGGGGCGTTTCGGCCGGGTCATCCGGCTTCCCGGCAAACTCACCCTTCAGGTGCGCGGGAATTCTGGGGGGCACGTGTGGCGGGCACAAGGGGCAATAATTCCGCACACCAGTGGGTGGCGCGAGTGCCCAGGCGGGGACTGATGGCACATGCCCTGCCCTTCGACCGATCGGCCACGCCCGGGGAATAGGCGTGGCCTCGGCACATATATGCGGGCTCTAAGCTCGAGCCCGCTCAGTGCTGCAGTTCGAGCTTTCGAAATAAAGACTCTTTTGTTTTAACAAACGCATTGTGGCCTACCTCTTTGGCAAGCAAGTTGTGTGTGCGCAGCACCACACTTCAACTTTCCATTTATCACTACTTCAAATACCTAAAATTAGATTCATGGGCACAAGCTCAGGTGCAAATGATTAGAACATCGTTAGAGAGGATCTTGGAGGAACCTGTCTTATTTAAACCTCAGACATTTAGTTTGGTTTGCTCTTTGTTGTTGAAGTGTGCGGCGTCACCATGCCTAGATTAAAAGAGCTGTCTGAGGCCTTCATAAAGAAGGTTATAGATGCCTACGAGTCTGGGAAGGGATTTAAAAAGATCTCCAAACAATTTGAAATCAATCATTCGACTGTCTGGAAGATCATCTACAAGTGGAGAAGATTCCAAACAACTGCCAACTTGTTCAGGCCAGGCTGCCCCAGCAAGTTCAGCCCGAGAGCAGACCACAAGATGCTGAAAGAAGTCTCTAAGAACCCCAGAATGTCATCACGGGACCTACAGGTAGCTCTTGCCACTGTTGATGTCAAAGTGCACGAGTCTACCATTAGAAAGAGGCTGCACAAATTTGATCTACATGGGAGGTGTGTCAGGAGGAAACCTTTGCTGTCCAGAAAGAACATCAGGGCAAGACAAAAGTTTGCCAATGAACACCTAGGCAAAGACCAGCACTTCTGGAACAATGTGCTCTGGAGAAATGAGTCAAAGGTGGAGCTATTTGGCCACAGTACCAGAAGACATGTTTGGCGAAAACCAAAGACAGCATTTGACCACAAGAACCTGATACCAACTGTAAAGCATGGTGGTGGAAATATTATGGTTTGGGGCAGCTTTGCTGCATCAGGGACTGGGCATATCACCATCATATAATCCACTATGAATTCTTCATTGTACCAGAGGGTGCTTGAGGATAATGTGAGGCCATCTGTCGGAAAGTTGAGACTCAACCGAAGGTGGACCTTGCAACATGACAATGACCCTAAACATACCAGTAAATCCACCAAGGAATGGCTGAAAAAAAGAAATGGAGGGTTCTGGAATGGCCAAGTCAAAGCCCGGATCTAAATCCCATCGAGATGTTGTGGGGGGATTTGAAACGAGCTGTGCATGCTGTGCAACAATTTTTTGTTGAATAAATTATTGCAAAGTCAATTTTTCATTGTTTTTTGTTCAATTAGATCACCTTTATCTATAGATACTGTTTAAATGAAGATCAAATATTGATATGTCCACATATGTTAAAAAGATTTTTAAAAACATTTCATGGGGTGTACTTACTTTTTCCGCATGCGAAATTTGCATTTATATTTATTTAGATTATACAATGGACTACAAAATGTAAATGTTTCATGATATTTGTTATATTATATCACCTTTATCTATCAATATTGTTGAAATGAAGATCAAATAGCTGTATGTTGAAATATGTTGAAAAAGTAAAAACTTTACATTGACTGCCAGGTGTTCCAATTTTTCATTTCATTTCGTGACCTGAAAATCGGGTGGGCATCAAATTGGCATGATAATATAGAAAAAATTAAGAAATAATGTTCATGACTTTTCACAAGTCAGATTCTGGTACGTTAGTCTGTAATATAATGTTGAAATTTATAATTTTATTTCCAAAATCTCCGTTTAGCCTCGAACGCATTTCGATGTATTGACCAATGAGGATCGCGCTTATTCGCGCTACGAACGATGTCTGGGCGTCCGGCTGCGAGTAAACAAAATGGCGGCCTCCAGTAGCAGCGACGGTGACGAGTGTGGGAGCGAGAAACGCTGTTATATGTGCATTTCTCCGGCCAAAAGATCAAGTTTAATACCTTTTAGTGATAGAACATGGCCGCGATATTTGCAATTTGTTCTTACGTGGCAGAATTTAGAAGGTGATCAAGCTGAAATTGCGAGAAATTTCGTGAAGAAACACGCTGACGAATTCGGCGAACGTGGCAACAGTATGGTAACAATACCTGCTATAGCTATACCGCATGATGCAGCGTTTCATCAAGTGTGTTATTCACGATTTACCGATAAACAACGAGTGAGCAGGGTGCAAAGCAGCATGAAAAAGAGAGAAGAAAATGCAGCCAATACTGGTAGGTTGAATAACTTGAATAATAAATCATGACGATGCTTCAAAACTTAGTTTGATTTTTTTTTTTGTGAGGTATATGTAAAATGATTTTGTGTGTAGTCTTGAACGATTTTGAATTGAAGGAACTGTCCAATATTTATGCAAGGAGGTAGGGCCGAGGTGAAACAAATAATTTTTTAAAAGGAAGTCTAAGGGGGGGGGGGGGGGGGGATCTAGTCGGGCTAACCATGACGAGGTCTAGACATTTTTAACTCACATAATTTTAATTGTTTTCTTTTATGTGTATTTATTGCAGCTTCAACATGCAATGACATCAACGTCAACATTGACAAGGTGCATAAAGGCCCACAACCAGTCAAGAAACGTGCTCTACGCTCCAGCTTAGGCAAGCCCAAATGTTCAGCCAGATCCCAATATGTGTTGCCTATATGTCCCAATATGTCCTTTGTCAGAAAGAGAGAACAATCAATACAGGCAAAAGGGGACGAAGAAAAGAGCCTCTAACAAGGTGCTCCACAATTGAGGCACCAAGACTGCAGCAAGCCGCTAAAGACAACAACAATACAAACCTGCTGCTTCAAATTCAAGACCGCGATTGTGTTGCGATAGAGGTAAAATACCATGGTCGCTGCTACAAGGAGTATACCCGGTATTTAGGCAAGCTAGCAACAACACCTAATGCAGAGCAACAAGGAGACTCCAACTACTCAGAAGCATACACATTATTTTGTGCAACAGTCAAGGATCTTATAATAGACAACAAGGAAATCTACAGACTGGAACGACTTAATGACATGTTCATGAAACAAATCAAAGCAACACACGGAATAGAATCAAACTACAAAAGTGGCTTTCTCAAGACAAGACTGATGAAAACATTTCCCCAACTATGCTTTCTAACCCCGTATATGCGCTGCCAAGGACACCTTGTGTATGTTAATGACATCTCCACTGAAGTGCTGGTTGAAGAAAAGAAAGTGTTGCAAGAAACCATGCATGGTTCAGGTGATGACACAACAGAGACAGAACAAACATCCGACTCTGAACCAACCCCACCAAAGCAACCTGGGTATACTGAGAATAACCTTAGAGAACACTACTTCACTGCACTACAATTGAGAAATGCAATAGATGAGATCAAGCCAAATATGCCATGGCCCCCAACCTCTGAGCACCTGACAACAAATGCCGCAGAAGCAATTGTACCTGCCTGTCTCTATAACTTTATTGCATGGATGGTGGGAGTGTCATACGAACCTGATTCTGATGAGTTTGTAAAGATAGAATCTACAATACATAGAAGAATTCTCACAATTGCACAGGACATCATATACCTCCAATCAAAGGGAAGGAAACAGATGCCCAAACATTTGTCACTTGCAATGACAGTACGTCATCTCTCAGGTTCAGCCCAATTAATCAGCCTACTGAACGGGTTTGGTTACTGCGTCTCAAACTCTGTCGTCTTAAATCATGACACTGCACTGGCTAACCAAGAACTACATCGTGGACAGGATGCTCTTCCATCAATCATTCAGGCGGGCAAGCATGTCACACTCGTATGGGACAATAATGACTTCCGGGAGGAGACATTGTCTGGGCACGGAACAACGCACAATACTAATGGGATTATAATACAGCGACCAAGTCAATCCCATGAAGTAGTACAACCAGCACCAGTCACTACAGTTAAGAGGACGCGGGAGAGATCGATGCAGCCACCTGCAGTGAACCTTGCCACATATTATGGAGGGAAAAAAGAAGGACCCGCTCCATTCGCAACCAGCGTTCCATTGTATCGAGCAACGTACTTCCCATTACTCCAGCACCCTAAGACGATAGACCTAGCATACCACATCACCAAGTACAACATTGACGGGACTCTGCCATCTTGGACAGGATTCAACCAACTACTGTCTTGTGTTGAAGTTCCACCAAAGAGCGTGATAGGGTATCTCCCTGTCATTGATGCCACTCCGACTGAAATGAATACGGTACTAACAATACTGCAGAGAAGTGTTCAGATCGCCGACAAGTTACAGTTGGAAGCAGTCGTCATTGTCGTTGACCAAGCCATCTATTGCAAGGCACAGCTCATTAGATGGAAGAATGCACAGTTCATGAAAAGACTGGTAATTCGACTTGGGGCATTCCACACTGCAATGTCCTTTCTTGGCTGTATTGGATAGAGATTTCGAGATGGTGGTCTCTGTTACATATTTATGTGAATGTATGTGAATTACTATTCAGGGCTTTGCTTATCCATGTGTAGTCGATTAAAGGTTGTTGTGATTAAAGGGTCAGGAGCCCTTCTGAGAAAAAGGAGACCGGAAACGGAAGAAGAAAAGACACGAGGTCCTGGAGACGCGACGATTCTTCCTCTTCCTCGCCGAGCTCGGACACGAGCGGTATCGATTGAGCAACGTAACAGAATCGGCGTTTAAAAGCCCGTCTGGCGAGAGGAGTTACCGGGACATGTAACTAGCCTTTGACACGTCAGGTCACCGTGGGTTCGTGCACGGAACCAAGCAGCCGGCACGGTTCGCCTCACCATCTACCAGGCCGCGTACGGGCGCACCTTGGGCCGCGCGTGCTGGGCAAGCCGCGTGTTGCTTTGCCTGCTTTGCTTTACCCGCTTGGCTTGGCCAGGAGGTGCGCGCTGCAGCCGTTGTTCCCGGTACGGGACGTGCCCGGTGAAAGCACGTCAGGAAGGGTCCGTTCAACCGCCCACGTGCGGAGATCGAACTACAGGCATACGGAGACATTGAGAGAGACATTGACCATGGAGGGAGTCGGGAGTGGGGCTCACGTGAGGAATGTATAAGATGGCCATCTTGGAGTTATTATAGATGAGTTTACATCTTGGTACTATTGATTGCTGAATGTGGATGGTTGTTGATTGCTCGGGGAATATATCCTTGATTATTCCGGATCCTTGGTGTGGGGTTTCTTATTGATTGGAATTCATATTGATTGCGTTACGAAAGCGCAGAAATAATAGATCTTTCTGGCGGAGTTCCTCTCACGGTCCGGGGGTCACCGAGACCAGGTAGTCACCGGGAGGACCACGTAACAGAATTGGGGGCTCGTCCAAATTACGATTTGCGCATTCGCAATTGGGTCTACGTCCGGGATCTAAAATGGTATAAAATAATAAAATAATATTTTTATTAATGAAAATTTATTAATGAAGTATTAATTGGTAAATTTTTGGGGAAATTGGGGTAAAGTCTTGGGTGAAGGTTAACAGGTGTTAACGATAGGCACCATGGCGTTTGTGGCACAGAACTTTGCGGTAACCCCGAGTGAGGCACAGTTCCGAGCGTTACTAAAGTCGGACCTCTTGAAATTGGCCAAACATTTTAACTTGGAGGTCCGAACTAATTTGAGGAAAGCAGAAGAGAGGAGAGAAGAGAAACAAGCAGAGGAAAGGAGAGTGGAACGAGAACTCCAGGAAATGTTAGCAGAAGAAGAAAGGAAAGCAGAAAAGGAAAGAGCAGAAGAAGAAAGGAAAGCAGAAAAGGAAAGAGCAGAAGAAGAAAGGAAAGCAGAAAAGGAAAGCAGAAGAAGAAAGGAAAGCAGAAGAGAGGAGAGAAGAGAAACAAGCAGAGGAAAGGAGAGTGGAACGAGAACTCCAGGAAAGGTTAGAAGGAAGAAAAGCAGAGCAGAGGAGGGCTGCAAGGGACCTCGAAGCAGAGGAGAGAAAAGCGGAAAGGGAATTAAAGGAACGTGACATGGAGCTTCAGCAAGAAATTAAATTCAAGGAGCTGGAGTTAATGAAAGAACGGGGAAAGGGACCACCCGAAACCCTTGCTGACGGGGTCGACACCTAGCCAGAACACCTGGGATGTGGGCAGACATGTGAGGCTGGTTCCACCCTTCAGTGAAAAGGAAGTCGCTAAATTTTTTCCACACTTTGAGAAAGTGGCTCGACAGTTAAACTGGCCGGAGGAGGCCTGGACCATACTAGTACAAAGTGTGCTGGTGGGAAAAGCTCAAGAGATTTATTCGGCGCTACCAATGGACCAATGTGCAGATTATGAGGTATTGAGGAAGCACATCCTCAAAGCCTATGAGTTGGTTCCGGAAGCTTACCGGCAAAAATTCAGGAATGCCAGGAAGAGGGAGAGTGAGACCCATGTGGAGTTTGCCAGAGTGAAAGAAAACATGTTTGATCGGTGGTGTGAGTCAAAAGGAGTCGGGAAAGACTTCGAAACATTGCGTGACTTGATCCTGGTGGAGGAATTTCAACAGTGTGTCCACGAGGACATCAAAGTGTACCTGCAGGAAAAGAAAGTACCAAAGTTGTGGGACGCAGCCACCATGGCAGATGATTATGCCTTAACACACCGGATAGGGGTCCACAAACCTAACTCCTCGCCTAGACTTCAGCAGGGGAGTTATGGAACACCCGGTGCGGAGAACGACCTTACATGGCGGCGGCCTCGAGATGATTATGGGGACAACTCTGATACCCCAACTGTTAGAAATCAGGGGGCTACGGGCCCAAGACAAACTTATTTTTCGGGGGGCCCGAGGCAGACCACGAGTTTTTCCTCCGGGCCTACTTGCGCTTTTTGCAAGAAACCTGGACACTTGATGTCCAGTTGTTACCTCATGAAAAGGGAAAACCCAGAGCGGAGTCTGACTATTACAACTCCGAATGCGATGGCTAGCGTAAGAAATCGCCCACAGAAGAGTTACCAACCATTTATTTATGAGGGGTTTGTCTCACTCAAGGGAGACTTGACTAACCCAAGACCGGTTAGGGTTTTGAGGGACACAGGAGCCCATCAATCCTTAATGCTTGAAGGCATTTTGCCATTGTCAAAGAGTACCGCAACTGGTGATAGAGTTCGGTTACAAGGGATCGGTGGCTGTGTTAGTGCCCCACTTCATGTCATCCATTTGGAATCCGATTTGGTGTCAGGACCGGTCACCGTCGGTTTACAAGCCACGCTTCCTGTAGAGGGAGTATCTGTGATTATCGGAAATGATTTGGCCAGGGGGCAAATTTATGGTAACCCGAGGGTTGGTAAAGAGCACAGCAGGGAAAATAACACCCCACCAGCTCGGGATGGCGACAAAAGTTCCAAGTTATTTGTAGGGGGACTGAACTTCAACACAGAGGAAGAAGTTCTGACCTCTGTCTTCAACAGATATGGGCCGCTGGTGGAAGTGCGGGTGGTAAAAGACAGGGAAACGCAATGGTCAAGAGGGTTCGGCTTTGTCACGTTTGCAAGCACAAAAGACGCCAGAGAGGCAGAGAAGAATTGGAATGGTAAGGATTTGGAGGGTCGGACCATAACAGTAGGGAAGGCATTTCGTAGGCGTCAAGAGGTCTACAGAAGAGGACCACTTGGCAGGAGTTTTGGGGTTGGCAGCAGCCGATATTACTATGGAGGCTCCCAGAGTTACGGCACCTCCCGAAAAAATGAATGTCAGAGCATTGGCCGAGAAGGAGACCGCCAGTCAGGTAACGGCTGGGACAAGGGGTCCCACCGTAACTGTTAGGAGTCTGGAGAAGTTGAAGCACTATATACGGGGGAGCCGCCGAGCCGAGGCTCCTACATGGACTAACCGTGAACGCCACGTTCTTAAAGGCGTCCAGGTAGTGAACTTTCCTGCACGGACTAACCGTGAACTCCACGTTCTCAAAGGCGTCCATGTAATGAACTTTCCTCCCCTGACTAACCGTGAACTCCACATTCCTTAAGGCGTCCATGTAGGAATACTCCGCTGGGCCTCCCGAAAAAGTGCTATAGAGAGGTTTAAATTTGGGGGCTTTGGGTCACCACCTCTTAACCGTCATTCAAGAGAAATTAGAAGGGGTTGACGCTTGGTCCAGAGGGAATTAATCTAGGGGATTGTGTGAAATTTTGTTGCTTTATTTTTAAGTGATGACTGTGCCCGGGGGGAACTGATGAGTTAGGGGGGGGGGGGTGAGTTATCTGGTTTGTTTATCCAAGTGGCCGGCAAAGAAAGTTTTCGCTGGGTTCAAACTTTCTTTCTTGAAGGGGGGGAGTGTTACATATTTATGTGAATGTATGTGAATTACTATTCAGGGCTTTGCGTATCCATGTGTAGTCGATTAAAGGTTGTTGTGATTAAAGGGTCCGGAGCCCTTCTGAGAAAAAGGAGACTGGAAACGGAAGAAGAAAAGACATGAGGTCCTGGAGACGCGACGATTCTTCCTCTTCCTCACCGAGCTCGGACGCGAGTGGTATCGATTGAGCAACGTAACAGAATCGGCGTTTAAAAGCCCGTCTGGCGAGAGGAGTTACCGGGACGTGTAACTACCCTTTGACACATCAGGTCACCGTGGGTTCGTGCACAGAACCAAGCAGCCGGCACGGTTCGCCTCACCGTCTACAAGGCCGCGTACGGGCGCACCTTGGGCCGCGCGCGCTGGGCAAGCCGCGTGTTGCTTTGCCTGCTTTGCTTTACCCGCTTGGCTTGGCCAGGAGGTGCGCGCTGCAGCCGTTGTTCCCGGTACGGGATGTGCCCGGTGAAAGCACGTCAGGAAGGGTCCGTTCAACCGCCCACATGCGGAGATCGAACTACAGGCGTACGGAGACATTGAGAGAGACATTGACCATGGAGGGAGTCGGGAGTGGGGCTCACGTGAGGAATGTATAAGATGGCCATCTTAGAGTTATTATAGATGAGTTTACATCTTGGTACTATTGATTGCTGATTGTGGATGGTTGTTGATTGCTCGGGGAATATATCCTTGATTATTCCGGATCCTTGGTGTGGGGTTTCTTCTTGATTGGAATTCATATTGATTGCGTTACAAAAGCGCAGAAATAATAGATCTTTCTGGCGGAGTTCCTCTCACGGTCCGGGGGTCACCGAGACCAGGTAGTCACCGGGAGGACCACGTAAGTCTCCAAGACATCCTGGTTGAGTCAGAGATTGTTGCAGTGGGGTCTGTGAATGGAGTGTTCAGCGGCAAGCATTACAACAGGGCAGTTCGATCCCATAAGCTGATGTCAGACGCGATGCAGCAGATGCTCCTGGATGCATATTTTGAATCTATTCCAGAACATGAGGTGGGTAGAGTGAAGGAACTTTTGTCAAACTTAGCTGAAGCTTTCCCACATCCAAACTACCATGTCATTCTCAACAGCGACAAGTTCAAAGACTTCAAAACCTCCTTTGACAAATTCTTAGAAGCAAGTGACACCAAACCAACATTTCGCTTCTGGAGTTCATACGTTGAGACGGTGGAGCTTCTCTTGCTATTCATTAGAGGGACACGAGAAGCCAACTGGGATGTTCACCTCGCCAGCATACGATGTATGCTTCCATGGATATTTGCCTATGATCACATTAATTATAGCAGATACCTTCCAGTATACTGGCTGGAAATGTCAGATGTTCAGCAGACCCATCCCGCCATTCATCAGAAATTTATGGAGGGTGAATTCGCTACCCAGAGAAGCGACAAAGCTTTTGCCCAAATCGCCTGTGACCAGACCATTGAGCAGACAGCAAACAGGGATTCCAAGACCAAGGGGGGCATGACCGGTTTCACTACCAGCAAGGGGACAGTTAACCGATGGATTTGGTCACACCACGCGAGGGGGTCAATTGCACGGGAATGCGAGGTTATGGCAGGGAAGTCCAGATATGAAGAGCACAGCTCAACACGCTCCGATCTACTACAAAGTCGCATGCTACGTGACAAAGCTGATGTTGACAAAATAATCGAGATGACAAACAGCATGATTAATCCATTTGAATATGATGGAGAGGACTTGGTTCATGTTACATCTGGTGTGGTGGCTACGAGAGAAGTTCAGGAAGATCTAAACACAGCATATGAAAGAGGAGAAACAGAGTTCACCACCCTATGTAAAGAACGACTTCAGACGGAGACAGTCGACCTGTTTGGCTCAATGAAGAAACTGAAACTTAAGACATTCACCAACATGTCTAAGGTTGTGAAAAAGAAAATTCGTGGAAAGGATGTGTCTTTGAAGGCTGACAGAAATCTCTTAGCAAGGCTTGTTGTCATCGGGCAGTTCCGGAAAATTGATCTTCAAGAGTTAATGTCCTATTCTCTTGGCCCACTACCTCTTCCTTTGGCAAGTGTGCAAGGCTGCCTCGTCAAGACCAACAAAGCCAACCTACTTCATGCACTTGAAAGTCAGGCAGAGAAACCTGTGGTTGATATTCCAGTAGGAGGCATGTATGTAATGGATGGTATGGCAATGATACAGAAATTGAATATCAACAAACTCACTGGGGAAAGGACATTTCTCAATCTGGCCCACAAAATACTGAAGCGCCTTGTCAAGGGAGCAGAGGGCAACAAGTCCAGTGAGATCCATTTCGTAACCGATACTTATCGAAAGGTATCGATTAAGAACGCCGAGCGAGAGAAGAGAGCAGCCAGAGGGTCTCAAGTGATGCGAATATATGGCCAGTCCCTTCCTCAACAATGGAAGAAGTTCCTCTCCAACGGTGACAACAAGGAGTCGCTAATCGAATACTTGTTTGAGACGTGGAGTAAGGTCAAGACAGCATACCTCAGAGAAATTACAGTGTTCTTGGCACATGGAATCAAATGCCATATCTTCACAGGAAGCAGCACTCCAGATCAGGTAGTTGAAGTGAAAGAAGAGCCATCACTAAATTCGACGCATGAAGAGGCGGACACACGGATGTTCCTCCATGCCGCGCATGCAGCACACACAAGCAATGACGTCATCATCGTTAGTCCGGATACAGATGTGTTCATAATCGGCATAGCCTTAGTACCCCAAATCTCTGCACATCTATATTTCCACACAGGAAAGGGAGTCAACCTTAGGACAATTGACTTGAAAGCAATCTACGATAGCATTGGGGATGATGTCAGCCAAGCTTTGATAGGCCTACACTGTTTTACTGGCTGTGATAGTGTAAGCGCCTTCTATGGCAAAGGCAAAAAGAAGGCCTTAAACATCATACTAAAGAATCCAGAGCTGTGCGGTGCCTTGAAGGACCTTGGAGAACGGTTTGACATACATCCAGACATGATGGAAGCACTGGAGACATTTGTCTGCAAGTTATATGGACAGCACAATATCACTACTGTGAATGAGGCCAGGTACAACATGTTTCGTCTTGCTAGAACGTCTGAGATCACAATGCCTCCCAACCAAGATGCCCTGAGACAGCACATCAAGAGAGCCAATTACCAAGCTGGTAAGTTAATTGGTTGTTTCTTTGAATATTGAACGTCACCTGTAATTTATGTTTGGACAGGAGTACTAGTATATGGTGCAGCATGTGTTAATGAAGATGATTATTTGGAAAGTTTATTGAATTGAAAACAAAATATTGAATGTCACAACAATGCTTTGTAAATGTTTAAAATTAACAGGTCTATTTGAAAGAGTAATTGAAGTAACTATCTATACAGTTGAGTGGTTAAGATAACATGACATGTAGATGATCCAGAGATTTTTTTGCTCCACACTCAGTCAGAGCAGGATGTTTTGGATTTCGCATGTTTCTCTACACAGAATTTCCCAATAATATGATTGTTCTGTTATTACTTATTAGTGTTAATGATATACCTCTGATGTTGTTTTGGAAATATGTATATCTCCATTCTTAATGTTATTGATCACTTCAATATTTCAGGAATTTACAAGAGGAGCCTGCAGCCCATTCCTGACATTCCCGACCCTGATGGCTATGGATGGATGATGGAAGAGGAACTTGCCATAGACTGGATGACACTTCCACCTGCACCAGACAGCGTGATGGAGCTTGCTAACTGCACTGGAAGCTGCAAGAAGACACGATGCAGCAACGAAACTACATGCACTTGCCTACAGAATAACATTCCGTGCACAGATTTGTGCAAGTGCGGCAGGAACGACTGCTCAAACATAACTGGCCATGTTGACTTTGATGATAAGAATGATGATAAAGACTCCAGATCTGAAGATGAGGAAGACTCTGATGCTGAAGAGGATGAAATAACTGCACTATTTGTATGATGTTTTGGACAAGTTTCAACATGACCAAGCCGAAGAGACAAATTGTGGCTATAGTTCAGCCCATCTCCAGTTTATCATGACGTCAATGCGCACTGGTTCGCTTGTACGCCGCGTAATTGTCTTTGATGGGTTAAAATATCACCCCTTACACACTTATTTGACCTATTAACAGTTTCAAAATAGCATTGGTAAACCACCATGGATCGTAGTAGCAACACCAATCACAAATATTGTACAAAAATTTAAAATTATGCAGGTTTTAAGGTCCAAAAACATGACTTTCTGATAAATGCATCAACAGCATGTTATTTTACCAAGTCGTTAAAACAACATTTTTACTACTTTTGGGGGTCTGAATTAATAAATATTGCTGCCAAGACCAATGTGAACGTGACATCATATAGTTTGTGTTGTTTTTTTACTGTGTAAATGGGTATTTCAAATGTAACATACAATTGGTGTATACTGGTGTTTTGGGGCAGCGGTTCTCGGTAACGTACCACGATATCGCTTGTGAAAAAAAACAAGATGTTTTGGAGGTCATAAGGCTTCATCCCACACCCATCTTTCCAAATCCCTAGGTTCAGGTCATGAAATCAAAAAAAAAAATAGATATCCACCCTATGGCCCTGTGTCTAATTGGGTGTACTTACTTTTTCACGTGACTGTATATTATATATATATATATATATATATACACTACCAGTCAGAAGTTTTAGAACACCTCAATTTTTCCAGTTTTTATTGAAATATATGCAGTTTAATGTCTCAATGTACTCTGAAATCAAGCACAGAACAAATAAACAATTGGAGATAAAAAGAAATCATAGAATCATTATGTTTCACAAATTTTAATTTTAATTTTTGACTCAGCAAAGTAGCCACCTTTTGCAGATATAACCGCCGAACACACTCGTGACATTCATTCACCAATGGAAATCAAATATTGTTCGGGAAGTTCTTCCCAACACTGTTGCAGAAGTTCCCACAAGTGTTTGCCTCTAAATCTTGTGTCCCAAACCCATCCCTCTCTGTACCCACCGTACCCAGTCGTACCCAGCTGCTCCTGGACTCTGTGTCCTTTCCTCCTGACAAGGTGGAAAAGTTTCTGTCAACCCTCGACTCTGATTCTGCAACTGGACCTGATGGCATCAGCCCACGGGTCCTAAAATCCTGTTCTTCCGCTCTTTCACTCCCTCTCTCTGTTCTCTTCACCCTCTCTTTTGCTCAAGGTCATCTGCCATCTGCTTGGAAATCAGCCAACATCACCGCTTTACACAAAAAGGTGCAAAAACAGATCCGAGAACTACAGACCAATCAGCTTTCTCCCAATTATCAGCAAAGTCATGGAATCAAAGGGCCTTCTCCATCGCTGCTCCCACCCTCTGGAACTCACTACCTCACACCATCAGAGACTCCTCCTCACTGACCACATTCAAAACATCACTCAAGACCCACCTGTTCAACACTGCATTCAACATTTAACCCACAGCATTTAACCCCTGACTATCTCTTCTCCTTCCCCTTCCATTTGCTTTGATTATTTACCTATTGATTTTTGTCTTTTTGCACTTGTTTTTTGTACTCTGTCAAAGCGTCTTTGGGCTTCTTGAAAAGCGCTATATAAAATAAATGTATTATTATTATTATTATTATTATTATAATCCATCATTGCTTCGGATATGAAATCTTTCCTCTTCTCCAATGGCTTGAACTCTGATCATCAATTTGGTTTCAGACCAGGTCACTCTACTCTGGACATGCTGCTTCTGCTGTCTCAACAATGGATGGAGGTCCTCAATGCCAAACAGGAAATCAGAGCTGTCTCCCTCGACATATCACGTGCCTTCGATATGGTCTGGCACCCCGCTCTGCTCACCAAACCCTCCTCCTTTGGTATCCATGGAAATCTCCACGCATGGCTGGCGGACTTCCTCTCTAGTCGTAGTCAACGTGTGGCCCTGAATGGGTTTCTCTCATCTCCTCTTCCTGTTCAGGCTGGAGTTCCCCAAGGCAGTGTTCTGGGCTGGGCCCTGTGCTTTTTCTGGTCTTCATCAATGATCTCTCCGACTCTCTTGAAAATCCTCTCTATCTCTTTGCTGATGACTCCACTCTCTGCCGCTCCATTCCTCATCCTTCAGATCAGCAGTCTGCAGCCTCCTCACTCTCTGCAGACCTGGACAAAATCACTGACTGGGCCAACAAGTGGAACATGTCTTTCAATCCTGATAAATCTCACACTCTTACGATGTCTCTCCGAAAAGACCGACTGGAAAACCCTCCCATCCACTTTATGAATAATCCTCTCCAAGAAGTTCGGTCACTCAAGCTTTTGGGTCTCACTATCTGCCATGATCTTTTCTGGGAAAACCACATTTCAAATCTGGCCTCCAAAGCCAGTCGCCGACTGGGCATTCTCCGTCGTGCGAAGTCCTTCCTTGGCACACCTGAGCTCCTCACCACATACAAGGCTTTCATCAGCAGCTTAATGGAATACTGCTCTCCCCTCTGGGCTGGTGCTCCTGCCTCACACATAGATCGTCTTCACTCTGTTGAAACCAAAGCGTTCAGAATCATTGGACTCTCCCGTGATGAAGCTACCTCCGAGGGCCTTTCACTTACTCACCGCAGGCAGGTTGGTGGCCTTTCTGTCTTCTACCGACTCCTCTCTGGCCTTGCTCCTCCAGCTCTCTCTGGGCTCTGTCTCCCAAATATTCCTACAGGTCGCACAAGATCTGCCTGCAACCCTCTTATGGTTAAACTGCCAAAATCAAGACTCTCTGCTCACCTTCACTCCTTCATTCCTCTTTTCTCCCGCCTCTGGAACAAACTCCCTCACGCTCTTCAATCCCACTCCTCCCTCCAGGTCTTTAAAACAGCTGTTCACCACCATCTCTTGTCTTCCCCCATCCAAAACCTTGATCTTTTCTACCCCCGCTAATTTCACCCCAAATCCACTTTTTTGAAATACCAACTTCTTTCCTGGAAGTCCTTGGTGTCCTTGTGTTTTTGTGTTTATACTTCTCCCACCCCCCCCCCCCCTTCCCACGCCGCCTCCCCCCAAGCCTCCTCCCTCCCACACATTCCCGATGTCCCTGCTCTCAAATGCTGTGTTGATGTGCTGCCACTTCTCTCCCCATCTTATCTCCCGCTCCCATTTTTATATACTTTGTTTGTTTGTCTGTTTGATTTGTTTGTGTAATAAATGTTAGCTCTTTCACGAGCCTCGATTATGTATCCCCCCCCCCCCCCAAAAAAAAAAAATGTGTTGCACTTGTAGGTTACTTTGCTTTCACCCTTCTGTCCAAATCATCCCAAACCAGCTCGATGGGGTTTAAGTCTTGAGACTGTGCTGGCCATTCCATGACTTGAAGCCTACCGCCTTCCTCGAAGGTAGTTTTAACATAGCCTGGAGGTGTGTTTAGGGTCATTTTCTTGCTGTAGGATGAACCCCTGACCAACTAGGCGTATACCAGAGGGTATTGCATGGTGCTGCAAAATGCTGTGGTAGCCCTTTTGGTTCAGGGTGCCAGTCACTCTGTGCAAGTCGCCGAATCTGGATCCAGCAAAAGAGCCCCAGACCATCACGCTTCCTCCTCCATGTTTTACAGTTGGTGTCACACACTGAGGAACCATCCTTTCACCTCCTCGACAGCGTACAAAAACCCTGCGTGATGAACCAAAGATTTCAAATTTAGATTCATCGGTCCATAAGACCTTCTTCCAGTCTTCAGAAGTCCACTGGCGGTGCTTCATGGCCCAGACAAGCCTCTTTTTCTTATTTTGCCATCTTAGCAATGGCTTTCTTACTGCCAATCGACCTGTCAAACCTGCAGCTGGGTCTTCTCTTCACAGTTGAAACTGAGACTTGCTTACTTCGACCAGTGTTAAGCTGTGCTTGAAGCTGTTGTCCTGTGAGTCGCCCATCACGCAAGCTGTTGACTCCCAGAAACTTGTCTTCTGATTCTGTTGTGGCTTTGGGTCTGCCAGACCTCTTCCTGTCAGAGTTTCCTCCAGTTTCCAATATACTACTTCCTGCAGTGCGATATTGTCCAAATAATGCTTCAGAGGGTGTAATAACAGTCTGTTCCAATACTGCTTTTATACAGACAGGGTGTTTGTAATCAAGTAATCAGCAGAGGTTGGGACACCTGTAGGAATTGTTTGCATCAACTTTCAATGCTTTATTTACTTACATTGCTGCAGAACAGCTGTAAGTTGTTAACCCATTACTTGTTCCCTGAAGAAGGCCTTTTTTTCACAATATAACTGTGCAATTTACATTATTTTCCCATTTTTGCGAACCTAACCTTTTTTTTTCAACCTCGAGCAGTTTACTGATTAGCTTTGTACCATTTCAGGTTATTCACTGGACATTAAACTGCGTAAATTTGAAGAAAAACTGGAAAAATTGAGGTGTTCTAAAACTTACTGTTCTAAAACATTTGACCAGTAGTGTACATATATTTTGTAGACAAGATCGAGGCTCGTGTAACAGCTAGCACATTAAACACACATTAGCACATAAAACACCAAATACATAATAAAGGGAGTGGGAGACAAGTTGGGAAGGGAGAGGGAAGCACACAAGCACAACATTAGAGAACAGGGACATCGGGAGATCTGTTGAAGGGAGAGGGCTGGGGGAGGAAGGGGAGGGAAGGGGTACACGGTATAAAACAAATTGACACTACGAGGAATTTCAGGAATTAAGTCGGAGATTGAAAGAGGTGGATTTGGGGTGTATTAACGGCGGTAGAAAAGATCAAGGTTTTGGTTTGGATGGGGGAAGATAAGAGATGGTGGTGAACAGCTGTTTAAAAGACCTGGAGGGAGGAGTGGGATTGAAGAAAGTGTGGGAGTTTGTTCCAGAGGTGGGAGGAAAGAGGCATAAAAGAGTGAAGGTGAGGAGAGAGTCTTGATTTTGGCAGTTTCACCAGAAGAGGGTTGCTGGCAGACTTGTGCGTCCTGAAGGATATTTGGGGGACAGAGCAGGGGAGCTTGGCTGGGGAGGAGTCGGTAGAAGACAGAAAGACCACCAACCTGCCTGCGGTGAGAGAGTGAAAGGCCCTCAGAATCAGCTTCATCGTGGGAGATTCCAATGATCCTGAAAGCTTTGGTTGCTACAGCGTGAAGCAGAGTTATGTGTGAGGCAGGAGCTCCGGCCCAGAGGGGAGAGCAGTATTCCATTGAGCTGCGGATGAAAGCTTTGTATGTGGTGAGGAGCTCAGAGGTGCCAAGGAATCTTGATGTTTCTACCTGATTTTGGATGCCACTGATAAATCAAGCACAACAATTTTATATTTTGGTTCCAACTGTAGCATTAATATTCCAAACGCGCTTCCTTGAAATATTACATCACAGATATTCTGTCCCTGCAGGATGTTGTAATAGCTAATTTTATTCCACTGAGGCTGCTCGTATGGATGGTAAGTTTAAGGAAACAATTGTTTTATAGGAATCGGTGGAGGGTTACTTTTAATTCGTAAACAAATTATAAAGTAGACAGTAGTTTCCCTCACTGTGTATTTCATGCATTCATGTGTACAGTATGTTCTTTTGAAAGACATGATAACATGAATGCTAATACTGTAGTGTATTAACATGAATTAATACATGAATTGTATGAATTGCTTACTTGCTTCTTAGCTGCCTATCCTCAGTTTGAATCTCGACCCAACTGTAAACTGCCATCCTGGTGTTTCGTCTGCAGGGCGAGGCATCGTTTTGTGTGTGTGCCATACTTTGATTGGATGGTAAAGATCCCTCAGTGTTCTTCTCCAAGAGTTATTGCAATGTTTCGTGTGTGTTTGTGTGTGGTATTGCTACAATTGGTGTGTGTGTGTTTTATTGGAATGATTGGTTTGTGTGTTTGTGTGTGTTATTGCAATGCTTGGTGTGTGTGTTTGTGTGTGTTATTGGAATGATTGGTGGGTGTGTTTGTTATTGAAATGATTGGTGTGTGTGTTTGTGTGTGTTTTTGGAATGATTGGTGTGTGTGTGTGTGTTATTGAAATGATTGGTGTGTGTGTTTGTGTGTTATTGGAATGATTGGTGTGTGTGTGTGTGTGTTATTGGAATGATTGGTGGGTGTGTTTGTTATTGAAATGATTGGTGTGTGTGTTTGTGTGTGTTATTGGAATGATTGGTGTGTGTGTGTGTGTGTGTGTTATTGGAATGATTAGTGTGTGTGTTATTGGAATAATTGGTGTGTGTGTGTTATTGTAATGATTGATGTGAGTGTGTGTGTGTGTGTGTGTGTGTGTGTGTGTGTGTGTGTGTGTGTATTATTGTAATGATTGATGTGTCTGTGTGTGTGTGTTATTGTAATGATTGATGTGTCTGTGTGTGTGTGTTATTGTAATGATTGATGTGTGTGTGTTATTGTAATGATTGATGTGTCTGTGTGTGTGTGTGTGTGTTATTGTAATGATTGATGTGTGTGTGTGTGTGTGTGTGTGTGTGTGTGTGTGTGTGTGTGTGTGTGTGTGTGTGTGTGTGTGTGTGTGTGTGTGTGTGTGTGTATGTGTGTGTGTGTGATATTGGAATGATTGTTGTGTGTGTTATTGGAATGATTGGTGTGTGTGTGAGTGTGTGTGTGTGTGATACTAGAGTGTATATATATATTGTTGCGGTTTTGTGAATAAAGGCAACCCCCTTATAGTTAGTTACACCACAACATGTAGCCTCGCTTAGTTAGTTATTTCTTATTAAATGTGAAGTATAGTCTCCTTCCCAGTGTTAGTATGCGTTGAGGCAGGTAGAGTAATGGTAGGCCTCATTGAAGCCTGGAATGCCATGTCATGGGCCTAGGACAAGTCTAGCAGGCCCGAAGGAGGAGCTGGAGGGCGTGGCTGGAAAGCAGCGAACAGCCAATGGGAGCTAAAGGGAGTGGCCAGTAAGTAACAGCCAATGGGAGCTAAAGGGAGTGGCCAATAACGGCGGCCAATGAGAGCTAAAGGGAGTGACTAATAAGGGGTTGTCACGACACGTGACCCCCGGCAACCAGTGGAGGCCCGTGGAACATTCGAGTGGGATTCGGGGGGGGGGGGGGGGGGGGTGGCTATAAAACCCGGCCCGGAACCCCGTTCTCTCTCTCTCTGGCCCTGGACTCTCTCTGGTTCTGGATTCGCTCTCTCTGGCAGGCTGGCACTCTCTCTCTGGCCTGGGACTCTGAACACGCTCTCTGCCCTGACGACCCCTGCCTGGACTCCCTGCACATGCACTTTGCCTCGCTGACTTGGGATACGCTCCTCCGATTCCCGTTACGTGCACGACTGTGATCGACGTCCCTGCCACGAACATCCTTGGGGGGATCTGCCAAACGAGCTGTCCAGGTGAACTGCACCAAGCGGCCTCGCTTTGGGTGCATTCCTCTCTTCCTCCCCTTCCCCGAACGAGTCTGAGGGCCCTTGTCCGGGAACGTAAGTAAGGCCGTTAAGGTTCTCCACTGTGTCCCTTTTCTATAACTATTGTACATTTGTGAATAAATCCTGTGGTTTGTTTCCAACCTGGCCGTCTTCGTCCTTTCACCATTGGCCTAGCATTGCACGAGTTAAAACCGATCGATGGGGTTCCATAGTGTTAACGGCACGAGTTACGCGACGCACAACTGCTCGGGCGTTAAAGACCAGCGTGACTCGTGCGAGGTTCAGCCCTCGTTCTCACGGCTGCGTGTGTCGAAGGTACTCAGGTCGTGACCGTTAACCCTTCCACGCGTAGCTGCGGGCTCGGAGGCTGGAATTTCCCAGCAATCCGTCCACCACGAGTATAGTGTGGGGGCGGCCTCGTGGACTCGAAGCTCGAGGGGGAGCAGGGCTTAACCCCCCCTCAGTACGTCGACGAGCTCGAGATCCGCAACAATATATATGCAGTAACGTGAAAAAGTAAGCACACCCCGTATAAAGTTTTGACTTTTTCAACATATTTCAACATACAGCTATTTGATCTTCATTTCAACAATATTGATAGATAAAGGTGATATAATATAACAAATATCATGAAACATTTACATTTTGTAGCACATTGTATAATTTAAATAAACATAAATGCAAATTTCGCATGTGGAAAAAGTAAGTACACCCCTATATTTATCACTACTTCAAATACCTAAAATTAGAATCAGGTGCACCAGCTCAGGTGCAAATGATTAGAACATCGTTAGAGAGAATCTTGGAAGAACCTGTCTTATTTAAACCTCAGACATTTAGTTTGGTTTGCTCTTTGTTGTTGAAGTGTGCGGCGTCACCATGCCTAGATCAAAAGAGCTCTCTGAGGCCTTCAGAAAGAAGGTTATAGATGCCGACGAGTCTGGGAAGGGATTTTAAGAGATCTCCAAACAATTTGAAATCAATCATTCGACTGTCCGGAAGATCACCTACAAGTGGAGAAGATTCCAAACAACTGCCAACTTGATCAGGCCAGGCCGCTCCAGCAAGTTCAGCCCGAGAGCAGACCGCAAGATGCTGAAAGAAGTCTCTAAGAACCCCAGAATGTCATCACGGGACCGCCAGGCAGCTCTTGCCACTGTTGATGTCAAAGTGCACGAGTCTACCATGAGAAAGAGGCTGCACAAATTTGATCTACATGGGAGGTGTGCCAGGAGGAAACCTCTGCTGTCCAGAAAGAACATCAGAGCAAGACTAAGTTTGCCAATGAACACCTAGGCAAAGACCAGCACTTCTGGAACAATGTGCTCTGGACAGATGAGTCAAAGGTAGAGCTATTTGGCCACAGTACCAGAAGACATGTTTGGCGAAAAAAAAAGACAACATTTTGACCACAAGAACCTGATACCAACTGTAAAGCATGGCTGTGGAAATTATGGTTTGGGGCAGCTTTGCTGCATCAGGACCTGGGCAGCTCACCATCATAGAATCCACTATGAATTCTTCATTGTACGAGAGGGTGCTTGAGGTAATGTGAGGCCATCTGTCGAAAGTTGAAGCTCAACCGAAGGTAGACCTTGCAACATGACAATGACCCTAAACATAGTAGGAATCCACCAAGGCTGAAAAGAAAGAAATGGAGGGTTCTGGAATGGCCAAGTCAAAGCCCGGATCTAAATCCCATCGAGATGTAGTGGGGGGATTTGAAACGAGCTGTGCATGCAAGAAACCCATCAAACATCGCACAGCTGAAAGATTTCTGCATGGAGGAGTGGGCAAAAATTTCTCCCAGTCGATGTCTGAGACTGGTAGACAGTTATAAGAAATGCCTACCTGAGGTTGTTTCTGCCAAAGGGGGCAATACCACCTATTAGAGCGAAGGGTATACTTACTTTTTCCTCATGCGAAATTTGCATTTATGTTTATTTAAATTATACAATGGACTACAAAATGTAAATGTTTCATGATATTTGTTATATTATATCACCTTTATCTATCAATATTGTTGAAATGAAGATCAAATAGCTGTATGTTGAAATATGTTGAAAAAGTCAAAACTTTACATGGGGTGTACTTACTTTTTCACGTGACTGTATATATATATATATCTATATATATATATATATATATATATATATATATATACACAGTTTGTGTGTGTGTAATGTTACTGATAGACCCCTAAACGGAGAGGCTCATGTGCTTGATATTTGGCATAGACATGGCCATTGAGCCTGGGAAGAACATGGCCGACCTAAAAAAAAATATTTCATAATATTTTTTTACCATATTTTTACCTCGGCGCATTTCAGCGAGGAATATTATGCACGGAATCTGACCGGTGGCAGAGCAGCGCGCTGATTCGCTCAGAGCCATCACGTGATGTTCCTTGCCGCCATTAACTCAGTTACGCGTTCGCACGTATTTCAGAGCGAAAAGCGATTGCGTTTTTTCACATTTCAGCGAGGACATTGCCATTCACACCACATAGGTTTTTTTTCTTTCATCTTTACGAGATCCATTTTTTAAATTCATATTTACCTCAGCGCATTTCAGCGAGGAATATTATACACGGAATCTGATCAGTGGCAGAGCAGCGCGCTGATTCGCTCAGAGCGATCACGTGATGCTCCTTGCCGCCATAAACTCACAGTTACGCGTTCGCACGTAATTCACATGTTCAAAACAAACGAGGTCTGCAAAGCGAGTTGGTCGAGTCGTGCTAACCAAGATGGCGACACGGCGGCTTCACTTTTCACGGAGTATGAGCGTTCTATATATTTTCAATTCAGTGCGCCCGACTCGCTCACGTACTTGATTTGTGGCATAGACATGGCCATTGGGCCTTCACCGTGTAATTTGTGCGAGGCTTTTGTCCGAGTGAGCTTGAGTCAAGAGGGCGAATGTACGGGTTGGGAATGTACGGGTCTCCCTTCCCCCGCCCGGCAACACCAGTACTGGAGGCGTCACAGATCGGTGAGTCTCCAAAATCCGCTTCATGCTGTTGCGAAGATGCAGGACGATGTCGCGATTGTTGTGCTGCTCTCCGACCAAGAGAACTGCAACGTCATTGATGACTGGCCCTCCCCTTCCGTCCCCTTCCCCCCTCCGTCCCCCCCTCCCCTCCCTTCCCCCTCCACCCTACCCCCTCCCCCTCCCTTTTTCCCCCTCCCCCTCCACCCTCCCTTCCCCCTCCACCCTACCCCCTCCCCCTCCCTTTTTCCCCTCCCCCTCCACCCTCCCTCTCTCCCCTCCCACTCCCACTCCCCTCCCCTCCCCCCTCTTCTCCCCTCCCCCCTCTTCCCCCCTCCCCCCCGTTCCCCTCCCCTCACCTTCCCCCTCCCCTCCCCTCCCCCGCCCGGCAATGCCGGGTACTTCTGCTAGTGTGTGTGTATATATATATATATATATATATATATATATATATATATATATATATATATATATATATATATATAATATATATATATATGTGTGTGTGTGTGTGTGTGTTCAGTTTCTTCCCACTTTAAAGTGATTACTAAAATAAATATCCCCACTTTCTTTTTTTTAAGTCAAAATTTAATAAAGCACTAAAATATTATTCATGGAATCGTATCTTAAAAGTCTGTGCTGTTATCTTCGGGGGCAGCTTTGCCCTTTTTATAATCACTTGCATAATTACCATGTAGGACTGTCAATGAAGATACTGCCAGCATTGTGTTAATTAAAAGTTTTATAAAACAAACTTGACATTTACATTTTGGGTTATTCTATTGCTATAGTGAATAATAAAAGAACATGAGCAAGATACCCTTTGTAGATGACTCGCCTCAAATGAGCAATATTTTGAAGTATGTGTTGGTAGAAATGGGAGTTCAATGTAAAGTGATGATGTGGACATTGACACGTGGTCCATGTTTACCTTATGGACAATGGTGGTCTGTTCCGAAGAAGAATGATCGTTAGTGATTAAAATTGACAAATACACCGCCATTTCATGCCGGAGTTTGTAAATGGTATCATGCACAGCTTCATCATTTTGTAGTCAACGTGACACCGACAATGTTAGTGTTATAAAAGTTAAGATGTCGTGTAAAAAGCGCCCCTCCCTTTATGTGGGATCGTTTCTCTGTATGCAACTTTAACATATAGCGACTGAAAATTTGTTTCTCGGCTTCTACCTGATGAAATCGGCTGCAAATTTCAGAAGTAAATGCTTTGTACGTTGAGGTAACATGTTGCAAATTTCAGCAACGTCCATTTTCACATTCTTGAGTTTTATTAAGTAAACTCTCAAATACACGTTGGTGTCCATCCGTCCGTCCGCCCAAAATGTGTTGGCGCTCATATTTTAAAGGCTATACATTGAAACTAGCTGAATATTGGAATACTCATACATCAGATAATACGTCTAACTAATTAATGGCTTTCAAAACAAATTCCATTTCAGTGCCATAGTTTTTGCTTGGCTCATTGTGGCGAACCCCAAAAAGTTGGACAAAGAAAAATTTCGACTTCGGTAGTAATCAATATAGAATGAAGTTGCATGCCGAGAGAATGAAAAAGGCAGAAAAGAATAGTAGCAATTTTTTTTATTTTTTTTGTATACTGAATCGAGGCTCGTGAAAGAGCTGACATTTACTTCACAAACAAATCAACCAGACAAACAAGAATATATAAAAAGAGGGAGCGGAAGACAAGAGAATGGGAAGCACGCAAACACTTGAGAGCACACAACATTTAAGAGTAGGGAGATGTGTGGGAGGGAGAGGGCTTGGGGGGAGGAGGCGTGGGAAGGGGGGGGGGGGTGGGAGAAGTATAAAACACAAGGACACCAAGGACTTCCAGGACAGAAGTTGATATTTCAAAAAGTGGAATTGGGGTGAAATTATCGGGGATAGAAAAGATCAAGGTTTTGGATGGGGGAAGATAAGAGATGGTGGTGAACAGCTGTTTTAAAGACCTGGAGGGTGGAGTGGGATTGAAGAGAGTGAGGGAGTTTGTTCCAGAGGCGGGAGAAAAGAGGAATGAAGGAGTGAAGGTGAGCAGTGAGTCTTGATTTTGGCAGTTTAACCATAAGAGGGTTGCAGGCAGATCTTGTGCGACCTGTAGGAATATTTGCGGGACAGAGCCCAGAGAGAGCTGGGGGGGGGGGGGGCAAGGCCAGAGAGGAGTCGGTAGAAGACGGAAAGACCACCAACCTGCCTGCGGTGAGTGAGTGAGAGGCCCTTGGAGTTAGCTTCATCGCGGGAGATTCCAATGATTCTGAATGCTTTGCTTTCAACAGCGTGAAGACGAGCTAGGTGTGAGGCAGGAGCACCAGCCCAGAGGGGAGAGCAGTATTCCATTGAGCTGCGGATGAAAGCCTTGTACGTGGTGAGGAGCTCAGGTGTGCCAAGGAAGGACTTCGCACGACAGAGGATGCCCAGTCGGCGACTGGCTTTGGAGGCCAGATTTGAAATGTGGTTTTCCAAGGAAAGATCATGGCAGATAGTGAGACCCAAAAGTTTGAGTGACAGAACTTCTTGGAGAGGATTATTCAGAAAGTAGATGGGAGGGTTGTCCAGTCGGTCTTTTCGGAGAGACACCGTAAGAGTGTGAGATTTGTCAGGATTGAAAGACATGTTCCACTTGTTTGCCCAGTCTGTTATTTTGTCCAGGTCTGCAGAGAGTGAGGAGGCTGCAGACTGCTGATCTGAGGGATGAAGAATGGAGCGACAGAGAGTAGAGTCATCAGCAAAGAGATAGAGGATTTTCAAGAGAGTCGGAGAGATCATTGATGAAGACTAGAAAAAGCACAGGGCCCAGAACACTGCCTTGGGGAACTCCAGCCTGAACAGGAAGAGGAGATGAGAGAAACCCATTCAGGGACACACGTTGACTACGACTAGAGAGGAAGTCCGCCAGCCATGCGTTGAGATTTCCATGGATACCAACAGAGGAGAGTTTGGTGAGCAGAGCGGGATGCCAGACCGTATCGAAGGCACGTGATATGTCAAGGGAGACAGCTCTAATTTCCTGTTTGGCATTGAGGACCTCCATCCATTGCTGAGAAAGCAGTAGCAGCATGTCCAGAGTAGAGTGACCAGGTCTGAAACCAAATTAATGATCAGAGATCAAGCCATTGGAGAAGAGGAAAGATTTCATATCTGAAGCAATGATGGATTCCATGACTTTACTGATAATTGAGAGAAGGCTGATTGGTCTGTAGTTGCTGGGATCTGTTTTTGCACCTTTTTTGTGCAAAGCGGTGATGTTGGCAGATTTCCAAGCAGATGGCAGATGACCTTGAGCAAAAGAGAGTGTGACGAGAACAGAGAGAGGGAGTGAAAGAGCGGAAGAACAAGATTTTAGGACCCGTGGGCTGATGCCGTCAGGTCCAGTTGCAGAATCAGAGTTGAGGGTTGACAGAAACTTTTCCACCTTGTCAGGAGGAAAGGACACAGAGTCCAGGAGCAGCTGGGTACGACTGGGTACGGTGGGTACAGAGAGGGATGGGTTTGGGACACAAGATTTAGAGGCAAACACAGAGTTGAAGCATTCAGCTTTTTCACGCGCGGAGTCAGCCGTGTGGCCGTTTGAGGTGAGGGAGGGGATGGAGGGGGAACAAACACCAGAAACAGATTTGACCAGACGCCACCAGGATTTGGAAGAGGGAGACAGATAAGAGAGTTCTGTCCTGAGAACGGAGAGATATTGTTTCCTGGCTCTCCTGAGGGTGGACACACACTTGTTTCGGGCTTTGTGAAAGGAAATGAGATTTCCTTCCATTGGATTTGCTTTCCAGGAGACGAAAGCAAGTTGTTTCTGGGCAATAGCCTCACCACAAGATTCCGTGTGCTATGGACGGGAGGAAGGGTATGACAACTGAAGACGAGATGGGATAAATCTGTGCATGAGAGAGAGCAGTTTACTTTGGAAGAATTCCCAGGATGAGTTGATGTCAGAGGCGGTAGAGATGGGAGACCAGTCCAGATGATTGATGGCTGCTTGAAGACCATGCCAGTTGGCCTGAGTGAAATGCCAGACTCGTCGACGCTGAGGAGGCTCTCTGAGAATGGTCAGAGAGATGTCCACTTTAACAAGCACATGATCAGATGAGCCGATTGGAGCAGAAGAAGAGCAGCAGATATTTTCAGGGAAGTTAGTCATAACCAAGTCCAGAAGAGAAGATGCTCCGTTGATTGAGATCCGGGTCGGGAAATTGACAGATTGTGTCAGTCCCAGTGAGTCACAGAAGTCCTTTGCTGAAGAGCCATGGCTGGTGAGAGAGGTACCCACACCCAGCCAACTGGCATGGTGACAATTGAAATCACCACATATGAGGAAGAGAGAGTTGGGATGGGTAGATAGAAGTTGGTCCATGTTATCAGACAGCGAGATGTAGATGGAGTCATCACTGTTTGGTGGACGGTACAACACACATATGAACAAAAGGTGGGAGCGAAGGGGAAGCCGTAGCCAAAGGTATTCCTGGGGGTGAGGTGGAGAGAGGGCAGTGCAGGGCGAGTGAGGAAGAGAGTTTTTTTATAAAGATAGCAACCCCCCCTCCAGGACGAGGCTCAGGTCTATCATACCGGAGGAGGGAGTAACCTGGGAGAGATACCAAGGAATCAGAGACATCATGAAGGAGGAAAGTTTCTGTTAAGCCGATCACGTCTGGTTTGTCAGAAGCAACCTGTATGGAGAGATCAGTCAAGTTTGAGCGAAGGCCCTGGATGTTTGAGGTCCATACTGTTAAAGAAGAGGAAGGGGGAGCATCGGATACAGAACAGAAGGGGGGAGCGGTACGGTATGATGTGGAAGAGGAGGAAGAGGTAGGGAGAGCTGTTGAAGGTGTGTCAGAGATTTCAGAGCAGCTTGGAGAAAGGGAAGAATGGGGCGGACAAAAGGTTTGATGGTGATTGGGTGAGGTGCAGTGAGGTGTTGTTTGAGGAGGGGGAAGAGTGAGGCAGAAGCTTGAGGGAGATGAAGGTGAGAGTTGGAAGGGGGAAGAAGCGGGGAGGACGCTTTGAGGAGGAGGGGTGAGAGGGGAGTCTAGGAGGGGAGGAGTGAGGGAGGGTCTCAGAAGGGAGGGGTGTGGGGGGAGTTTAGGAGGGAAGGGGCAAGGGGGGAGATTTGGAAGGGATGGGTGATGGGGAAGATTTGGAGGGGAGGGGCAAGGGGGAAGATTTGAAAGGGATGGGTGATGGGGAAGATTTGGAGGGGAGGGCAAGGGGGAAGATTTGAAAGGGATGGGTGATGGGGAAGATTTGGAGGGGAGGGGCAAGGGGGAAGATTTGAAAGGGATGGGTGATGGGGAAGATTTGGAGGGGAGGGGTGAGATTGGATTTTGAGAAATGTACGATTAATGGGAAACGAACATTTCTTGCAAAATGAGTTTCTTGCGACCTTCGAGTCAAAAATACGTTTGAGGACGCTGAAGGATGGGTGGAGTTCTGGAGAGTTTAGGGAATGAATGAAAGAGGCACTGTAGCTGTAAGAGATGGAATTTTTTTTTGGAATGAATAGATTTGGTGAGCAAGTCGAAAGCATCCTTTTATAGAACAAGAAGAAAAAGGTGTTATAGTATATGACAGAATACTATTGTTCAGGGGACAGATGAAACATTTTTTAATGACGTGAACACGTGATCACGAACAACGTGGTCAAAGAACGAAGGAAGAAATAAGAACGAAACGGATAAGAACAGAGAAGGGAATATATATTTTTTGGTTTTTTAAAATATTTTTTTTGAGTTGGGATGAAAACAGAGACAGAGACCGAACGTGAAACGTGAAAAATAGAGACCGAAAGGAATTGCGAGCGCAATCGAAGAAACCGCTGAGACAGAAACAAAGCCTCAAGCCAAGGGCAGACATGGTAGCGTCCTTCTACTAGTCCTACACTTGGCGTCAGAATATGCGACACGAACTGTACCGACGATTCTGTACACAGGTATTCTGTACACAGGTACACACACAGGTATTCTGTACACAGGTATGAAAAACCAACACCAAGAATACTATTAGAGACACACCAATAGTTACATACACACCGAAAGAAAGATAAAGTTTCGACCTGTGGTAAAGCCGGTATTACGACAAAAACACAATTGTGAAAAGTTACTTATTAACTTCGAAAGCGTGCGCGCATGCACAGCTTTGAAGAGACGTGACGTCACGTGACTTCCCGAGACGAGAAGAGACGTGAAGAGACTTTGAAGAGATTTAAAACGTTAGACAAGTGGTCGATGTTCGGGGAAGTTAGGGGGAGAAGAGAAAATCTAAGAAATAAGCAATACAGCGAAGGAAAGAACTTAAATTCACAAAACACCTATGAACACCTATGGGCCGAGATAAACTAGGCCGCGCACGTGGTGGGACAGAAAAGGGTTAAATTATACAAACGTTTGCAGGAATTGCGAATCAACACAACTGGAAAACACCCTGCAACACATGCACAATAAAAAACGAGTAGAAATTGACGAATACACGAATGGAAAAAATACTTTAACTTTTGCTGCCGTCCAGAGGTCGAACACGCTTCCTTGCTCCAGGGACCGGAAACGGAAGTCCTCCGGCGTTGCCGAGGCCATCACAACGATGGATGAAAAAATACATGGAGACATCACACATCAATTAAATTACACGAATTAAAAACCAACCTATTTCCTGCGGTCTGTAGGGGGATCCGGCAGGAGTACCCGGCGTTGCCGAGGAGGATGGGGTAGGGAGGGGAAGGGGGGGGGAGGTGAGGGGAGAGGGAGGGGAAAGATATCCGACATATACATCTTTGAGGGGTGAAGGGGGGGGCTTTGACAGGTCCCCCCATCTTGAGGCAAGGGGGGAAGTCCTTTGTCCAGGATTGGATTGATACTGGATTCCATGACGAGCAATGGTAGAGATGGTTTACAGTATTGGGCAGGATTCCCCTACAGCGCAGGAAATAGGTTGGTTTTTAATTCGTGTAATTTAATTGATGTGTGATGTCTCCATGTATTTTTTCATCCGTCGTTGTGATGGCCACTTGTAGTTTTGTGATGTGATGGCCGCCGTTTTAGACCATAGAAAATGAAAGACATTCTTGGGAAAAATGCCAAGGGCATAGAAAAGGCCCCTTTATATGGGACTAGCAGGAGTACCCGGCGTTGCCGAGGGGGATGGGGTAGGGAGGGGAAGGGGAGGGGGAGGTGAGGGGAGAGGGAGGGGAAAGATATCCGACATATACATCTTTGAGGGGTGAAGGGGGGGGCTTGGACAGCCCCCCCCCCGTCTTGAGGCAAGGGGGGAAGGGAAGGAGGAAATTTTTTCCCGTGCAAAGAGTGCTTCATAACCTCAGTGTTGCCCAGGTAAAAAAAAGGAAATTGTAATACCCTCTGCCACCATCACCAGGTTGCGCTACACGGTACACATTTACATAGAGAATTTACGCCCCTCTCCTGGTCCCCCACACCCCCGAATGAGGCCTCGGTCACATAGCCTATGTTACCCCCCAGACAAATTTGTAATTGTACCCCCAAGTAAAGTATAAAAGCGTTTATAGCTGGACTACCCGGCGTTGCTCAAGCGAAAAAGAAACGTTAACATCTATCTATAATTCCAGTAATCTCTGTGTGTGTGTATGTGTGTGTGTATGTCTGTGTGTCTGTGACCGCTGTTTCTCGACAACCACGGGTCCGATATACTTTAAACTTGCCAGGTATATTGCTGGGGACCCGAGGATGTGCCTTTTCAAGGTTTCATATTAATCGGAGAAGTAGTTACCGAGCTATGTCCAAAAAACGATTCAACCAATCAGAGAGCAGCGAGTTATCACGTGTGCCGAACGTGCCGAACAGACTCTGCCTCGGACGGCACATTTGAGAGCGTATTCATTTATTTCACGTTGGCAAACTATGTTGCCGCTATGTTGGCGTTAAACTATGTTTTAAAACTAATTAAAACTAATTTGCGATTCTTTCGCTTTCCTGCGCGTTTGTGCACGCTATGGCGATTTCTTTACCAAACTCCGCAAGCCGTTCGCTTTGGACCAAACCATTTCATGTAAATAGAGGGGGGGGATTGTCACCGTACTCGCAAGCCGTTCGCTTTGGACCAAACCATTTCATGTAAATAGAGGGGGGGGGGGGGGGTTGTCACCGTACTCGCAAGCCGTTCGCTTTGGACCAAACCATTTCATGTAAATAGAGGGGGGGGATTGTCACCGTACTCGCAAGCCGTTCGCTTTGGCTTTGCGAATGGACCAAACCATTTCATGTAAATAGAGGGGGGGGATATAATTTTAGATATATATATAGTACGGGCATGCCCTAGTCTATCTATAATTCCAGTAATCTCTGTGTGTGTGTGTGTGTATGTCTGTGTGTCTGTGACCGCTGTTTCTCGACAACCACGGGTCCGATATACTTTAACCTTGCCAGGTATATTGCTGGGGACCTGAGGATGTGCCTTTTCAAGGTTTCATATTAATCGGAGAAGTAGTTACCGAGCTATGTCCAAAAAACGATTCAACCAATCAGAGAGCAGCGAGCTATCACGTGTGCCGAACGTGCCGAACAGACTCTGCCTCGGACGGCACATTTGAGAGTGTATTCATTTATTTCACGTTGGCAAACTATGTTGGCGTTAAACTATGTTTTAAAACTAATTAAAACTAATTTGCGATTCATCGTAACTGCGATATGCGACCTTCCGGACAGTCAAATGAGGACGTCACTTCCGGACTTACGGATAGTCATAGTGACGACGTACTGATGCTGAACGTGGCGAGCAGACGCTGCCTCGGACGGCACATTTGAGAGCGTATTCATTTATTTGACGTTGCAATCTGTGTTGATTGTTGTAAGGTACGATCGATTGTAGTACACGTTTATAATAACTCTGCCGATACAGGCCCGATTAACTGCAGCGCCATCCGAGCTGCGGCGTCGGGACGATACATTCATTGTACGGTCACATCACGCACTTACGGACACGCCCATGGGCCCATGGGCACGCCCATGCATGCATGGGCGAAGACATTTTTTTTTTTTTTTTTGGCAAGGAACGGGCACCCACGTACGGGCACGTCCTAGTATTTGAAATGAGGGCAAACACTCGTATAATGGAAAAGCAATTACATCCAAATCAGAATCCCTCACAAATGTGAAATCATCATTTTACCTTTTCGTTGAATATATGCTGGTGAATGTGCCGTTGATCACGTTTCTGAGTTAAGTATGATGACGTTCAGGAAGAAGAAGGAGCAACCTTACCGCCAACTTCGACCGCTTCCGGAATTGTTTTATTACGTGTTCAAATGTCTGGTGATTGTCTTGTATTTATTTATGTGAATGTGTACTTATATATAACTGTCATTAATCAAAAAGCTTGAGGCACTATAGAGCTATAGGCCCTATAAAAAGAAAATCCCAAAAAACGAACTTAAATTATATATATTGTGGCGGACACAAAAGCCCACTGGCGTGGTGACATCATTCCACGCACCAAGTGGGCGGTGGACACGCCCGAGGGGTAGGCGTGGCCTCATGATATACACCGGGCGACCAGCCCGGAGCATTTCAGTGTTACAGTGTAGTCTTACAATAAAGACGTTTATATGTTACCGCTTGTCCGCTTCCTCCTTGCTCACAAGCAGCGCGCGTAACGCCGCGCTTTACTGGTGACCCTCGACGTTGGATCTGCCGTAGCGATCCTTCCGAACACGACGCCATTGCAATGGCCAACGACAAGGCAATGGCGATTAAACTTCCCGAATTTTGGGAGGCCCAGGCCGAAGTCTGGTTCGTTCAAGCTGAAGCCCAATTTCAGCTTCGGCGCCTCACCAACGACAACCTGCGCTACTGCCATGTCGTTGCCTCCCTCGGGCCCGGCACGGCCGCTCGAGTTGTGTCCGTCCTTCGCCACCCACCGGACAGCCACAAGTACGAGGCACTCAAGCGGCTACTCCTAGCCACGTTCGGCCTCACGGACGACGCACGGGCCGACCGCCTCCTGGATCTCCCCGAGCTCGGTGAGACGCGCCTGTCGGTCCGAATGGACCATATGCTGTCACTGTTGGACGACGAAGCCCCTGGTTCGCTATTCCGGGCGCTTTTCCGGCGCCAACTTCCAGCGCAGGTTCGCCTCGCGTTGGCCGGGACCGAGCTAACGGAACCCCGAGCATTGGACGCCAAGGCGGACAGGTACTTCGCCGCTTCGGACACGCGGGCGAGCGTCGGTGTGGCCGTCACGGCCCTCGACGCTGATGTTCAGCAGCATGTTCCACAGCATCAGCTTCTACAGTGCACTGATGTTCAGCAGCATGCTGATACGCACCTCGTGAACGCCGCCACGCCCCGCCCACCGCCGAGGCGAAAACCGCCACCGCGGGGAAACCCGCCAACTCCACCGGCCTGGCGGAGCCAGCCGCGCTCCTCCAGCTCCACCACCTGGTGCTGGTTCCACGCCAAGTTCGGCCATGAAGCTCGGCGGTGTCATCCGCCGTGCTCCTTCAACGGGTCGGGAAACGCCCAGGCCGGCGCTCAATAGTGGCGATGAGCGCCGGCCATTCGAGCAGCCTCCTGTTCATAACGGACACCTTCTCCGGGCGCCGTTACCTGTGCGACACGGGAGCGCAGGTGAGTGTCATTCCCGCCGGCACGTCAGACAAGCACGCCGCGGGTGGGGGCCCCGCGCTGCTTGCCGCGAACGCGACGCCCATCCGTACGTACGGAAAACGCTGCCTCTCTCTGCGGTTTGGAGGGCAGGTTTTCCGATGGACGTTCGTCACCGCCGACGTGCCCATGGCACTGCTTGGCGCGGACTTCCTGTGCGCTAATGGGCTCCTGGTCGACGTCAAGCGCAGATGGCTTGTCCAGGCCGAGACGTTCAGCTCGCTCGCTTGTGCGTTGCCCAGCTCAACGAGCGGCTTGCCAAGCGGCTTGCCGAACGATTCAGTTCCGGCCACGTTGGTCTGTACGCTTCCGGCAGCGGACGCATTCACCCGCCTCCTCGCCGGCTTCCCGGCCCTCACGCGGCCCACCTTCTCGGCGGGGGCCGTCAAGCACGGGGTGGCCCATCACATCCCCACCGTCGGGCCACCGGTCTACGCCCGGGCACGCCGCCTCGAGCCGACGAAGCTGGCGGTGGCAAAAGCGGGGTTCGCTACCCTGGAGCGACTCGGCATCGTTCGGCGCTCAGAGAGCGCTTGGGCGTCGCCGCTGCACATCGTGCCGAAGCCCGGCGGGGGATGGCGACCGTGCGGGGACTATCGCCGTCTCAATGACGCCACGACTCCCGACCGCTACCCCGTCCCCAACATTCAGGACTTTTCCGCCCGTTTGGCGGGCAGGTCCTTCTTCTCGAAGGTGGACCTCATACGCGGCTACCATCAGGTCCCCGTCAGGCCGGAGTACGTCCCGAAGACGGCGGTCATCACGCCATTCGGACTCTTCGAGTTCCTGCGCATGCCCTTCGGTCTGAAGAATGCGGCTCAGGCGTTCCAGCGACTGATGGACAGCGTCCTGCGCGACTTGGATTTTGTCTACGTCTACCTGGACGATATCCTCATCGCCAGCGCGTCCCGCGAAGAGCACCTACGCCACCTCCGCACGCTCTTCGAATGCCTGGGCCAGCATGGCCTGATTGTGAACCCCGCAAAGTGCCGGTTCGGCGCCGCCACAATCGATTTTCTGGGGCACCGTGTCACCAGGCACGGAGCCGTCCCCCTGCCGGCCAAGGTGGAGGCGGTGAAGGGGTTTCCGCGCCCCCGCACGATCAGAGGGCTGCAGGAGTTCCTGGGCATGGTGAACTTTTACCATCGGTTCCTGCCCCGTATCGCCCAGCTCCTGCGCCCCCTGCACGAAGCTCTCCGAGGTAAGCCGGGCAAAGGCGACATTACCTGGACCGAGCAGATGGACACGGCGTTCATGGGCGCGAAGCTCGCCTTGGCTAACGCCACCATGCTCGCGCAACCGGCGCCCAATGCACCGATCGCCCTCACCACCGATGCCTCGGACTACGCGGTGGGCGCGGTGCACGAGCAATGGGTGCGTGGAGCTTGGCAACCGCTGGCATTCTTTAGCCGGCAGCTTCGCCCGCCCGAACGCCGTTACAGTACCTTCGACCGCGAGTTGCTCGGACTTCACTTGGCGGTCAGGCACTTCCGCCATCTGCTCGAGGGCCGGGCGTTCACTGCCTTCGTCGACCACAAGCCGCTGATCTTCGCGATGGGCAAGTACCGAGCCGTGGTCGGCCCGGCAGCAGCGTCACCTCTCGGCCGTGTCCGAGTACACGACGGACATCCAGCACGTCGCGGGGAAGGACAACCCGGTGGCAGATTGCCTTTCCCGGGCCGTCGCCCACGCAGTCCACCTCGGCATCGACTATGCCCGGATGGCAGCGGACCAGGCCGCTGACCCCGACGTCCAGGCCTTGCGGACCGCCGTCACGGGCCTCCGCGTCACCGAGGTGCCGTTCGACAGCGCGGGCGTGGCCCTCTTGTGCGACGTCTCCCTCGGGCGTCCTCGCCCCATCGTGCCCGCGGGCTGGCAGCGCCAGGTGTTTGACGCCATCCACGGCCTGTCCCACTCGGGCGCGAGGGCCTCCCAAAGGCTGATCGCCGACAAGTTCGTCTGGCATGGCCTCCGGAAGGCCGTCCGCGGCTGGGCCAGGACGTGCCTCGCGTGCCAGCGCGCCAAGGTGCACCGGCACACCCAGGCCCCGTTGGCCCCGTTCACGGTGCCGGAACGCCGGTTTGACCACGTCCACGTGGACCTGGTGGGACCTCTGCCCCCCTCGCGGGGTTTCACCTACGTCCTCACCATGGTGGACCGCACCACCCGGTGGCCGGAGGCCGTGCCCATGGCGTCGACAACGGCGGCCGATGTCGCGCAGGCTTTCATCGCCACCTGGGTCACCCGGTTCGGCGCCCCCTCAGACATCTCATCCGACCGCGGCCCCCAGTTCACCTCGGAGCTCTGGGGGGCGGTTGCGCAGGGGCTCGGGGTCCGGCTGCACCGAACCACGGCCTACCACCCCCAGGCTAACGGCCTGTGTGAGCGATTTCACCGCTCATTGAAGGCCACGCTCCGGGCCACCCTCCGCGACGGCGGCTGGGTCGACAGGCTCCCCTGGGTCCTGCTGGGCCTCCGGACGGCGCCCAAGGAGGACCTGCGCGCATCCGAGGTGGAGTTGGTCTTCGGGCAACCGCTGCGGGTGCCGGGCGAGTTCCTCCCCGACTCCACAGCACCATGGTCCGCGGCACAGCAGCGCTCCGCTCTGCAAGAGACCGCCCAGAGGTTCGCCCCGGTGCCAACGGCATGCCACGGGCACCCATCGACGCACGTCGCCCCGGAGCTTCGCATGGCGGAGTACGTCTTCGTCCGCCACGATGCCCATCGGACACCACTGCGGCCCCCGTACGACGTGCCTTTCCGCGTGCTGGAGACCGGGGCGAAGCACTTCACCCTGGACATCGGCGGTACTCCTGACCGCGTTTCGGTAGACCGCCTCAAGCCGGCCCACCTCGATGTGGACCATCCACCGCCAGTGGCCCGACCCCCACGTCGGGGCCGCCCTCCTGCGGGCGGACCCCCGGCACCGCCCAGCCCCGCCGCCATGCCGCCCCCCGGTCCTGCACCCATCCCAGGGGCAGCCAGGGGCATCCCACCTGGCATCCCTGCACCCCGGACGCCGCCGATCGCCAGGGGGCGCTTCGGCCGGGTCATTCGTCTGCCCCGCAAACTGGCCCTCCAGGTGCGCGGGAATTCTGGGGGGGCGCGTGTGGCGGACACAAAAGCCCACTGGCGTGGTGACATCATTCCACGCACCAAGTGGGCGGTGGCCACGCCCGAGGGGTAGGCGTGGCCTCATGATATACACCGGGCGACCAGCCGGGAGCATTTCAGTGTTACAGTGTAGTCTTACAATAAAGACGTTTATATGTTACCGCTTGTCCGCTTCCTCCTTGCTCACAAGCAGCGCGCGTAACGCCGCGCTTTAATATATATATTGTAACGAATTTGAGAAGTGTAACGGTTTTGGAGGAAGTGTAACGAATGTAAAAAAGTATGGTTTTGTTATGTGTAAACACCCTCGTAATGTAAATAATGGTCGCAGCCGTCCTCCTAGTTAATTCCATGAAACTTACACGCAGGTCACGATATATCTTTTTAAATAGTGTATTTCCTTATTCCATGTAGGCTAAATATGTGTTTCCCACTAGATTGACTTTGCATTGTATCAAACAAAATAAGCGTAGGCCCTTGCAATTTCCCCAAACATCTCCGCTCTCCAAAGTTCCTTTCAAAAGGGTGCGAGTTGTGTTCAATCCCGCAAGCCGCCATTGCCCATGTGCTAATCTCGGAGAAGAAAGGCGTGTCTCCACCTCGTCATAGAGGGGAGGAGTGAGCCAGAGGGTCGCATGGCCAATCAGCACCGCGGTGAGCGACCTAGTAGGCGTGCCTTCGCAGCCGGCGGCTTGATTCCGCCCGAGGTGATAAAAGCGACTGTAAGGGACTGCTTCACCAGATGACCTGGGAGATGAGCGAAGAGGCGGCACCAAGAGGAGCGGTGAGATGCGAAACGCTCCAAGCCAAAGAGGAGAGGTACTCGGAAAGGAAACCAGCTTTGGAGAGACGCGCTGAAAGGAGGGAGACGGCTCCACCAGAAGAAGAGGAGCAGGTGTGCCGAACCAGCGCGTGACGTCTACAGCAGCGGATACGCGACGGAGGGTTTTCCCGCCAAAAACCGCGAGGAATTGAGAGTTGCTGCCTCCGACCCCGCCTCCCTCTCCAGCAATCCACCTCAAGCCCTACCTGCCTGCAATATCCCCCGAGTAAGTGTGAACGTCGTCTGTCCTACTCGTTGTCTTGGGGTTAAGTAAAATGAATAGTGTAAGTTAACGATTTGCTGTGTGACTGCTTCTTCCATCCATTGCTTGTGTGTGTATAATAAATCTGTTCTTCCTCCGTACTCTGTCTTCTTCTCTTTTCATTCTCTTTCGGTCGCTTTAGAGGTTTCCCGATTGAATATCTGCGGTGCGATCTGGTCAACGTCGGGTGGAATCGGGTTCTAATCGGGGAGTAACTGTTCGGACGCGGTAATACACCACCGCTCGGTCAATATAACATCTCTAAAACCGCGTCTGCAACAATATATATATATACTAGCGGGGTCACCCGTGGGAATCCCACGGGCATGGATGTGTGTGACATTTCGACATATTGAGTTAGATGCTGCACCTGCACATTCAGTTATATAAAATGGTTACTGGCAATAATTGATCACATCCACAAATGATGTAATCCACACAATTTATGTACTTTACATAACGTTAATAGGAATACATACATGCCCGTGTAGATGGGAAATACAGTTTGTTTGAAAGAAATCACAAATATCAGAAGAAAGTTTTAAAAATTTAGAACTATTCTCACTCAGAGTTAAACAACACCGTAATATTATGCGGTTGCTTCAACGTTTTCGTTGAATTATATGTCATCATTGTGAGATTTTTTTGGAATTTTTTTTTTTGAAATGAGATTTTTAGGCAAAACGGCAAAAAAGCATCAGAACAGCTGTGAAACAACATCAAAACAGCAGTGAAAAAGCATCAAAACAACAGTGGAAAGCATCAAAACAGCAGTGAAAAAGCATCAAAACAGCTGAAAAAGCATCAAAACAGCAGTGAAAAAGCATCAAAACAGCAGTGAAAAAGCATCAGAACAGCTGTGAAAAAACAGCACTGAAAAAGCATCAAAACAGCAGTGAAAAAGCATGAAAACAGCAGTAAAAAGCATCAAAACAGCAACAATAGTCCGGTGATTTTTCAATCACCGCAACTAAATGTGTCGGAGTAATTAACTATTTTCCTTCGTGGTCCTTTTGTTGCCTGAATGGTGTCACTGCAGGACCTCCGGGTAAACAACATTACGGGTGAAGATTCCACTGCGGCCATCAATTTTTCCCTGTTGGCCATTACTGACTACCTTTACCTTGACATCCTCAAATCGTTTAGCACGCGACAATGCAACATATAATTGGCCATGGCTGAAGACGGGTTCTGGTAGGTAAATCCCAACTTTGTGTAATGTTTGACCTTGACTCTTGTTTATTGAGAAAGAGAATGCCACACGAACTGGAAATTGATGGTGTTTGAGTACGAATGGTAGTGTTGTATCGGAAGGTGCAATACTAATCCTGGGTAAAAATGTGCGTGTTCCTTTGTGACTGCCAGAAATTATTTCTCCATCTATTATGTTTGGCAACAATCTTTTAACAACCAATCTTGCACCATTGCACAGTCCCTGTTTCGGATCAAAGTTACGGAGTAACATGATGACAGCACCATCTTTGAGACGAAGTTTGTGCAATGGCATTCCAGAAGGAGTTAATTGATTTAGGAATTCCATAGGATAATTTAGTGCCTCTTCAGGGTCATCACAGACAATGGAATCAGCGCTGAAGTACGTCTTTTCTTCCCCAGGAAATGCATCCAGTATCTCATCGTTGATCACAAATGTGGATTCATTCTTTGGACACAACACGGCTCGTTGTGCCAGCGCATCATAGTTTGAATGGATTTCGTTCAAATTACCAAAAACAGCCTCTGCTAAAGACATGTTGTCTTCTACACAGATACGATCAGGCAGTCGTATTAAATCTGAGTCAGGAATTGTTTCCACAGTCCCATTTCCAACCGACAGTAACCATTTTGAGAATTCTTCGTCATCATTAGCTCTCATGTTTGATTTTAAGTTCAGCAGTTTGAACTTTGGCCACAACTTGCTACGCTTGATGCATGTGGCGATGATTGCTGCAGGTGCAGCGCGAGGTACAACGGGCAAAACCTGCCTGAAGTCCCCACCAAGAAGTAAGACCTTTCCACCAAAAGGAATGTTGTTGCTGGTTACATCCCGGAGACATCGATCAACAGCCGCTAAAGCATATGCTGGAGCCATAGGTGCTTCATCCCAAATGAATAGGTTGGCCTTCCTTAGAGTATCTGCATCTTTACTCGTAGGTGATATGTTGCATGTGGAGTTTTCCAAAATGGGCACTGGCAATTTAAATCGATGGTGCGATGTACGGCCCCCTGCTAGCAATGTTGCTGCAATGCCCGAGTACGCCATTGGAAGAACCAAACGACACTGGCCTTGCAAGATGTGCAGAAGCGTATTATAGAGAAAGGTCTTGCCACTTCCGCTCGGTCCATCAACGAAAAACAACCGGTTGCCTGTGTACTGGTCCCTACAATGAACGGCCTGTAGGACCTCATCTACAATTTTGATTTGGTCATCATTTAGTAGTTGTCTGTTGTTTTCACCTTTTTCATGTTCATCTCCCGGTACATACTGATAATCATCGCTCGAAAGATCTTCAACAGTGTCTGGAGGTACTGGTAACTGAAATGCTTCCAAGGTCTGTCCATGTCTTAGGAGGAAGGACTGTATTTCTCGCAATGCCATGAAAATACTTTGTTCCAAGATATGGCCGCTGTGCACAAAATCTTCGCAAAGGTCGTTTTTATATTTTTCCCACAGTGCCGACGTGTCTGTTGGTGTGCAGAATATGCATAGGGTTGCAAAAAGAGATCTCAATTGTTGTGGCATGGCAAAGATAACTCCATCAGCTAAGGACCTGTCCCATTCTGTATCATCTTCTGTTAAATGTAATTTCCTGGCTGCATCCTTGTATGTTTCACAAACTGCTCCATCTACGGTTCTGAGATCTTCAAATGATGTTTTACCAGGGCAGTGCAGCAGGAGTACACGAAGATGAAAGCGCTCAATGTCCATAGGGCTTGCCGAAACCATGCGTCCGATAACCTTGTTGCCGCCCCGGCGTCGAAGTTTCCATGTCTTTCGTCCATCTTCAAATACGTAATATTTTGGAATGTCATGGTACAGATAACTTCGTGCCTCAGGGTCTCTCTGGTTTAACTGAAACCAAGCTGTAAGTGTTGTACCCCTATGTCGTACAATGGCTTCTTCCTCGTTACCATCCCTGAACACAACAGTCTGCAATTCAGGTAAGTGTACCGCAAGTCTGGTGATGGAATGGGACTGTTTGTGCATTTCAAATTCCATCAATCTCCATGCTGCCTCTGGGGCACTGACATATCTACAGTCCAAATAGGTCTTTATTTCGTCCACCTCCACTCTCCCGCGCTCTCGAATTTCGATGCTGGCACAGTCATGTCCCTTGTACACATATTTAAATAAGTACTTTATACTCTTTATGCTTGCGCAAACCTCAATGTTGATGTGTGCTCTGTACTTCTTCAGTAAATAAGCATTGAATGGGACGACATATTGGCAATCAACATCGGTTCCATGAACGGTTATGGTGGGTCCATTTGGGGGACGCTTGTAAAGGGCATAGCCATCTATGCTCGCAAGTGTCTCTGCAGCATACGCTTTTGGAAAGCCTTTACTGCACACTCCATCTTTCACACAAATCGAATGGCGATTTAAATTGCCACACGGACCATGTATCATGTGAGACTTCACCAAGGAATGGATCTCTGGTGACTCATTTGAATTAGGAATTTGTGCGGAAACAATTCTGTCAATGTCTTCAGCGGTACAAATTTTATCTTCTTGGCACAGCATGAGTAATATGTGGGCATGCGGTAGGCCACGCTTCTGATACTCGACGACGTAGAGAAATGCACGTACTTTGCCCAACACGTGCTTCTTCGTTATATCGTCGATTAACTCTTTTAATTTCAGATGAAACACGCGTGCCACTAAATCTGGTCTGCCTTCAGCTCGTTGGTGTTGGCCGATGTTTTCTTGTATCTCTGTCCATTTTGGATTACACGTGAACGTGATGAAAAGATCTGGTTTTCCGAATTGGCGAACAATGGCCATAGCATCTTGGTAGTTCTGCTGCATAGCTCTGGGACTCCCTGCAAAACTCGACGGCAAAATGACGATACGACCGACAGGACGTTGGTTATCAGCAGCAACGTTCTGGACGTGGTCCAGTAGTCCTCTGTATTCCATGGCTCTAAGGGTTTCCTGATTTTGTTTGAAGTATTGCAGTCGATTTGCTTCTGCCTTGCAATAACCGTCGACAACATACTGCTGGAACAATTTCCCCGAAGAATGGATAGTGCTGAATTCATTTCGAATAGCCAGTCGGTAGGCATAGAATTCACGATGAGTTACCTTGTTTCGAACCGCAGTCTGTCGCTGGTGAGGCATGTTTATCATCCATCCAGGCTCGGCATGTGGAAAGAGAATGGGATATGTCATGGGATCAATGTGAGAGGAAAGTGGAGAGAGATTGTGTAAGCCCTGGTCATGCAAATGAACCTGGAAATCCCTGTTTGCAGGTGGTTCACCATCTTGTCCACTAACGAAGACAGCAGCAATTTCATCAGCAGTTGGTATGTTGTAACGTCTTTGGTCGTCTGCACACAGTCGACGAAAATGCATTTCCAAGGTAGAAGGGAGGCGATCTTCAAGGACAGCTTTCCTGATTTCTTCCTGTTCACGCTCGAACATAGTCTTGTAACATGTGACATAAGGATTAACGTCAGATAGTATGTTGTGCAGTTCTGCCATCAATTCTTGCAAACATCTGTGATTTTCAGGTCGATTCATACGTTCCTTTGTAGCTTGAGCTGTATCCAAAATAAATAATTGTGCAAATTGTGCTTGTTCATGTACATGTGATGGATGTAATGGACCACAGCGATGGTAAATTTGACCGTGGATTTTGAAACAGTATGGTCCATTTCCTGGAGGAGATGAGATCTGAGCACCCATTGATGCAAAAGCTAATGCCGAATTGTAATTCCGGATATTGTCTCGGAAGTTGCGACATTTTCCATCGTCACCCTGATAAAGTTGTTGCAGTCGAGCAGGTACGGCAAATAGTGGAGGCAATTTAACTTTTCCCTTGGAACAACACAGTGTAAATCCATCCCCTTGTCCTGTTGATTCATTTGTGAAATGGTGTGCAGAACAGTACACACATGGTGACGTCATTGGACCGCATTTATGCTCTTGAACAATATTATCGGATACTTCGGCCGGATTCATTATGGCTGCGGTTGTATATGTTTGCTGAGCACTCCAACGTCTTTGTTGCAGCAGCATGCCGTGCGAGTCTGTGTTCACGTTCGTCGAGGGTCTCGTTCTCGCACCTCATCGTTGTTGCAGCAGCATCCTGTGCGAGTCTGTGTTCACGTTCGTCGAGGGTCTCGTTCTCCCTCCTCATCGTTGTTGCAGCAGCATCCTGTGCGAGTCTGTGTTCACGTTCGTCGAGGGTCTCGTTCTCCCTCCTCATCGTTGTTGCAGCAGCATCCTGTGCGAGTCTGTGTTCACGTTCGTCGAGGGTCTCGTTCTCCATCCTCATCGTTGTTGCAGCAGCATCCTGTGCGAGTCTGTGTTCACGTTCGTCGAGGGTCTCGTTCTCCCTCCTCATCGTTGTTGCAGCAGCATCCTGTGCGAGTCTGTGTTCACGTTCGTCGAGGGTCTCGTTCTCCCTCCTCATCGTTGTTGCAGCAGCATCCTGTGCGAGTCTGTGTTCACGTTCGTCGAGGGTCTCGTTCTCCCTCCTCATCGTTGTTGCAGCAGCATCCTGTGCGAGTCTGTGTTCACGTTCGTCGAGGGTCTCGTTCTCCCTCCTCATCGTTGTTGCAGCAGCATCCTGTGCGAGTCTGTGTTCACGTTCGTCGAGGGTCTCGTTCTCCCTCCTCATCGTTGTTGCAGCAGCATCCTGTGCGAGTCTGTGTTCACGTTCGTCGAGGGTCTCGTTCTCCATCCTCATCGTTGTTGCAGCAGAATCCTGTGCGAGTCTGCGAGTCTACGGCTCCATCTACGGTTCATCTACGGTCTCTCCAAAGTTCCTTTCAAAAGGGTGCGAGTTGTGTTCAATCCCGCAAGCCGCCATTGCCCATGTGCTAATCTCGGAGAAGAAAGGCGTGTCTCCACCTCGTCATAGAGGGGAGGAGTGAGCCAGAGGGTCGCATGGCCAATCAGCACCGCGGTGAGCGACCTAGTAGGCGTGCCTTCGCAGCCGGCGGCTTGATTCCGCCCGAGGTGATAAAAGCGACTGTAAGGGACTGCTTCACCAGATGACCTGGGAGATGAGCGAAGAGGCGGCACCAAGAGGAGCGGTGAGATGCGAAACGCTCCAAGCCAAAGAGGAGAGGTACTCGGAAAGGAAACCAGCTTTGGAGAGACGCGCTGAAAGGAGGGAGACGGCTCCACCAGAAGAAGAGGAGCAGGTGTGCCGAACCAGCGCGTGACGTCTACAGCAGCGGATACGCGACGGAGGGTTTTCCCGCCAAAAACCGCGAGGAATTGAGAGTTGCTGCCTCCGACCCCGCCTCCCTCTCCAGCAATCCACCTCAAGCCCTACCTGCCTGCAATATCCCCCGAGTAAGTGTGAACGTCGTCTGTCCTACTCGTTGTCTTGGGGTTAAGTAAAATGAATAGTGTAAGTTAACGATTTGCTGTGTGACTGCTTCTTCCATCCATTGCTTGTGTGTGTATAATAAATCTGTTCTTCCTCCGTACTCTGTCTTCTTCTCTTTTCATTCTCTTTCGGTCGCTTTAGAGGTTTCCCGATTGAATATCTGCGGTGCGATCTGGTCAACGTCGGGTGGAATCGGGTTCTAATCGGGGAGTAACTGTTCGGACGCGGTAATACACCACCGCTCGGTCAATATAACATCTCTAAAACCGCGTCTGCAACAATATATATATATACTAGCGGGGTCACCCGTGGGAATCCCACGGGCATGGATGTGTGTGACATTTCGACATATTGAGTTAGATGCTGCACCTGCACATTCAGTTATATAAAATGGTTACTGGCAATAATTGATCACATCCACAAATGATGTAATCCACACAATTTATGTACTTTACATAACGTTAATAGGAATACATACATGCCCGTGTAGATGGGAAATACAGTTTGTTTGAAAGAAATCACAAATATCAGAAGAAAGTTTTAAAAATTTAGAACTATTCTCACTCAGAGTTAAACAACACCGTAATATTATGCGGTTGCTTCAACGTTTTCGTTGAATTATATGTCATCATTGTGAGATTTTTTTGGAATTTTTTTTTTTGAAATGAGATTTTTAGGCAAAACGGCAAAAAAGCATCAGAACAGCTGTGAAACAACATCAAAACAGCAGTGAAAAAGCATCAAAACAACAGTGGAAAGCATCAAAACAGCAGTGAAAAAGCATCAAAACAGCTGAAAAAGCATCAAAACAGCAGTGAAAAAGCATCAGAACAGCTGTGAAAAAACAGCACTGAAAAAGCATCAAAACAGCAGTGAAAAAGCATGAAAACAGCAGTAAAAAGCATCAAAACAGCAACAATAGTCCGGTGATTTTTCAATCACCGCAACTAAATGTGTCGGAGTAATTAACTATTTTCCTTCGTGGTCCTTTTGTTGCCTGAATGGTGTCACTGCAGGACCTCCGGGTAAACAACATTACGGGTGAAGATTCCACTGCGGCCATCAATTTTTCCCTGTTGGCCATTACTGACTACCTTTACCTTGACATCCTCAAATCGTTTAGCACGCGACAATGCAACATATAATTGGCCATGGCTGAAGACGGGTTCTGGTAGGTAAATCCCAACTTTGTGTAATGTTTGACCTTGACTCTTGTTTATTGAGAAAGAGAATGCCACACGAACTGGAAATTGATGGTGTTTGAGTACGAATGGTAGTGTTGTATCGGAAGGTGCAATACTAATCCTGGGTAAAAATGTGCGTGTTCCTTTGTGACTGCCAGAAATTATTTCTCCATCTATTATGTTTGGCAACAATCTTTTAACAACCAATCTTGCACCATTGCACAGTCCCTGTTTCGGATCAAAGTTACGGAGTAACATGATGACAGCACCATCTTTGAGACGAAGTTTGTGCAATGGCATTCCAGAAGGAGTTAATTGATTTAGGAATTCCATAGGATAATTTAGTGCCTCTTCAGGGTCATCACAGACAATGGAATCAGCGCTGAAGTACGTCTTTTCTTCCCCAGGAAATGCATCCAGTATCTCATCGTTGATCACAAATGTGGATTCATTCTTTGGACACAACACGGCTCGTTGTGCCAGCGCATCATAGTTTGAATGGATTTCGTTCAAATTACCAAAAACAGCCTCTGCTAAAGACATGTTGTCTTCTACACAGATACGATCAGGCAGTCGTATTAAATCTGAGTCAGGAATTGTTTCCACAGTCCCATTTCCAACCGACAGTAACCATTTTGAGAATTCTTCGTCATCATTAGCTCTCATGTTTGATTTTAAGTTCAGCAGTTTGAACTTTGGCCACAACTTGCTACGCTTGATGCATGTGGCGATGATTGCTGCAGGTGCAGCGCGAGGTACAACGGGCAAAACCTGCCTGAAGTCCCCACCAAGAAGTAAGACCTTTCCACCAAAAGGAATGTTGTTGCTGGTTACATCCCGGAGACATCGATCAACAGCCGCTAAAGCATATGCTGGAGCCATAGGTGCTTCATCCCAAATGAATAGGTTGGCCTTCCTTAGAGTATCTGCATCTTTACTCGTAGGTGATATGTTGCATGTGGAGTTTTCCAAAATGGGCACTGGCAATTTAAATCGATGGTGCGATGTACGGCCCCCTGCTAGCAATGTTGCTGCAATGCCCGAGTACGCCATTGGAAGAACCAAACGACACTGGCCTTGCAAGATGTGCAGAAGCGTATTATAGAGAAAGGTCTTGCCACTTCCGCTCGGTCCATCAACGAAAAACAACCGGTTGCCTGTGTACTGGTCCCTACAATGAACGGCCTGTAGGACCTCATCTACAATTTTGATTTGGTCATCATTTAGTAGTTGTCTGTTGTTTTCACCTTTTTCATGTTCATCTCCCGGTACATACTGATAATCATCGCTCGAAAGATCTTCAACAGTGTCTGGAGGTACTGGTAACTGAAATGCTTCCAAGGTCTGTCCATGTCTTAGGAGGAAGGACTGTATTTCTCGCAATGCCATGAAAATACTTTGTTCCAAGATATGGCCGCTGTGCACAAAATCTTCGCAAAGGTCGTTTTTATATTTTTCCCACAGTGCCGACGTGTCTGTTGGTGTGCAGAATATGCATAGGGTTGCAAAAAGAGATCTCAATTGTTGTGGCATGGCAAAGATAACTCCATCAGCTAAGGACCTGTCCCATTCTGTATCATCTTCTGTTAAATGTAATTTCCTGGCTGCATCCTTGTATGTTTCACAAACTGCTCCATCTACGGTTCTGAGATCTTCAAATGATGTTTTACCAGGGCAGTGCAGCAGGAGTACACGAAGATGAAAGCGCTCAATGTCCATAGGGCTTGCCGAAACCATGCGTCCGATAACCTTGTTGCCGCCCCGGCGTCGAAGTTTCCATGTCTTTCGTCCATCTTCAAATACGTAATATTTTGGAATGTCATGGTACAGATAACTTCGTGCCTCAGGGTCTCTCTGGTTTAACTGAAACCAAGCTGTAAGTGTTGTACCCCTATGTCGTACAATGGCTTCTTCCTCGTTACCATCCCTGAACACAACAGTCTGCAATTCAGGTAAGTGTACCGCAAGTCTGGTGATGGAATGGGACTGTTTGTGCATTTCAAATTCCATCAATCTCCATGCTGCCTCTGGGGCACTGACATATCTACAGTCCAAATAGGTCTTTATTTCGTCCACCTCCACTCTCCCGCGCTCTCGAATTTCGATGCTGGCACAGTCATGTCCCTTGTACACATATTTAAATAAGTACTTTATACTCTTTATGCTTGCGCAAACCTCAATGTTGATGTGTGCTCTGTACTTCTTCAGTAAATAAGCATTGAATGGGACGACATATTGGCAATCAACATCGGTTCCATGAACGGTTATGGTGGGTCCATTTGGGGGACGCTTGTAAAGGGCATAGCCATCTATGCTCGCAAGTGTCTCTGCAGCATACGCTTTTGGAAAGCCTTTACTGCACACTCCATCTTTCACACAAATCGAATGGCGATTTAAATTGCCACACGGACCATGTATCATGTGAGACTTCACCAAGGAATGGATCTCTGGTGACTCATTTGAATTAGGAATTTGTGCGGAAACAATTCTGTCAATGTCTTCAGCGGTACAAATTTTATCTTCTTGGCACAGCATGAGTAATATGTGGGCATGCGGTAGGCCACGCTTCTGATACTCGACGACGTAGAGAAATGCACGTACTTTGCCCAACACGTGCTTCTTCGTTATATCGTCGATTAACTCTTTTAATTTCAGATGAAACACGCGTGCCACTAAATCTGGTCTGCCTTCAGCTCGTTGGTGTTGGCCGATGTTTTCTTGTATCTCTGTCCATTTTGGATTACACGTGAACGTGATGAAAAGATCTGGTTTTCCGAATTGGCGAACAATGGCCATAGCATCTTGGTAGTTCTGCTGCATAGCTCTGGGACTCCCTGCAAAACTCGACGGCAAAATGACGATACGACCGACAGGACGTTGGTTATCAGCAGCAACGTTCTGGACGTGGTCCAGTAGTCCTCTGTATTCCATGGCTCTAAGGGTTTCCTGATTTTGTTTGAAGTATTGCAGTCGATTTGCTTCTGCCTTGCAATAACCGTCGACAACATACTGCTGGAACAATTTCCCCGAAGAATGGATAGTGCTGAATTCATTTCGAATAGCCAGTCGGTAGGCATAGAATTCACGATGAGTTACCTTGTTTCGAACCGCAGTCTGTCGCTGGTGAGGCATGTTTATCATCCATCCAGGCTCGGCATGTGGAAAGAGAATGGGATATGTCATGGGATCAATGTGAGAGGAAAGTGGAGAGAGATTGTGTAAGCCCTGGTCATGCAAATGAACCTGGAAATCCCTGTTTGCAGGTGGTTCACCATCTTGTCCACTAACGAAGACAGCAGCAATTTCATCAGCAGTTGGTATGTTGTAACGTCTTTGGTCGTCTGCACACAGTCGACGAAAATGCATTTCCAAGGTAGAAGGGAGGCGATCTTCAAGGACAGCTTTCCTGATTTCTTCCTGTTCACGCTCGAACATAGTCTTGTAACATGTGACATAAGGATTAACGTCAGATAGTATGTTGTGCAGTTCTGCCATCAATTCTTGCAAACATCTGTGATTTTCAGGTCGATTCATACGTTCCTTTGTAGCTTGAGCTGTATCCAAAATAAATAATTGTGCAAATTGTGCTTGTTCATGTACATGTGATGGATGTAATGGACCACAGCGATGGTAAATTTGACCGTGGATTTTGAAACAGTATGGTCCATTTCCTGGAGGAGATGAGATCTGAGCACCCATTGATGCAAAAGCTAATGCCGAATTGTAATTCCGGATATTGTCTCGGAAGTTGCGACATTTTCCATCGTCACCCTGATAAAGTTGTTGCAGTCGAGCAGGTACGGCAAATAGTGGAGGCAATTTAACTTTTCCCTTGGAACAACACAGTGTAAATCCATCCCCTTGTCCTGTTGATTCATTTGTGAAATGGTGTGCAGAACAGTACACACATGGTGACGTCATTGGACCGCATTTATGCTCTTGAACAATATTATCGGATACTTCGGCCGGATTCATTATGGCTGCGGTTGTATATGTTTGCTGAGCACTCCAACGTCTTTGTTGCAGCAGCATGCCGTGCGAGTCTGTGTTCACGTTCGTCGAGGGTCTCGTTCTCGCACCTCATCGTTGTTGCAGCAGCATCCTGTGCGAGTCTGTGTTCACGTTCGTCGAGGGTCTCGTTCTCCCTCCTCATCGTTGTTGCAGCAGCATCCTGTGCGAGTCTGTGTTCACGTTCGTCGAGGGTCTCGTTCTCCCTCCTCATCGTTGTTGCAGCAGCATCCTGTGCGAGTCTGTGTTCACGTTCGTCGAGGGTCTCGTTCTCCATCCTCATCGTTGTTGCAGCAGCATCCTGTGCGAGTCTGTGTTCACGTTCGTCGAGGGTCTCGTTCTCCCTCCTCATCGTTGTTGCAGCAGCATCCTGTGCGAGTCTGTGTTCACGTTCGTCGAGGGTCTCGTTCTCCCTCCTCATCGTTGTTGCAGCAGCATCCTGTGCGAGTCTGTGTTCACGTTCGTCGAGGGTCTCGTTCTCCCTCCTCATCGTTGTTGCAGCAGCATCCTGTGCGAGTCTGTGTTCACGTTCGTCGAGGGTCTCGTTCTCCCTCCTCATCGTTGTTGCAGCAGCATCCTGTGCGAGTCTGTGTTCACGTTCGTCGAGGGTCTCGTTCTCCCTCCTCATCGTTGTTGCAGCAGCATCCTGTGCGAGTCTGTGTTCACGTTCGTCGAGGGTCTCGTTCTCCATCCTCATCGTTGTTGCAGCAGAATCCTGTGCGAGTCTGTGTTCACGTTCGTCGAGGGTCTCGTTCTCCCTCCTCATCGTTGTTGCAGCAGCATCCTGTGCGAGTCGGTGTTCACGTTCCTCAACTGTCTCGTTCTCCTGTCTCATTCGTTTTCTTGCTGCAACCTGTTCAAGTCTGCATTGACGTTCGTCGACGGACTCGTTCTCCCGTCTCATTCGTTTTCTGGCTGCATCCTGTTCAAGTCTGCATTGACGTTCGACGACGGACTCGTTCGCCCTTCTCATTCGTTTTCTAGCTGCATCCTGTTCAGGTCTGCGTTCTTCATCCATTTTGGAAATGGAAGTTTCCACGCACCGCATGAATTGTCACGATCCTCAATAGGAAGTGTCTCATAATTATCAAATGACAAATGGCAAGTAAATTACATTGTGAAAATTTAATATTTCAAATAGACCTATTTAAAGTGTATGCGCAAATAACTAATAAAAAAAAAACGAAGAAATATGTCTCGGTAATTTCCTGAACTCGGTAATTTCTCGGTAATTTTACTTCCGGCTAAAAATGTTGAATGAAATAAAAACGAAGAAATATATGTCGTTTTGTGACGACTGTCACCAAAGGTAAACGGTGAATTCACTCGGTTTATTCGGTTCGGCTCGGTTTAAAGAAAAAGCGATAATGTCGAAATGTTGACGTCTGTGTCATGTTGGGCGGTGTATGATACTTGTTGGCTGTTGGGCGGTGATATGGTGTATTTTTAAAAATATATCTCTGCGTTTTCCCGCGTTGCTGACACCGAGTCTAAAACCATGATGGTGAGTTATATTGGAGATAAAGGCGTGAGAGAGACTCAATGGCCTTGAAGTTACAGGCATTTGAGAATTCATTTCGTTCTATAAACGGCAACTTTCATCGGATTTTCTTCTCGTTTTTTTTCAACCGAGTCTAAAACTATGTTAGCGACTGTGAAAAATGAAATGATATATCGAATTTAAAATAGATATCGACACATTGCCGTCGGATTGCGGTGTATGATACACCATGACGCGATTTTAAAAAATATATCTCTGCATTTTCCCGCGTGTGTGGAATGTTTGTGGAAAATTAAAGATTTCAAATAAACCTATTTAAAGTGTATGCGCACATAACTAATAAAAAAAACGAAGAAATATCTCTCGGTAATTTCCTGAAACATATTTTACTTCCGGCTAATATGTTGAATGAAATAAAAACGAAGAAATATATGTCGGCATCATTGTTGACGTTTTTGTGACGACTATCATCAAACGAAATAGTAATATATCATAACGGAAAAGCAAAAGCGAATTTTTAATATATATCGACACATTGCCGGCGGTGTCATGTTGGGCGGTGTATGATACACTATGACGCGATTTTAAAAAATATATCTCTGCATTTTCCCGCGTGTGTGGATTGTTCTCAATTATTGCTGACACCGAGTCTAAAAGTAAAACCATCGATAAAAATGAAATCATATGGTGAGTTAGATTGGAGATAAAGGCGTGAGAGAGACTCAATGGCCTTGAAGTTACAGGCCTTTGAGAATTCATTTCGTTCTATAAACGGCAACTTTCATTGGATTTTCTTCCCGTTTTTTTTCAACCGAGTCTAAAACTATGTTAGCGACTGTGAAAAATGAAATGATTTATCGAATTTGATTTGAAATAAAACTGGGGGAGAGCAAGACACCACGGGCCTACAAAACAGGACTCAAAGCTATGCGAGTTAATAAAATGGTGGATATTTGTTTATAGCCACTCCCAGAATGGGTGGAGCTATGGGTGGAGCTACTCTGCAAACCGAGTAAGCCACACCCCGGACAGACACCCAACAGATAGACAGACAGACAGACAGACAGAATCATCTACGGCTATTATAATATAAGATATATATATATATATATATATATATATATATATATATATATATATATATATATATATATATATATATATATATATATATATATTCCCTAAAACACTCCCTGACACTCACTGATGAACCTCTAAAAGTTTGATGAAGATCTGTTCAGCCATCTCTGAGAAAAATAGCGACACACACACAGACAGACAGACCAACGGCTCTCTTATATAGTCGATGTGCCATGTGGCAAACTATAGAAAAGAAGGGAAATTCCATAACTTGTGGAAAATGTCGAACAATAGAAAATAAGGGGCATTCCATGGCTTGTGGAAAATTCCAGATGATAGGAAATAAGGGACTTTCGAAAAATCTCGTCGTTCGTCCATCTGGCAAATAAAATACATTTACTTCTTCATGCAGCTGTATGAATCAAATTGGCACCCCTTTGTATGAACTTTACTGGAGCATTACCTGGTTCTTCCTAAGAACACAAGGGTAGTACAGCATGCACACAAGGTTTTTTGAATATCCCTTATTACCCTGTGCTCGCAAAGCGAAAGGCAGGGTTAAGCATTCGGGTCCGTCCATATGTGTCTGCATTTTAAAAATTCATTTTCTCGGCAACCGTTGGACCGATTGACATCAAATTTTCACCATAGGAGGGCACCATCCTGTAGAATACTTTAGTGAATATTATGACGTGACAGGTCACGTGGTATGGGCGCCATCTTCGAAAAAAACAAAAAAATTTGCACCTCTATATCTCAAAAACCGCTGCACAGAAATAATTGAGACAGGTCTCATTGTAAAGAACTCTCCATGGGGAATAATGTATGTGAGTGATGACGTCATACGTGCCGCCGTTATGACGTCATAATTCGACAAGTAAAAAACGTTATCCAATCGGGATGAAATTTCTTGAGCATCTTCTCAGTATACATTGATGCAGGAATAAAATTATAATGACGTCGTAGGTCACGTGGTTCGGACGCCATATTGTTTTGAGTGAAAAGCCTCAAAAACCACTAAAATCCAATTTTCTCCAAAACGACTGAACAGATCGAGGCCAAACTTTGCAGGCAGAATTGCATACTCATGACGAACAAAAAAGTCAGCGAGCATGACGTCATACATCACATGGTTTTGGAGTTACGACGTTTGTAAGCATAAACTTTTAAAATCTAGCTACTCCCTCATTTTTGATCCTATCGAGGGGAAACCTCAAACATGTGTTCAGCATATCAGTCTACTAAAATGACCTTTTGGAATTTGCGATAGGTGACGTGGTTTGGCAGATATAAATAATTAAACGAAAATATTTAAAAATTTACAACTTTTGAACCGCTTCATTTATCGACGTGAAACTTCATATTGTAGTAGAGGTAATGCAGTCTAACAAGTTTGCAAAATTTCAAGATGATTGGATGTATGGTCTGTAAGCTAGAAGTTGTTATTGCGTGAAGAAGAAGTCTTCTAGAGTGGGCATGGAATTAATTATCACACTGAACATGACGAGCAGGCAAAGTACGGAGCGACCTCACGGGGTCATTTTGACCTCAAATAAAATTCTGATTTCAGATTTGTCAATTGCTGAGGTATATTAACACACGACCAAAACAGATTTGGCGAAACTCCGACGATTTTTGACGAAAATATAACATTTGTGTCTGCATTTCAGTAAAGTAAAGTGTGTGCCATGTCAGCATTTAAAAAATTGAAACGTGACTCATTGTAAATAACCACATGGGGAATCGGTGTTGTTAACGATGACGTAATTAGTGCCATAATTACGACGTCATAATTCGACAGGGACAACGCTTCGTCTGATCAGTTTGAAATTTATTGAGCATGATCTATGCAACAATTATTTAGAGAATATAAATTTATGATGTCATCGCTCACGTGGTCTGGCAGCCATATTGGATCAAAAAAAAAAAGAAACGTTCAAAAACAGAAGAGTTGGCTCACACCAAGTTGACTGCGCAGGGTAAGTATTCTATGAATACCATCTAGTTTTCTATAGTTTGCCACTTAGCACATACCATATAAAGGGGCCTTTTCTATACTCCTGGCATTTCCCCCAATAATTGAAATACAAGATGGTTTTTTTAAACCTGCATCACCGAAGGTGGATGGAGGTTATGTTTTCACTCCTGTCTATTTGTCTGTCTGTGTCTGCTTGTTTGTGAACAGGATATCTTGAACATTTGATTTTGATGAAGATCTGCTTCCAGATCCGAGGATTTTTAAAAGTGATTTTTCACCATTGAGAGATAGAGCTAAAACCCATATATATTTATATATATATATATATCACGATATCTCAAAAAGTTGTGATGCATTCGTGTGAAACTTGCTGGACAGATTGGGTGTGTGACATGGACGAATTGATTCAATTTTGGTGAAGAGCCGGATCCGTATACAAGGTCTAAAAAAAAAAATTAAGTGATGCTTCATCCTTCGGAGATGGGGCCAAAAACGATATATATCATGATATTTCATGATATATATCGATATACATGATATTGTAGCGGCTACCGCTGGGTTTTCACAATCGCCTTGCACCTATCAAGGACGCGGAGCGATCACCATGCCGGGCTCGTCCAGGACGCCCGGGCAGGCTCGCCCTCAACTTGCCAGGCCGCAGCCAGGACGCTGGGCCACGCCCCCTCTCGCTTTTCCTGGGCAAACGCTCCGGGATAATATGTATATATATTGCTGCCCGATAAACGGGCTTTTCAGAGTGCCTGAGTGTTTGGTTTGATTAAAGCAACTCGGATGAATTCCAGCTTTTTGTCGCGTCCATTCTTCCGATCGATGTGGGAGCCCTAGCTCCTTCATTGGTGACCTACCGACATGGACACGGCAGTCGCCCTTAAACTGCCTACCTTCTGGGAGGCTCACGCAGCGGTTTGGTTCGCACAGGCGGATTCCCTGTTCGCCCTGCGAGGCATCACGGCCGACGACACCCGCTTCCACCATGTGGTAGCAGCGCTCGGTTCGGCCACCGCGGCCCGCGCCCTGAGCCTCCTCGAGAGCCCGCCAGCCACTGACAAATACGGCGCGATTAAGAAGCTTCTCCTCGACGCTTTCGCCCTCCCATCGGCGGAGAGCGCACGGCGCCTGCTCGACCTGCCCGAGCTCGGCGACACGTGCCCTTCCGAGCGAATGGACTACATGCTTTCACTGCTCTGCGAGCACTCTCCGGCATTCCTGTTCCGGGAGCTGTTCCTCCGTCAGCTGCCTAACCCGGTACGCATCGCCCTGGCAAGCACGACGATCACAGATCCCCGGGCCCTTGCCAGAGAAGCCGACAAGATCTCCGCCGCAGGCCAGTGCATCGCAGCGGCGACATGGGACCCACCGCCGTCCGACGCAAGACCCATGGCGCCTGAGCACCCGGCACGGTCGACGACCGAACTGCCGACGCAATTGGCGGCCGCTACACCGAGCCGACCACCTCCAGCACGACGACCGGGGCCTCCACCTGACCAAGCGTGGTGTTACTATCATGCCAGGTTCGGACAGAAGGCCCGGACATGCCGACCCCCGTGCACCTTCAGCAGGCCGGGAAACGGCCGGGCCGGCGTTCATTACCAGCCATGAGCGCCGGCCACACGGGCAACTTACTGTTCATCATGGATAAAGCGTCCGGACGGCGCTTCCTGTGCGACACCGGCGCCCAACTGAGCGTCATACCCGCCTCTGACCAGGACAGGCAATCAGCGGTTTGCGGCCCCTCCTTGGTTGCGGCCAACGGATCGACCATCCGCACCTTCGGCCCGCGCAACGTCACCCTCTGCTTCGGCGGCCAACGCTTTGCTTGGGCGTTCGTAACCGCAAACGTGCCCATGGCTCTGCTAGGCGCCGACTTCCTCTGCGCACACAGACTGCTGGTGGACGTCCAACGGCGTCGTTTAATCAACGCCGAAACCTTCAGCTCCCTGGTATGCACATTGAGCAGCTCCGCACCGACCGAGCTGGCATGCGCCGTCCCGGCGGCGAACGAGTTTGCTCGCCTGCTCACGGAGTTCCCGGCCCTCACGCGGCCGATGTTTTCGGCCGTCGCAGTACGGCATGGGATCGAGCACCACATACCAACCACGGGCCCGCCGGTCTACGCCAGGGCCCGCCGCCTTGACCCAGCCAAGCTCGCCGTGGCGAAGGCCGAATTCGACGCGTTGGAGCACCTCGGCATCGTGCGGCGCTCCGATAGCGCGTGGGCCTCGCCACTGCACATCGTGCCACAGCTGGGGGGTGGATGGCGCCCGTGTGGCGACTACCGCCGTCTCAATGACGCTACCACCCCCAACAGGTACCCGATCCCGCATATCCAATACTTCTCCGCCCGTCTGGCGGGACGGGTCATTTTTTCGAAAATTGATCTCATACGGGGATATCACCAGGTACCTGTCAGGGCGGCCGACGTCCCTAAAACGGCAGTCATCACGCCGTTCGGCTTATTCGAATTCTTGCGGATGCCGTTTGGTCTCAAGAACGCGGCTCAGGCGTTCCAGCGCTTGATGGACGGCGTGCTGCGTGACCTGCCGTTCCTTTTCGTTTACCTGGACGACATCCTCGTCGCCAGCACGTCCCGGGCCGAGCACCTCCTCCACCTCCGAACACTGTTCGGGCGCCTCAGCGAGCACGGCCTCATCGTCAACCCGGCCAAATGCCACTTCGGCACGACGGCCATTGATTTTTTGGGCCACCACATCACCAAGAACGGGGCCGTGCCGCTGCCAACCAAGTTCGAGGCCATCACCACGTTCCCGCGTCCCCGCACCATAAAGGCCCTGCAGGAATTCCTGGGAATGGTGAATTTTTATCACCGCTTCGTGCCCCGCGCTGCTCAACTCATGCGGCCCCTCTACGAAGCCCTCCGGGGCAAGCCGGCCAAGCACGACATCGCCTGGTCCGCAGCAATGGATGCGGCCTTCCAAAGCTCAAAGCGGGCCCTCGCCGACGCAACACTGCTCGCTCACCCGGTGCTCAACGCTCCCATCGCCCTCACCACGGATGCCTCCGACTACGCGGTGGGTGCCGTACATGAGCAATGGGTGAACGGGGTTTGGCAGCCACTCGCTTTTTTCAGCCGGCAGCTCCGGCCGAACGAGCTCAAATACAGCACGTTTGACCGGGAGCTCCTCGGTCTACACCTGGCCGTCCGCCATTTCCGCCACCTCCTGGAGGGCCGACCTTTCACGGCGTTCGTCGACCACAAGCCGTTGGTTTACGCCATGGCCAAGGTCACGGAGCCGTGGTCGGCCCGCCAGCAGCGCCACCTCTCCGCCGTGTCGGAGTTTACCACGGACATCCGGCGCGTCGCCGGCAAAAACAACGCCGTGGCCGACTGTCTTTCCCGGGCCAGCGCGAACGCGGTCCACCTGGGCGTGGACTTTGCGCTTATGGCGGCGGACCAAACCACCGACACCACGGTGCAAGCCCTCCGGGCGGCGGACACGGGCCTCCGCCTGGCCGACATCCCCTTCGCGGACACTGTCCTGCTCTGCGACGTCTCCCAAGGCCAGCATCGCCCCATCGTGCCCGTCACCTGGCAACGCCGCATCTTCGCCTCCCTCCATGGCCTTTCCCACCCGGGCCGGAAAGCTTCCCAGAAGCTGGTGTCGGCGCGATTCGTCTGGTACGGCCTTCGTCGGGACGTCCGCGATTGGACCAGCACCTGCACGGCCTGCCAACGGGCCAAGGTCCACCGACACACCCAGGCCCCGCTGGCACCTTTCACCGTGCCCGAACGACGTTTCGACCACGTCAACGTGGATCTGGTGGGCCCCCTCCCCCCGTCACGGGGGTTCACACACCTGCTCACCATGGTGGACAGGACCACCAGGTGGCCGGAGGCCGTTCCCCTCGTCTCCACCACCACCGCCGACGTGGCGCAGGCTTTCATCGCCACCTGGGTCGCCCGCTTCGGCGCACCGGCGGACATCTCGTCAGACCGCGGACCACAGTTCACCTCCGAGCTGTGGGGCGCGTTCGCCCGCAACCTGGGGGTCAAGCTCCACCGTACTACGGCCTACCACCCCCAAGCAAACGGGTTGTGCGAGCGATTCCACCGCTCCATGAAGGCCGCGCTCATGGCCGGCCTTCAAGACGGCGGTTGGGCCGACCGGCTGCCGTGGGTCCTTTTGGGCCTCCACACGGCCCCCAAGGAGGACCTCCAGGCATCCACCGCCGAGCTTGTCTATGGCCAGGCGCTACGCGTCCCGGGCGAATTCGTGCCCGACGCTACCAGTCCCTGGTCCGCAGCTCACCAGCGCTCGGACCTCCAGGAGGCCGCCCGACGGTTTGCCCCCGTGCCAACATCCCACCACGGTGACCCCCAGTCCTACGTCCCCCCAGCACTTCGCACAGTGGAGTATGTTTTTGTGCGTCACGACGCACATCGGGGGCCACTCCGGCCGCCGTACGACGGGCCCTTCCGGGTGCTGCGACGGGACGACAAGTCGTTCGTCATCGACATCGGCGGCAGGTCGGACCGGATTGCGGTGGACCGCCTCAAGCCGGCGCACGTGGACGTCGACCACCCACCACGGGTGGCCCTTCCGCCGCGGCGAGGCCACCCCCCGTCCACGGTGCCCCCCACTCGACCGCCCACCACCACACCGGACCCCCTCCCACGACCCGCCAGGGGTCGCTTCGGCCGGGTCATCAGGACCCCCCTCAAATTGACCCTGCCGGTGCAAGTCGATTCTGGGGGGACGTGTGTAGCGGCTACCGCTGGGTTTTCACAATCGCCTTGCACCTATCAAGGACGCGGAGCGATCACCATGCCGGGCTCGTCCAGGACGCCCGGGCAGGCTCGCCCTCAACTTGCCAGGCCGCAGCCAGGACGCTGGGCCACGCCCCCTCTCGCCTTTCCTGGGCAAACGCTCCGGGATAATATGTATATATATTGCTGCCCGATAAACGGGCTTTTCAGAGTGCCTGAGTGTTTGGTTTGATTAAAGCAACTCGGATGAATTCCAGCTTTTTGTCGCGTCCATTCTTCCGATCGACGTGGGAGCCCTAGCTCCTTCAATATATATATATATATATATTTCCAAACGTTATGTACGACTTATGACAAAACTTGGTGGATGGGTTGGTTCGGTGACAAGAACAAGCCGTTTTAGATTTGTTTTTAGTTCAGGTCCCAATCCAGATCTGGTCTATCATTGCCTCGTTGGGATACAAAACGTAACCTGTTCAGCCTGGTGGAGGTACGCTCTCTACCGAATGTCATTCTAGTCTTACCTATTTTGTGTCATTATGACCTCTATAAAAAACAGATATGAAATGTGGTATTTTTAGAAGCTATCTTTAATTTTAATATCGGCTTGTTCCAACTTACCCCTGCTTGTATTCCTCGATGTGGTGAGGGACATCTGTATGTGCCACAAACATTGTACAATGGAGGTAAATTGTGATAAAGAGGAGAATGGTGGGAGGAGAATGTGTGGCAAGGCGGGGGGGGGGGGTGGGGGTGGACGGATGGATGAAGAATGGGAAAGGAGAGTTGGAGGAGTCCACACAGTGGTAGGGGAGTTGGGGAGTGGGGGGGGGGGGGGGGATTGGAGGGGTACACATTTGTGTAAGCAATAAATGGATGATTCTCTAGAGAAGAGACTTCACTCACAGAAAGGTCATTCTGTTCCGGCACAGTTCAAATCATCCAAGCAGCCCTTGGAAGCAATGGCGTTACGGGTTGTGATTCAGACCATCTATTGCATCCAATACTGAGCTCAGAAATATGGTGACATGTGGTGTTGGTGAGATTGAGGTGCACACTGGAAGTTGTGAAATTGTCACGAATGTCGGGGGTACTTGCCATGGTCGGAATGTCTCGAATCTAATGGTTCAGTTGCTCAGGATGGCATGAGCAATGGGATTAAAGGTTTACAGAGTGCTGGGACTTGTGATTGGTTGAATTGATCTGAGTTAATGAAGTGATGAGAATTTCATTTGTGTTTTGAGGTTAGGCTTGTGAACAAATAATAATGGTGGAATTGTGAGTGGAATATTTATTACCCTCGCCAGAGGAGAGGGTATTGCATTTGAGTCCGTTTGTCTGTTTGTCTGTTTGTTTGTCTGTCTGTTTGTCCGCACAGAATAAATATGATTTTCTCTGCAACCGTTGGTCCGATTGACCGGAAAATTTCACCGTAGGTGCAACTCCACGTGTAGAATTTTTTAATGATAATTATGACGTCATAGGTCACGTGGTTTGGCCGCCATCTTGGAAAACCCGAAAAACTTTGCACCTCTATATCTCCGAAAGCGCTGATTAGAAAAAATGGAGACATGGCTCATTGTAAAGAACGCTCCATGTGGAATAAAATTTGTTAATGATGATGTCCTAGGTGCCTCCATGATGACGTCATAATTCTACAAGTACAAAACTTCATCCTATCAAGATGAAATTGCTTGAGCGTCATGTAGACATAAATTGGTGGAGAAAGAAATAATGATGACGTCATCGGTCACGTGGTTCGGCCGCCTTCTTGGAAAAACCGAAAAACTTTGCACCTCTATATCTCCGAAAGCACCAAATAGAAAAAATTGAGACATGGCTCATTGTAAAGAACGCTCCATGTGGAATAAATTCTGTGAATGATGTCATAGCTGCCTCCATTATGACGTCATAATTTGACAAGTACAAAATGCCATTCGATCAAGATGAAATTTCTTGAGCATAATCTAGGAATAAATTGGTGGAGAAAAAAAAATAATGCTGACGTCATCGATCACGTGGTTCGGCCGCCATATTTGTTTTAACACAAAAGCCTTAAAAGCCACTGAAAATATATCCTGGCGAGGATTTGCAATCTCTGATTGCTCTTTTTCTTGTTGTTGTATTATAACATGTAGGTGTTGAAAATGTTGTAAGGTGTTGAGTTAAGTAATTCGTATGTTATGAGAGAGATATTCTGATATTTATGAGAGGCTTGTTATGGGTTATAGGCCTACGAGTGAACAAAACGACAACTTGACACAAATGGTCTGAGTGGAGAAAACAGTTGGATCTCTAAGATGAGCGATTGCTGTGACAAGGAGAAATCTCCAGAGGGCATTCCCTCAGTCCACTACCCAAAAGGGGGAAATCTATCTGAAGTAGTAAACTCAACTCTATGGAGTGTGACCATGGCACTGATCATTCCTTTTGATTATGGCTGTGTGTATGTGACAAACACTCACCCCAAATGGGAAACAAAGGGGATAACTAGATCAAATTCAAATTTGGAAAGCGTATCGGCAAACAACAGCCGAATAATTTTCAAACGTCCTGGGGGATCTTTATCACCAACAAGTGAATGCATGCAGATGGCAGAGCCAGCTTAATGTCCCATCCGAAGGATGTAACCTGTCGGCAAGAAGCCAGGGTAACTGTTTTTGCAGTTATATGAATAATGGAACCCAGACTAGACAACTCTTTGTTGAGTACACTATGTCTGAGCTATATTGTCAGCCAAGAGGCAGTATGCACCCAGGAAGCTCCTATGGGGACGAAATGACTGTCATGCAGAGATAGGAAGTTGATATTCCAATATATTGAGCTGAAGAATAATTATATATATATCTGTGCAGCGTCTGTCCTGTGTTGTGTTGTGTTGTCCTGTGTTGTCACTGAACTACTTTCTCAAACTTTTGTGAAATCGTACCAAACTTCTGGAATGCACATACCCGTCGGTATGTCCTAAGGGTATTTTCTTTGAAAAAATGTCCATTTTTTTTTTTTTTTTTTTTGGAATTCTTTTGGGAATTTTTTTTTTTCAACTTCAATTGTTTATAAAATGTGATATCACGTATATTACAAATACATTTGTGCAAAATAAATGTTTGAATTATGATTGGTTTAAACCATAACAAAACGGCAACTCGGGTACAGTCATTTATCTATATATCTACACATCTGGGCAGTGTCTGTGTTGTCACTTAACGACTCCCTCAAACTTTTGTTTCCGTGGTTGTGAAGTGTTTTTAATAACGTTGTGGTGGTTTTGAATCACGTGGTGGTGAGGTATTTTGAATTATGTGGTGGTGAGGTGTTTTTAAATCACATGGTGGTGAAGTGTTTTTAATTAGGTGGTGGTGAGGTGTTTTGAATTAGTTGGTGATGAGGTGTTTTGAATTATGTGGTGGTGAGGTGTTTTAAATTACGTGGTGGTGAGGTATTTATAATTACGTGGTGGTGAGGTGTTTTGAATTAGTTGGTGATGAGGTGTTTTGAATTATGTGGTGGTGAGGTGTTTTAAATTACGTGGTGGTGAGGTATTTATAATTACGTGGTGGTGAAGTGTTTTTAATTCGGTGGTGGTGAGGTGTTTTGAATTAGTTGGTGATGAGGTGTTTTGAATTATGTGGTGGTGAGGTGTTTTGAATTACTTGGTGGTGAGGTGTTTTTAAATGACGTGGTGATGAGGTGTTTTTAATTTCGTGGCTGTGAGGTGTTTTTATTACGTGTTTTATGGCTGTGAGGTGTTTTTATTACGTGTTTTATGGCTGTGCGGTGTTTTTATTACATGTTTTATGGCTGAGGTGTTTTTATTACGTGTTTTATGGCTGTGAGGTGTTTTTATTACGTGTTTTATGGCTGTGAGGTGTTTTTATTTTCGTGGTGGTGAGGTGTTTTTATTATGTGTTTTATGGCTGTGAGGTGTTTTTATTACGTGTTTTATGGCTGTGAGGTGTTTTCAATTTCGTGGTGGTGAGGTGTTTTTAATTTTGTGGTGGTGAGGTGTTTTTATTACGTGTTTTATGGTGGTGAGGTGTTTTGAATTACTTGGTGGTGAGGTATTTTGAATTACGTGGTGGTGAGGTGTTTTGAATTATGTGGTGGTGCGGTGTTTTGAATTACTTGGTGGTGAGGTGTTTTGAATTACGTGGTGGTGATGTGTAATCGTCCCAAACTTCCAGTCTGCACCTAGCCCTCCCCTATGTATGTGCTGAGGGGTTCTTTCTTGAAAAAAAAACATTCAACCTAAATCTTCAACCTAAATTGCCTATAAAAATGTAATATCACAAACACAACAAATACATTTGTGCCAAGTAATTGTTTGTATTATGATTTGTGAAAATCATGACAACACAGCAACTCAGGTACAGTCATTAGCCTCAGCTAAAATAAGCACGCTCCTCAGTGTCGACGCTTGGTGAGGCGAGCGTAGCGAGCCGAGCCAAGCTAGTATATATATACATAGTGTTGCGGTTTTGAGTTTTGTACAACAAAGGTTGAATTTCCCCCTCATAGTTAGTCACACAAACAACACGTAGCCTCGCGATAGTTCAGTTATTTCATCGTATGTGTGAGAATAGTCCTTTTCCTGTGTTAGTTTTGCGTTGAGTAGAATAATGAGAATAGGTCCTTTCATCGCTTCCATTGCCTTATCCCGCCTCCATTGCCTTATGCCTCTTACGCCTCTTTGTGCTGCCTTTGGCTTTTTGGCGTGAATTAACACGAGGCCGGCCTGGAGGGTCGGGTCGGGAACGAATGAGGGCGGCGAAGAAGCTGACGGTAAGCGCGGGCCGCCAATCAGGGCTCACAGGGAGTGGCTGCAGCACTGCGTCACAGGGCATGGTTGGAACATTCGAGAAGGCTCAGGGCATGTCGATATAACCGTCGCGCAAAGCCCCCATGAGGACTGCTGAGGAGGACTGACGAGAGGAGAAGAGGAGTGGAAGGAGCACGGTCAGCAGTGGAGTGTAAAAGATACGAGATCGGAGAAAGACGCGCATGAACCATATAAGCGCTCCTAGTAAAGTGACGCTCGGTTGAGCTTGAAGCCGAGCCGCTATAGTGCATTGGGTTATGCGAGTGATAGCGCGCTGGTGGCTAAACGCGCTGTGTAACCGCCAGCCGTGCCGAGAGACGCGTACATTCCTTCCCGCCTTCCTGCCTCATCATCTGCCTTTGTCCGAGAGACGCGCTACGAGCATCCTTCCACCGCCTGCTTGCCATCATCGCGGGACGTGCTGTGACCGAGGACAGCCGGACGGGGCCATTCCTGGACGACCAAGTCGGCGCATTTGGCCTGAACATCATCCTGCCTGCAATTTCCCTGTGTGAGTGCGAACAGGCCTGTGTCTGGGGTTTACAGACTTGGCATTTAATATGGAATATTTTTTTTTCTTGACTTGGGTTTACTTTCTTAACTCAGTATATCAATCTGTTGAGTTTCTTTTACACTTTGGTGATTTATTTGTAAAAAGAACCAGGTCACTGATTGTCTGTCGCAGCAAGAAGTCAACAACAGGATTATATCACAGGTAGCGTGGCAAAATGTACGGACAGGTGCATTTGATGATTGGCTTCACAGTCGGGTATACAAGGGTTTTTGCGTTCTGTATTAGTGGAAAACAACTGCTGCACGTCTCCAAAAGTTATTGCCGCTTCCTCTGGAGATGGTCCGTCAACTCGACAATGCTGTTTGTCATGGAGTGGTGGCTTTACGAAATTACAGCATGAAACAGCGTGCTATTGCTCGGCAGTATGGCATCACTCAAGGTCAGGTGTCAAAGATCCTGAAACGAAATGCTCAGAGGGGTGTCCCTACTCCAATACCGAGGCTAGGACGTCCCCGCAGAACCACAAGGAGGGATGATCGCCAGCTGCACTGGTTAGTCCGCAATGGCCGTACCAAGTCAGCTAAGCCGCTTAGGGCTGAGTGGCAGCAACTGACAAATGTGCCTGTATCCAGAAGGCTAGTCAACCAACGACTGGTTCAAGCAGGCTATCGTGCCAGGCATCCCCTGAGAAAGCCACACCTGACCAGACAACACCGCCAGCGCCGATTGCAGTGGGCCAGAGAGCACCGTCAATGGCAGCCAGGACACTGGAATCACGTGATCTTCAGTGACGAGTCTAGATTTCTGGTCTATCGTCAAGATGGCCGCGTCTGAGTGCGCAGACAAGTGCATGAAGCCTACAACAAAGATTGTATAGTGCCAAGAGTCCAAGCTGGAGGTTGTGGGGTGACTGTTTGGGCTGCTTTTCATGCACGGGGCAAAACTGACCTGGGTGTTCTGAATGGAAACTGAACCAATTAAAGTACAGGGCCATTCGGGAATAAACATTGCTTCCATTTGCTCGTGCAGCCTTTCAAGGAAACTTTGTCTTCCAAGATGACAATGCACGGCCTCATCGTGCTCGCATGATCCAACACTTTCTTGCTGACCGTGGTGTAGAGCATATGGAGTGGCCTGCCCTGTCCCCGGATATGAATCCGATAGAGAACTTGTGGGCAGAATTAACGTGTCAAATCGACCACTTGGACCAGCAGCCGACCTCTGTGCGTGAATTGCAGCAGGCTATTGTCACTGCATGGCAAGCGATTCCTGTCCAAACCTTGGCAAATGTCGTGAACAGCATGCCTCAACATGTACATGCTCTCCTGAATGCTCGTGGGGGTTACACGAAGTACTAAACTGTAATTTTACTGTCCGTAATCCCAGTCGTAATTTAACTTTTGTTTTTGTTAAAAAAAAAATTGGCTAATGTGCAAAATAAAGAGATACTTCTGGAAAACGTACAGAAGTTTAACACAGTATGTCCATGAATTGAGTTCGATATCAGTTTACATCACTTTCAAGGATCAATTTATTTGTTTCGAAATGTCAAATGTGGTTTTTGTTTCTTTTAAAGGTCACATTAACAAAATCTAGAATAATTTCAACATAATTCCAATGAACTTTTGGTTCTAAGACATCTTGAAAAGTAAGTTCACCCCCACAAAAAAAATATTCCATATTAAATGCCAAGTCTGTATAATAAGACTGTATAAGGCTGCCCTGTGTCTTTGCTTCTACCGATCATTGTACATAACATTGGGAATAATAATTAAACCTGTGTTCTTCCTTCCATTCGATTGTTCTTGTGTTTTCCATCATTGACTAAGTGTGGTACGAATCGAACCGCTCTAATCGGGGTCCAATATTAACGGTGACTGCACGGACCACGTGGTACTCAATCCGCTCGGTGTACTCAAATTACACGTGGCTCGTGCGAGGCTTGGTTCCCCGCTTCTGTGGCGGCGCAGGTATTTAGGTACGAGCGAGACTTGGTCCCGAAACCCTACCTTGCATTTGCCCGGAAGAGGCGTTTCAAGTCTCTCGGTTACGCCAGGCCCAGAAAGAACAAGGGGCTTAACCCCCCTTGGTAAGGGTAAGAAGGGTGGCAGAAAACCGTAACTATATATATATATATATATATATATATATATATATATATATATATATATATATATATATATATATATATATATATATATATATATATTATATATATACATACATACAAGGGTGGTCCACGGATATAAGTAATATTTAATACTATTAAACATCCATGCTCCACAAGGCTGCCGTTGTTCATATGTTTATAAAGATCATATGAACCAAATATGAGGTCAATTGGAACTTATTTAGAGGTTGCTCAAAAAATAACATTTTTAATTTATCCTGTTTTTTTCAGATGGCAGAAACTCGCAGCTCTAGGAAGAGTCCTGGTTGTTCCAAACTTCTTCCATTTAAGAATTATGGAGGCCACTGTGCTCTTGGGAACCTTCAATGCAGCAGAGATTTTTTTAGGCTTCCCCAGATCTGTGCCTCGACACAATCCTGTCTCTGAGCTCTGCAGGCAGTTCCTTCGACCTCATGGCTTGGTTTTTGCACTGATATGCATTGTCAGCTGTGAGACCTTATATATACAGATGTGTGCCTTTCCAAATCATCCCCAATCAATTGAATTTACCACAGGTGAACTCCAATCAAGGTGTATAAACATCTCAAAGATGATCAAGAGACATGGGAGGCACCTGAGCTAAATTTCAAGTGTCATAGCAAAGGGTCTGAATACTTATGTCAATGTGATATTTCAGTTTTTTCTTTTTAATAAATTTGCAAAACTTTCTAAAATCCTGTTTTCTCTTTGTCATTATGGGGGTATTGAGTGTAGATTGATGAGGGAAAAAATGAATTTAAACGATTTCAGCATTAGGCTGGAACATAACAAAATGTGAAAAAAGTGAAGGGGTCTGAATACTTTCTGAATGCAGTATATATATGTTGGAGTCCATTGTATAATTTAAATAAACATAAATGCAAATTTCGCATGTGGAAAAAGTAAGTACACCCCTACATTTATCACTACTTCAAATACCTAAAATTAGAATCAGGTGCACTTGCTCAGGTGCAAATGATTAGAACATCGTTGGAGAGGATCTTGGAGAAACCTGTCTTATTTAAACCTCAGACATTTAGTTTGATTTGCTCTTTGTTGTTGAAGTGTGTGGCGTCACCATGCCTAGATCAAAAGAGGTCTCTGAGGCCTTCAGAAAGAAGGTTATAGATGCCTATGAGTCTGGGAAGGGATTTAAAAAGATCTCCAAACAATTTGAAATCAATCATTCGACTGTGCGGAAGATCATCTACAATTGGAGGAGATTCCAAACAACTGCCAACTTGTTCAGGCCAGGCCACCCCAGCAAGTTCAGCCCGAGAGCAGACCGCAAAATGCTGAAAGAAGTCTCGAAGAACCCCAGAATGTCATCACGGGACCTCCAGGTAGCTCTTGCCTCTGTTGATGTCAAAGTGCACGAGTCTACCATTAGAAAGAGGCTGCACAAATTTGATCTACTTGGGAGGTGTGCCAGGAGGAAACCTTTGCTGTCCAGTAAGAACATCAGGGCAAGACTAAAGTTTGCCAATGAACACCTCGGCAAAGACCAGTACTTCTGGAACAATGTGCTCTGGACAGATGAGGCAAAGGTAGAGCTATTTGGCCACAGTACCAGAAGACATGTTTGGCAAAAACAAAAGACAGCGTTTGACCACATGAACCTGATACGAACTGTAAAGCATGGTGGTGGAAATATTATGGTTTGGGGCAGCTTTGCTGCATCAGGGCCTGGGCAGCTCACCATCATAGAATCCACTATGAATTCTTCATTGTAGCAGAGGGTGCTTGAGGATAATGTGAGGCCATCTGTCGGAGAGTTGAAGCTCAACCGAAGGTGGACCTTGCAACATGACAATGACCCTAAACATACCAGTAAATCCACCAAGGAATGGCTGAAAAGAAAGAAATGGAGGGTTTTGGAATGGCCAATTCAAAGCCCGGATCTAAATCCCATCGAGATGTTGTGGGGGGATTTGAAACGAGCAGTGCATGCAAGAAACCCCTCAAACATCGCACAGCTGAAAGAATTCTGCATGGAGGAGTGGGCAAAAATTTCTCCCAGTCGATGTCAGAGACTGGTAGACAGTTATAAGAAACGCCTACTTGAGGTTGTTTCTGGCAAAGGGGGCAATACCACCTATTAGAGCCAAGGGTGTACTTACTTTTTCCACATGCGAAAGTTGCATTTATGTTTATTTAAATTATACAATGGACTACAAAATGTAAATGTTTCATGATATTTGTTATATTATATCACCTTTATCTATCAATATTGTTGAAATGAAGATCAAATAGCTGTATGTTGAATTATGTTGAAAAAGTCAAAACTTTACATGGGGTGTACTTACTTTTTCACGTGACTGTATATATATATATATATATATATATATATATATATATATATATATATATATATATATATATATATATATATATATATATATTTATATATATATATATATATATATATATATATATATATATAATTATATATATACATAATTACATATATATATATATATATATATATATATATATATATATATATACATATATATATATATATATATATACATATACATACATACACTACTGGTATGGCTGGGAACCTTGCCATGAAGTATCTAATGATCCCAGAGAGTAAGAGGGCGGAAGGTGAGTTGGTTGGAGGGGGAGTGGATAGAGTAAGAGTAAGATGATAGGCAGAAGGGTGACCTCAACCATCTGCCCTGTGGGCTGCGGATTGTGTGTGCGCACAAACCCGAGAAATGCTCATGGATTGAACATAGAGATGCTATGTGCGTGCCAGGCAGGATTCTATTCCAGCACTATCGTCCTGTATTTTACCACCATCTTATTAACCTCTCCAAATCCACGTCAACCAGAAGTCTTATTGGATCAACCTTAATTTTAGAGGCTTTTTTGATTCTTCATCGGTATATTTCAAATTTGAAAGAACTAATTATATATTTATTTGAAAAAGTTCATTCCCATATGTTACAAACTATTACATTTTACAAAGTTTGCCTTTTATGCAAGATTGAGGATCATATAATCATAAGTTTTTGGAAATTTTGTGATCTATGGCTTCCTTGCACCATTTCACACATTATTCCTTGCCAATCCCCCCCCCAAAGCCCTCGCCCTCTCTCAGATCTCTCGATGTCTCCATGTCTCTCGGTCCCTGCTCTCAAATGTTGTGTTTGTGTCCTTCCCCCTCTCTCCCCATCTTGTCTACCGCTCCCTATGTTATATGTTTTATGTGTCGGTTTGTCTTTCTGTGTGATTAATGTTCGCTCTTTCACGAGCCTCGAACTTGTATACAAAAAAAAAAAAAAAAAAAAAAAAAAAAAAATATGGCAGGATTTAATCTCATTTTTGCATAAATCAATTCATTGTTTCATTTTGTCTAAATTCATATATTTGGTTAAGACAGAAAGCAATATAATGGAAGGTTATTTCTCCAGTCACTAAAACCATAACTATTACATACACCATGGTATTCGGGTAGTACAGGAGAAGAGAAAAGATGTTTGGGACCAGGGAGAACAAACATTCTGAAGAAGCGAATATCATGAGCGTGGAAATGATACTGAGCATGTGGATGAGTGATTCTTTTGTACATCCAGGAAGGTGGAAAGAATCTTCACAAGTTACATTTCTTGTTAAGCATCATTGGCAATACTGTTAAAGAAGCAGAGGCACTGGACCAATTATTTCATCTTTGGCAGGTTGGTGGCCTCTGTTTTATATGCCTTGTTTGGCTCCGTCTGCTCCTTCAGCTGTCTCGCACTCCCCAGGAGCTCTCGGATGTGTATGGTCTTTCAGTTCCACTCCCTTTGTTAACCCCCCAGAATCCAGGTTTACAACTCACTTCCACTCCTTTTTCTTCATGTTGAATCATCTCACGAAGTCAGTGCAATTCCACTCTCCGGGTTCAATTTGGTAGGACACCACAATCTCATATCATCTTCCCTCCCAGTGTATATTTTATACCCCCATTTAAATCTCTACACACTCCGACCCCACCTTACTTGTAGGCCACTGTATGATATATTGCTGTCTACCTCTCTCTTTTCCATTTCCTTCATCTACCTCCAAGGCCTGGTGTTATTGGCCTAACGGTTAAGGTGGCTGCCTTGAGATGTTAGGGTCTTGAGTTTGAGCCCCTGTCGAGCCGATGAAGTAACACCAGGTGGGTTGACTCAGCCTGTCATCCTTCTGTGCTCGGTAAAATGATCACCAGCTTACTGGGAAGAATGAGCCATTCGAGTGTCCTGTGTCGGAGTGGCGACCAATCCAGGATTGTACTCTTTAGCCAATGGAAAACTGCCTTGGCAGCCCTATGCGTGTGAAGAGGTGAGAAAAGTTCTTCTTCGTCTTCTTCTTCTTCATCCACTTGCTTATTTGTGCCCAGATGTTTTCCCACCATCTCGCTCTACCTTACGCCTCACCTTCTCTTCCACTAGATTTTGTGAACAAAAACTTGACTTGTGATTCCATAGGCAAAGGCTTCATACACAGGAGTTCATCGAACACCTTACCTCGCGCTGTCGTGAGAAACAAGGATATGGATGGGGTCCACAAGTGACAAATTTGATTGTTCGTGATGATGAAAAATGCCGTACAGTAATATTTTGTCCTAGTACTGCTAATTAGAGGGGGTTTGAAAGTGCCAAAAAGGGGTGATTTGTTTTCCACAGTGTTCCAAGTGTATAAGGCCAAGTAAAAAAATTAAAATGTTTCTCGTCCGGACTTTTTTGAAAAAAGGAGGAGGGAGACCCTTACTATTTACTATTTTCATTTTTTTTGCTATTTTTTTCCAAGATGGCTGCCATGAATTGAATGACCACTGTGGCTGACTTAAAGACTCTATAGTTTGTCCAATGTAATGTGAAACATGCCAGTGTTGATTGTTACCGAAAGGCCTGCAATTTCATTTCCAAATTAGCAAATAAATATATGTTTTAACTGAAATGGCATATGAATAGAATCAATCAATGGAACATGACATGTGTTACACCGGACAAACTATATTTGAATAAAACAAAAAAGAAACAATGACAATGTTTAAATTTGGTATGTGTCCTTGTTTAATATAAATACACAATAATACACTAATAGTACAAGAATTGTTCATATTGGGGACTACTCAGAGAACAGACCAAAAGATTGATGAAATCCTAAAAAACAACTACTGTAGTTTCATTGGAAGGCTGATCCTTCCCTCTAGTCCGGCAGATATGTGAAGAATTGTGGTAGAATTGTGCCTTTGATGATACAAGCATGAAACTTGGCACACAGTTAGGGCATACCCTTACAGTGAAATTTGGATGTAGGGGCATTCCAGATTTCTCCTTGGCCCAAAATGGCGGCCATTTTACAAAATGGCGGCTAAGAAGGACATATTTACCTATTATTTCAGACTTGTCATTTGTGCTGCTATTGAAACACAATGTAATGAGCATATTATAAATTGTCATGTACATGCTATGCAATACCTTCATACTGGGTTCAAAATTGGAATCTACGGTGGCCTATAAGGGGCAGAACAAATGGTTTACCATTGCAATAGACAGGACTGGTCTAGCGGTTTAATTATTTAACTTTGCATGACTATCTGATTTCTCCTGGGTGTAATTTTGGTTCAATACCTTTATATGAACAACTTTGATGTAGCTTTATGAACTTTCCTATCATAGACTAGGTGACTATAAGGAACAATGCAAGGCTAGTGAAAAGTTACGAAAGCGAATTACTATATTTATGATAATAATGTATGTATTTCTTTTTCAGATGATAACTCGACTGCACTGCACCTTCGCTCATTGACTGTAGTAGCTACCTAGATTTGGTTCCCAATTTGTATATTGATTGGATGGTGGTGGTGGATAATGCTTAATTGACAATGGCCAACAAAAATTTCAAGCTATTAGACCCCCAAAGCCCTAGTACATCTGGAACAAACATGCCTTATCTGACAGATTGGGAGAAGTGTGTGTTATGTCAGGAGGTCACCGATGAGGCCCTTGCCTGTCCAGCTGATTCCAAGCGAACCACAGGGTCCGGATACCAAACTCTTGCAGATTATCTCCTCACCTTCAGCCAGATGGGCTGCCTGCCAAAATCTCTAGAACTGTCCCGCCTGGACGATGGTGAAGGTATCCAGTCAACCTTCCAGAGCCACAAGGCTAAGTGGCATGATTCATGCAGACTGAAATACAACAAAACTGAACTGCATCGGGCACAAAAAAGAGAAACGTCTAGTGAAGAAACCGCAAGTGTCTCAAGAAAGTACACCCGTCACAGAGTAAATGTAGACCACACACAGCCACAGCCTGAAAAGTGTTTCTTTTGTGACAAACCAGCGGGTACTAATTCTCTGCGAAAAGCTTCCACCTTCGACCTCGATAAACATGTCAGGACAGCTGCCCTGAAACTAGGAGATCAGGCACTTCTTGCTAAACTGAGTGCAGGTGACCTTATAGCACAAGATGCACAGTACCACGTGAAGTGTCTGGTGTCACTTTATAACAAAGCAAGGGCCACAAGCACAACACTGAATGAACAAGATGATATCAATCACGGTATAGCACTTGGAGAGCTAGTGTCCTACATCGATGATGCCCGCACAGATGCTCTTGTGACACCAGTGTTCAAGCTGGTAGACCTAGCAAGACTATACACCACCAGGCTGGAACAGCTTGGAACAGTCTTGACCAGGCGTGTCCACTCCACCAAACTCAAAGATCGAATCATGACATATTTTCCAGACCTAGAGGAGCACATGTCCGGTCGAGATATTCTGCTTGCTTTCAACCAGGATGTTGGCTCAGCCCTTCAGAAGGCATGTGATCACGACACTGACAGTGATGGAGTTTGTCTTGCTAGAGCCGCAAATATAGTTCGTAGAGACATGTTGAAAATGAACTCAACATTTAGTGGTTCATTTGAAGCCCACTGCCAAGAACATTCGGTACCTAATTCGCTTGTATCACTAGTTTCTATGATCTTGAATGGTCCTAACATCCAAGAGCAGTCAAGCCACTCGTCGGTATCAACACCTACTCTCACAATCTCACAACTCCTTATGTTCAACAGTTACTCACGCCGCAGAGAGAGTAGCAGTACTACCACGTCCACGAGGCACAGTCACAATCGGGAGACTCCCCTGCCTGTGTACCTGGGCACCCTTATCCACACAAAGACTCGAAAAAGAGACCTGGTTGATACTATGTTCAACCTGGGTCTCTCGATCTCCTATGACAGGGTGCTTAGCATCTCCACGGACTTGGGGAACAGAATCTGCCGTTTCTTCCAAAATGAGGGTACAGTTTGCCCCCCTGAGCTAAAAAGTGACCTCTTCACAACTGGGGCAGTGGATAACATTGATCATAACCCCAGTTCAACAAGTGCCCACGACTCCTTCCATGGCACTGGCATTTCACTTTTCCAGCACCCAAATAGCGATAGCCGTGGAGTTCAACGGGTAAACCCAGATGACACATCAACAACAGATGCACACCTGCCACAGTCATACACCATCGTACCTCCTGTTGTTCTGGGTAAATGTGACCCACCTGTACCCAAGCTAGCGGGTCCCAACAAAAGCAACTGCCAACTCATCCCTGAAGCAATGCAGATTGAGTACAGGTAACTGATTATTGTGTTTGAACTGTGGACAGTTATATGTGTACCTAAATAACCAAGACTTGTTAACTTGTGTGGACTTGTTTGTTCTTAATTGTGTTCATTATCTTGCATTTTGACAGGTGGCTGGAGCAGATGGAGAAGACAGTGCTATCTGACACACCACTTAAGGGAGACGAGACAGTATCATGGGCTGGATACCATGCCAGCAAGCAGTCTATTCCAGAAGAACCAGAGTGTAGTGTGGCCTTAACTTCATTGCTGCCTCTCTTCTATGACCAGGCAAAATCTGTGGCAATGATTCGTCACTCCATGGATGTCATCAAGAAAGCAATCGATATTCTGAATCCAGGTCAGATCCCTGTAATCACACTTGATCAGCCACTGTACACACTTGCCAAACAGATCCAATGGAGATGGCCAGAAACACACGGAGAAGATCACTTCGTCATGGTCTTTGGTGGACTCCATATTGAGAAGGCAGCATGGAAAACCCTCGGTGACCTTCTGGATAGCAGTGGGTGGACAGGCGTTCTGATGCTTGCAGGGGTTGCTACAAGTGGTACTGCTGATTCCTTCCTGAAAGTGACCCATGTGACACGCACACGACGAGCACACCAAGTCACAGCCAGTACTCTCTATCTTCTCCTGAAGGAAGCCTACAGCCAGTACACCAGTGGACTAGATGAGGGACAGGATACGATACCACTAGATGACTGGTGCGGTGAACAAGCCAATGCAAGTCCACAGTTTCAGTTCTGGTTCCTAATTATGCAGCTAGAACTGGCAGTCCTGATCTATGTGAGATCCGTCCGTGAAGGAAACTTCCAACTGTACACTGATGCTCTGACCAAGCTTGTACCATGGTTCTTCGCCTCGGGACATACAAACTATGCCAGGTGGATCCCAGTTCACTTGCGCGACATGGTGACACTTGCAACAAAGCATCCAACTGTATACGCACAGTTTCTGGCAGGAAACTTCACCATGAAGAAGACTACACGTGCATTCTCTGCCATAGCCTTAGACCAGGCACACGAGCAAAATAATGCATTGGTGAAAGGTGATGGAGGGGCTGTAGGTCTTACGGAGAATGCTGCAGCTTTGCGCCGATGGATGGTGTCTGGTCCAGAGATGGCCAAACTGATCTATAAGTTCGAGGCCACAACAGAAAAAAGAATTAGGAAAACTGAACTAAAACACCATGAACAGACAAAGCACACGCAGGTAGCCTTTGCTCGAGATGTGAGAGCACTCACCCGTGTCATAGGAGAGATGGGGAACCCATTCTGTGACGACAGCAAAGATCTCTTGGTGCTAGACAGCAGAGACCTGGCAGACCCAGCAGTCATCAACACCCTTTACCAGATCGAGAAGCTGGGAAAAGAACAGTATGACACATATGTGAACGAGAGGCTTGTACATCAGACAAAGCCTATCACTGACCCAATAAAAAGAAACAATCTCCCTCTCTTCAGCCGACCCCCAGTCAGAGAGAAGTCAAGAACAGAGCTAAAGGTGGTATCTCTGAAGAATGACTGCGTTCTGTTCTCCAGGCTGTTTATTGCATCCCAGACACGGAATGGAGATCTTGATGAATTCTTTGCACATGAAAACCAAGCTTGTCCCCCTGCATTGTCACAAATGGGCAAAATCCGGCTTGGAACCAAGTCTGATCTGGTTGGGTGCTTAGAAGATCTGATCACCTCACGGGAAAATGATGATGTAAGCCCCCCTGTTGAAGTCATGATCCTGGATGGAGCAGCCATCGTGAACATGCTGGCACCTCGTAATGCGAAGACCTTCTCTGAGTATGCATCACTAGTATTCTTGCCATACATCACATCTCAGATACAAAATAAGAGCAGGGTTGATATTATCTGGGATGAATATTTCCCAGACAGTTTGAAAGCCGACACCAGGAAGACGAGGGGTAAAGGCACCAGGAGACGAGTTGAGCCATCTAGTTCCATCCCTCGAAACTGGCAGGCCTTCCTTCGCATAGACGAGAACAAGGTGGAGTTGTTTGACTTTCTAGCAACGAGGATAGCAAACATTGAGACTGACAAGCAAATCGTCACCACAAACCACAAAGAAGTTTTTTGTACACAGCCACGAGATGTTACTGGTCTTTCCCCGTGTAGTCACGAGGAGGCAGATACAAGGATACTACTCCATGTCCAAGATGCAGTCAGACAGGGCTATACCAAGGTGTCAATCCGCACAGTGGACACAGATGTTTTGATCCTTGCAGTGGCAGCAACTGGATATCTTGACATCGATGAACTCTGGGTTGCTTTTGGCACAGGGAAGAATTTCAGGCACTTGGCAGCTCACGAGATGGCTGTGGCACTGGGACCAAACAGGTGCCGAGGGTTGCCATTCTTCCACGCCTTCACTGGGTGTGACACCGTGTCCTGCTTCGGCGGAAGGGGGAAGAAAACAGCATGGGAAACATGGAAAGCCTATGATGAGGTCACCTCAGCTTTCTGCGCACTGGCTGCCACACCAACCATTTCAACTGCAAATGACAACATGGATCCACTGGAGCGTTTTGTTGTTCTGCTCTACGATCGAACAAGCAGCCAGGAACATGTTAACGATGCCCGCAAGCATCTCTTCACCCAGACTGGTAGATCAATAGAGGCTATCCCACTTCAACGCAAGAAGCCCTCAGACAACACATCAAGAGAGCTGCCTACCAAGCCGGCTTTTGTTGGGGCCAGATGATGATTTGCGCACCTGAGCTCCCATCGCCAAGTGAATGGGGTTGGAAACAGAGTAATAACGGCTGGGGGATATATTGGACAACCCTCACAGAGGCAACTGAGGCATGCCGACAATTGATTAGATGTGGATGCAAGAAGGGTTGCAGGAAACAGTGCAAGTGTGTTAAGGCCGCACTCCAGTGCTCAGCTCTGTGTCACTGTGCAGGGGAGTGCACACGATAGTATACAGGAGGAATAACACACCTGTTACATATACACAAACATGTGGAAGACTGTTTTGTAGACTGTTTTATAGTGAAAGTCACTTCCACAGCGTTAATGTGGCATTTTCACTTCATTTCCATTGTGTTTCTGGAGTTTGCTCAAAATAGCTCAAAAAGTAATTATTTTTGTAAAGAATAAGGACCAAATAAATGTTATGTGAGTTTGTTGACATTTAATTATGATCTTACAACCTGTTTACGTGAAAAAAACATCATAGGTGTGCTTGAGCAATAAGTAAATCTAGTTTTATAGACATCGGTACTGTGTATCTTATTATCCGTAAACGGCCATTTTTTAAATGGCCGCCATTTTGTCCCTAGGAAAAGATTTGAATGCCCCTATATCCAAAAATCTTCCTAGTAGTATGCTCTATCAGTGTTCAAAATTTCATGCTTGTATCACCAAAAGCACAATTTTTTCACATATCTGCTGGGCTACTCTTGCAAAACCAGAAGTGGGACTAAATAATATATGTTTAATCAACAGTTTGCCCTCCCCCCACATAGTGAAACTAATGACTATAGGACTTGGTCTATCTTATGGTCTGTTCCATAAATATTAAAGTAAGAAATCCCAGTGAGACATGTCAATCTTGTACATGTCATCCATAAAGTGAGAACCATTTTAAACATTCTAACCAACTTACTTTCGTTGTTTGGTATCCATCACCAATGTCATCTCCATCGTCAAATTCTCCACTGGCAAATTTAGCGAAGAGATCGTTCAACGTTCACTTCTCATCTACAACTGATCTCGCGAACCAAGACTTCAAAACTTTTGTCGACGAACGTATGCTTACACACACGAATATCGTCATATTCCCTACTCAAATTTGTACCATTAAAAGTATGAAATGCAAGATTTTTACACGTAAATTGCACTTTCCCAGTGCACAACCGCTGCGAGAAGTGACCGTCTTTAGCACAAAGTGTCTGCGTTAAGCCTAGCGTGTATTAACCAGGAAGTTCCGTTAGAGGGCGCGATCCATAATAGTTCAGGTCATCAATGCACAAGATACGATCAGCAAACGCCCGGAAACGGCAAGTTTTAGACCGAGTTTCTTCGCAAAACGATTTTTTAAAAACAAGTATATATTTTAAAAAAAATAGTATTAAATAGTAAATAAAAGTAGGCGGCGACCAAAAAGGAAGCGGGCGGGGACGAGAAACATTTTTTTTTTTTACTTGGCCTAATTAAATTGAAATAAAATAAAGATTTTAAAACTTGCAGAAAAAAATGTTACCGCCGTTGATGCAGTGTATTTTACACCACATTATTTGACACCCTACATTAGTTCTTCGTGCCTGTTGTTTGTGTCCTTTATGGCATCCTTAAAAACAGTAAGTTCTCTGTTTGGAATACTTTTCAATTTTGTTTAATTGCCAGACAGGCAGATGGTAAATAAATCGCACCCGTGTCCGAAGGAAGTGGTTCAGTTTGGCATTTTAACATGAAATAAGCCAAGCCTATAAATGAACGAAACCAGTTTAAATTACCCTTTAAAACCGCCTAGAATTACCCTTCAGAACCCTCTAAAATTACCTTTTAAATCTCCAGGAATTACCCTTTAGAACCCTGTAGAAATACACTTTAGAATCCTCTAGAATTACCCTTTAGAACCCTCTCGAATTACCCTTTAGACCCTTTAAAATGACCCTTCAGAACGTTCTGGAATTACCCTTTAGAAACCATTATAATTACTCTTTATGACCCTTAAGAATTAACCACGGTGGGTTAGAAAGGGTTTTTCTTCTTCATTTTTGTCAGAAGGGACGGACATAGACATGTATTGAAGCGGCTTCACTGCTTAAAAATATCTCACTCCCGTCTGTGCATGTGCGATCGGGACAAGTTCAGAGCCAAAGTACTGATGGAACTACAGGTTTGGTTTTTGATTCGTGTTCTGATTTGTGTTCAAAATAAAACACATTTAAATTAAGTTGTTCCTCGATCATAAATTGACGTTTGTAGAACAGGACAGACAGACAGACAGACAGATAGGAGTGACCCAATTGCTTAACCACGCTTTTTGTGTGCCTAGGGTAATTACTTGAGACTCCCTCAAAGTATTTATTTTGAATTTTGAAATGTGTGAACCAACTGTGTCATCGCAATGACCTTTCCAAGTATATTGTCGTCTTCCATAGCAACTCACTGCAAACAAAGGTGGATTTTACTGTCTTCAAATGCACAAGATAACCTAAGAAAATAGACGTCTTACACTTTGCCAAGTCATGGTCCTTAATTTGAGGCACCTCATCTGATATTACTAATGCTCCTCAATTGGAGGGATCCGATTTCCAGTGTGAGACTCCATGAGGGTGTCACTAAAACTACGGCAGATTCCTTGAAGACGTCCACATAGCAGACAAGACGGATAGCTTGGCATTCCATCTGAAGGCCACCAAACTCCATCAATGAATGCTCTGCATATGCAGCAGGAACGTGGGCCCAAAGCCCAAAAAAGATAATTATATTGTTTCCACATACAACATACAGGCCTCATCATGGGGTGAAGCTTCTGACTCACTCAGAGATTTAATTCAGCTTCACCTATGGACTTGTTTTCGCCTTGAGAAGGACCTTATCTGATTTACAGTATATTGCCTATAATAAGTAGTTGTTCTGTGTCTGGATAATGGATGTAATGTGTTAAATCTGTGACATCACAATGAGGAATGAGGATGTTCAATTTAAGTCCAGCTGCGTGTGCCTCCTTGAAGTTCATGTTCCCGTCAAGGCAGTATTTTCATGCCTTGATCAGAACAATGTGTTCAGAAAGTGCACAGCCATACTAAAGTTACGAAGAGCAGCATAAAAGACAAGTTCCTTTCCTAGCGTGTCAAAATGATTTCTGACTGCTGTTGTGAGTGTATGGTGAACACGTGAATCAAAAATCAACTTTTGGAGAACACATCTATATTATAAAAGCAGCCATCTGTCTGTCTGTTTGTTACAACAACAACAACAACAACAACAACAACAACAACAACAACAACAAGCATTTTAAGGCCATTTTCCCTGCTGGAACGGGGGTTAGCATTGCGGCCCCCATGACAATCTTCTCCATTTTGCCCTATTTTCTGCATCTCTCCTTGTTAACCCCCTTGCCCGCATTTCTTCTTCCACCATCTTTAGCCAAGTCTTTCTCGGTCTTCCCCATCTTCCACTTCCTTCTACATTCATTTCCATCACTCTTCTCAACCAGTCACGTTCATACTTCCTCAACACATGACCAAACCATCTCAACCTGTTCCTCTTCACAGCATCATTCACAGGCTCTATTCCCGTAATCTTTCGCAATTTCTCATTTGTCTTCCTCTCTCTCAACGATACTCCACACATCCACCGAACCATTCGCATTTCCACCCTTTCCAGCCTTCGTTGCTGCTCTATGTTCATTACCCATGTCTCACTCCCAAAAATCATAACACTTCTCACACATGCAGCATACACTGTTCCTTTCAGCTTCAACGACACTCCCCTCCTCATCAGCACGCCACTCAGTTCCCGAAACTTCTTCCATGCACATCTCACTCCAGCAACCGTTGCCGAGTCTGATCCACCTTCTCCATTCAGCATGTCTCCGAGGTAGCAAAAATGTTTTCACACCTTCCAGCTTCACACCGTCTCCAAGATCCAACTCAACATTTCCTCCATCTGCAGCTCCCTCTGTGCACACCTTACATTTAAATGTAGCTGCCACACTGGTTAATGACCCTCTCAGACCACTACGTTTTTGATGAACCAACTCAGCGCACATTGTACATTGAATGGAGTTCACTCCGACACCCTTCCTGCACACAGAACACGGCCACTTCCCAGTTCTTTCCACCTCACCACATGCTTTACCACTTGCCATCACCTTCGTCTTTCCAATATTCACCTTCAGACCTTTTGTCTCCATACATTCCTTCCACTTGTTCATCTTTCCCTTCAGTCCATCCATACTTTCCGCAATCAACACGAGATCATCTGCATACAACAACTCCCACGGTAAACCCTCCTTTACGCTCTGATCCAGCACCTCCATCACAGCTACAAATAGTAGTGAACGCACTCCCACCTTCACCTCAAACTCACCACTGTTCCCGTCCTTCGTCCTTACAGCTGTGCGCGCTCTTTTGTACATTGCCATCACTACTCTGATCAACCATTCCTCCACTCCTAACTTCCTCAATGCCCATGTCTCTACTTCGCGTGGAACCCTATCGAATGCTTTCTCCAGATCAACAAACCCAAGAAACAACTTCTTCCTCTTCTCCATGTACTTCTCCTGCAACTGCCTTACAATAAAAAGCACATCTGTCGTTCCTCTTCCTGGCATAAATCCAAACTGCATTTCGTCGATCTTCACTTTCTTACTTATCCTCCTCTCCAAAACCCTTTCCAATACCTTCATTCCATGCTCCAATAACTTTATCGCTCGATACGAGCCACAGTCCAGAGGGTCACCTTTCCCCTTGTATAGAGGGACGAGGGTACTCAGTTCCCAATCCACTGGAATGCGGCCTTCTTTCACCACCAGATTACAGATCCCTGTCATTCTCTTCACACCCCAACTTCCTGCTGCCTTCAACACATCTCCCACAACTCCTATCAGCCCTCCCGCTTTTCTACTCTTTATTGCTTTTATCGCTTCCTCAACTTCCTTCTCAGTTATTTTATCTGCCGGTCCTAAAACTGCGTTACTCTCTATGTTGCCATCCCATTCATTCTCTGCATTCAACAGCATTTCCATATATCTCTTCCATCTTCCTTTAATTCCATCTGGGTCCACAACGATTTGTCCCACTTCATCCTTCAAGCAACTCAACCCCATCACATCACACCTCCCTTTCGCTATCTGCTTTGCAATCCTGAATACTGCTCTCTGACCCTCTTCTGAATCCAAGCGTTCTCTGAACATTTTCCTACATGCCTCCTGCGCCATTGCTACCTCTTTCTTTGCAGCCTTCTTGGCTGCTTTATAACTTTCATGCTCTGCTTTTTCTGCCCCCGTACCCTTCAACTTCTACCACTCCTTGGACTTCTTCCTCTTCTCGTCAATCCTCTTTCCAACTTCATCATCCCACCACCATGTTTCCGAGTGCCTCGGTGGTCCTTTAGTCCATCCACATACCTCACCAACGGCTCCCAACAGACTATCTTTCATTGACATCCAACCACTTTCAGGCTCAACCACTTCATCCTCTACCCCACTCAGCCTCTCTTTTAATGCCTCCCTTAATGTCACCTCTTTCAACCTCCACACCTTCATTCTCGGTTGGTACTTCACCCGCCGAGCTCTCCTCGCACCTTTCACCCTTATGTCGCAGACAACCAAGTGGTGCTGTGAAAGAGCCTCCTCCCCCGGGATCACCTTTGTGTCCCAGAGGTGCCCACTATCTCGCCTACACACCATCAGGTAGTCAACGGTTGTTGTCGACCCACCTGACGTGTATGTAACAAGCTTATTATCCTCTTTCTCGAACTGAGTATTACAAATCAACAAATCAGCTCCATCAGCAAACTCCAAAATCCTTTCACCTTCTCCATTTCTCACACAATATCCGTAACCCCCATGAACTCCCTCAAAACCGTCCATACTCCTTCCCACATGTCCATTTAGGTCTCCTCCTACCACAACAACTTCCTCATCTTTCACGTTTTCCATCAGCTTCACTATTGCACAACAGAACTTGTCCTTCTCTTCATCGCTCCGACCAACCTGCGGAGCATATCCTGAGATGACGTTCACCAAGAGCTTTCCAATCATCATTTTCACCATCATCAACCTATCACTCACTCTAGTCACACTCACCACACTGTCTACAAACTCCTCAGAAAACAGGACAACCAACGCCATGCACGCCCTCCGGGCACCCTTGCCACATAAACTTGTATTTCTGTCCCTGCCTACCCTTCACCATTCTCACACCACTTCCCTTCCATCTCGTCTCTTGCACACAACATATGTCCACTCTTCTTCTGACCAATACTTCCACCACTTCTCCTGATCTTGTTTGTTACCTGGCCAAAAGAAAAAATATTTTTTGGACAAGTCGGTTGATCACTGGTTTGTGTGTTTGTTTGTCTGTCCGCCCACTTATACTTGCCTGCAGGTCACAATTGTAAACCAATCTTCACGAAACTTTACCAAATGATAGAGTTCGTTGTCCGACAAATCCTATACATTTTTGAGATCACAAGGTCAACTTAGGCCAAAGGGCAACCACTTTCTTTCATATTTCTAAAATCCTCAATTTTCATCTGATTGACTTGAAATTAAAATAGGATTAACATATCAGCAAACTGAATTCAACCACCAACTATTTTTTGACCAACATTGGCCAAAAGCCAACCACTTTTTTCTAATTTCTAAAATCCTTATTTTTAATCTGATTGACTTGAAATTTGAATAGAATTTTCATATCAGTGAATTGAATTCAACCACCAACTATTTTTGAGATCAACATAGGCCAAAAGGTCAACATAGGCCAAAGGTCAACCACCTTTTTTCAAATTGCAAAAATCCTCAAATTTCATCTGATCGACTTGAAATCTAAATAGGATTTGCATATCAGCTTACTGAAACCAACCACCAACTATTTTTGAGATCAACATTGGCCAAAAGGTCAACATGGGCCAATTTTCTAAAATTGACAATTTTCAACCGATTAACTTAAAATTTGTAGATGATATACGTATCTGGTCACTGAATTCAACCCCCAACTATTTTTGAGATCAAAATAGGCCAAAAGGTCAACATAGGCCTAAGGTCAACCACTTTTCCCAAATTTCTAAAATCCCCAATTTTCATCCTATTGGCTTGAAATCTGAATAGGATTTGCATATCAGCTTACTGAAACCAACCACCAACTATTTTTGAGGTCAACAAAGGCCAATTTTCTAAAATTGACACTTTTCATCCAATTAACTTAATTTGAAGAAGATTTGCATATCAGGTCACGATGCTCTGCCGAGTGCCATTCTACTTTGTTCTCTTTTGCCAAGTGTCTCTCTATGAGTGATTTTTCATATGTTTGTCTGTTTGTCGTGTTATAACTTGAGAACGGATTAACGGATTTCAATAAATCTAACTCGGGTGGATTTGGGTAACTCCCGGGAATGGTTGTGATCCAATTTTTTTTTATGGGTCCATGTACACGCGTGTCAAAACTGCAAATGCCAACACGTGACATTGGTTATCCCTGCACGGAGAGCAGGATCTCCAAGGAATCCTTTTTTTTTTCTTCCCCCATTGATTAGCCAGGCCTGGTGTTGGCTTCGTGGTTTGGGTGCCGGCTTTGGATCCTAGGATCCTGGGTTTGAATCCCGGTCAATCGCTGAATTAACACCAGCGGGGTTGACTCAGCCTGTCATCCTTCTGAGGTCGGCAAATTGAGTACCAGTTCACTGGTAATTCCCTGTGTGTCGCAAGAGGCGACTAACAGGGTTGGCAGCAGGAAGGGCATCCGGCCATAAAACATTGCTTCAAAAAGGGGACCATGGTGCCCGAACAAGGCCAACCCCTGCTCTGCAGGGAAAAATGGCCTCTAAAGGTGGTCTCTCTCTCTCTCTCTCCCCCATAAATTAGCCATCGCAACAAAGATTGGTATTTCCATCAGCGAAGCGACGGGTCTTATATTCTGGTTTGAACTACAAGTCATGTGTTTCATAAGGTGAAAGTCAACAAAAACATGGAAGGCAATGAGCTATCAATGTCATTAATTCAATTAAGCTATCAATGAACGTTAGACACCATGGGAGGCAATCTAAAGCTGACGTTCCCAGCGTTAACCATTCGTCGGAGCAGCAATTGAAAACAATCTTGGAAAATATTTTCCTTGCAGCAAGAAGCTTGTATGATTGTGTGCAATCAGGGTAGGAGGGGGATTGAAGCCTTTGGGTTGGGAGGGGGAGGTTGAGGGCTTTGAATTTGGGAAGATGGCTTGAAGTGTTGGTGTTGAGGACTTTAGGCTGGGATGGGGGATCGGAAAGGGTTTGAGGACTTGAATTCACATTTTATATTACGTGGAATTTCCAAGGGCCCCTGCTATTATGCTGTCAAAGGACATTCCTGTCAAACTCCCTAAATATGCCACTCTATTAGAAACTAATTACCTTACAGCAAGGTTATCAGTGGAACCGGGGTATGAATGAATGAATGAATGAATGAATGGTCGTTTTAAGGCCATTTTTCCCCGCAAGAGCAGGGGTTAGCCTTGCGGGCCCCATGACAATCATGGTTCCCTGTTTGAGGCAATGTTTTTATGGCCGGATGCCCTTCCTGACGCCAACCCATGGTCATGCTCTTATGATGCGGAGGGATACAGTGTACCTATTCTAAGCCAGGGTACACACCGGGATCATTCATCCCAGCAAGCTGGTACTCAATTTGCCGACCTCGGAAGGATGACAGGCTGAGTCAACCCCCCTGGCGTTAATTCAGCGATCGACCGGGATTCAAACCCAGGATCCTAGGATCCCAAGCCGGCACCTTAACCGCTAAGCCAACACCAGGTTAAACACCAGGTATATGCGTGTCTATTATAAAAAGAAAATGATAGGTGGTACAAACACAAAACAATATCCCTGAGTGGGCTGATGGCCATCGCTTGAGGTTGTAGTTCAGTCCTTTCCCGATTTGTGTGAGCCACCCTCCTCCCCCCCCCCCCCCCCAACCCCCGAGAGGCCCTCTGATCGGAAATTGAAACATCTAAGACTGGGTGATCCTGTGGATCATCGAGTAGAAGGGCCGTTTCGAGTTTCAGAGTAATTGGTTGGTAAAGAAGGGATAATTGGGGATCTGAAATTTGGGGGTTAACCTCCTCTGGGAGCCCCCATGATTCTAAATCGAAAAATTGAAGCCTGAGAAATTGTGCGGGATACTGTATTGTATTCATGTGTCAAGTTTCAGAACAATCGGTTAGTTGATAAGGGAGTAGTAGAAAAAATAGGAAAAAGTTAATGGACAACACGACGGACAGACATCTGGACATCACGACCAATCTTAAGTTCATCTCTTCGAGAATCGAGATGAAATGACCTAACTAGAGACCACTTTATTACTTGAGACGATATTCCCACATGTGGCACCATAAAGGGAGTCATTCAAAATTGGGACATTTAGGAAAAGCGTGAAACAATGGTGATTTGAATTAAAATTAAAAAACAACTTCAACAACTCCTGTGTTGAGTGGGGTCGAGCTTTACCCTCAGACTACCAGAGGCAGTTTTTAACTCCACACAGCACCAGCACCAACACTGCAGTAATGGCCGCTCACACAACCTTTGTGGTGCTGCAAGGATCACATGTCATGTCATATGATCTGATTAATTTGCATCCAGTGTAGAGGTGCAAAATGACACCAGCTCGATGGGAATCACTAAGGAGATGTGGCAGTGTGTTATTGCTGTAATGGTCAACTGAACGCAGGCCTGAAATAGACTGGCCAACAAGATTAAGTGCAGGCGGCATCTATGGATTCTTTCTTCTGTGATGAGAACTGTCAAGATGTATTCCATCAATTAAAGGAATGTTATAAAATCCTGAATAACTGGCACTGAGCAGGGTTTAGAGTCCTGGGTTATGAACTCCGTGCAATGCGAAGAAACTCTTATCCATGAAACAGATACAACGATGTCACACTTGATATAAACAAATGGCCAGAAATACAAAGCAATTTTGAGTTTTGGAACTGGAACAAAACGTGATTTACTGCATATAAAGAACACTGGTCAACAAATAAATATCATCAAGAATGTTTCTATGTGGTTTGAATAGATTTTTGGATGCTGATTCCAAATCTGTTCTTACTTTTTTTTCGAGCACGTGTACTTTTCATGATAACCAGTTTTAAACATGTTCATGTTGGAAAGAGTTTAATTAATTAATTTTAGAGTATATTTCTTTCTTTCTGGCACTTTATGGTGGTTTATCTAATATTTGACTTGTTTTGTTCAAACCCATTTTGTAATAACTTTTTCTGCCTTTTCCAGGTAATTACAGAAACAATTTTGTTTTTCTTTACAGTAAGAGCTATTACACATCAAACATGAAAACGTGCACAGGCACATAAAACATACAATGAAAGGAGTGGGAGACAAGAGGAGGAGGAGAGAGGGAACAACGTAGCACGATGTCGGTTTGTGCACATCAGCACAAAAACAGTAGAGAACAACGATGTCGGTAGATCTGTGGAAGCGGAGGGCTGGGGAGGAGGGAGGGGTACACGTTATAAAGCAAATGAACACTACTAGGAATTTCACGACGATGAATTTCAGGAAAGAAGTTGGGGATTGAAAGAGGTGGATTTGGGATGTTTTAATGGGGGTAGAAAAGATGAAGGTTTTGGATGGGGGAAGACAAAAGATAGTGGTGAACAGCTGTTTTAAAGACCTGGAGGGACGAGAAGGATTGAAGAAAGTGTGGGAGTTTGTTCCAGAGGTGGGAGAAAAGAGGAATGAAAGAGTGAAGTTGAGCAGATAGTCTTGATTTTGGCAGTTTCACCAGAAGAGGGTTGCTGGCAGAACTTGTGCGTCCTGTAGGAATATTTGGGGGACAGTGCACAGATAGAGCGAGGGGAGCTAGGCCGGAGAGGAGTCGGTAGAAGACAGAAAGACCACCAACCTGCCTGCGATGAGTGAGTGAAAGGCCCTTGGAGTTAGCTTCATCACAGGAGATTCCAATGATTCTGAATGATTTGGTTTCAACCGCGTGAAGAAGGGCTAGGTGTGAGGCAGGAGCACCGGCCCAGAGGGGGGAACAGTATTCCATTGAGCTGCGGATGAAGGCTTTGACATGTGGCGAGGAGCTCAGAAGTGCCCAGAAAGGACTTCACACGATGGAGGATGCCCAGTCGGCGACTGGCTTTGGAGGACAGCTTGGAAATGTAGTTTTAACAGGAAAGATCATGGCAGATAGTGTGACCCAAAAGCTTGAGGATTGTTCAGAAAGTAAATGGGAGGGTTGTCCAGACGGTCTTTTCGGAGAGACAAAGTGAGAGTGTGAGATTTGTCAGGGTTGAAAGACGTGTTCCACTTGTTTGACCAGTTTGTGATATTGTCCAGGTCTGCAGAGAGTGAAGAGGCTGCTGCCTGCCGATATGAGGGTTGAGATATGGAGCGGCAGAGAGTGTAGTCATCAGCAAAGATATAGAGAGGATTTTCCAAAGTCGGAGAGATCAACAATAAAGACCAGAAAAAGCACAGGGCCCAGAACACTGCCTTGAGGAACTCCAGCCTGAACAGGAAGGGGAGATGAGAGAATTCCATTCAGGGCCAAATGTTGACTGCGACCGGTGATTAAGTCCGCAAGCCATGAGTGGTGGTTTCCATGGATTCCATAAAAGGAGAGTTTGGTGAGCAGGGCAGGGTTACAGACTGTATCGAAGGTACGTGATATGTCAAGGGAGACAGCTCTGGTTTCCTGTTTGGCTTTGAGGACCTCCAGTCATCCACCCATTGTTGAGACAGCAGAAGCGGCATATCCAGAGTAGAATGACCTGGTCTGAATCAAAATTGATGATCCGAGATCAAGCCATTGGAGAAGAGGAAGGATTTGATGTCAGAAGCGATGATTGATTCCATGACCTTGCTGATTATTGGGAGCAGGCTGATTGGTCTGTAGTTGCTAGGATCTGTTTTTGCAGATTTTTTGTTTAAAGTTGTAATGTTGGCTGATTTTCAAGCAGATGGCAGATGACCTTGAGCAAAGAAAGGTGAAGAGAACAGAGAGAGGGTGAGATAGAGTGGGAGAGCAGGATTTTAGGACCCATGGGCTGATGCCATCTGGTCCAGTTGCAGAATCAGAGGTGAGGTTTGACAGAAAGTTCTCCACCTTGTCAGGAGAGGACACAGAGTCCAGGAGCAGCTGGGTTTCGACTGGGTAAGGTGGGAACAGAGAGAGATGGGTTCAGGACACAATATTTTGAAGCAAACACAGAGTTGAGGCATTCGGCTTTTTCACGTGCAATTGGATGAGTGTTTCCTGCAATAACGCCTAGAAAGTGCAAAAACTCACCAGACAACTTTTGTGACGTACCGTTTCTGGCTCATATACATCCAATTCACAAAGACGGGCTATCACGAAGCATCTCAAAAAAATTAATCGCTTATACTTTGGATGCCAACTGGGAGACCAAGAAAAGACGTGGGCACCACATAACATCGACACATCGTGCTGAACAGACTAAGAGATTGGCTGAATGGACGAAAGAAATCAATGCCGTTTGCTGTACCGATGGTGAGGTGCGAACCAAGAGATCATTACAGTGATTGCTACTTTTGCTTCATTGATACTGCTGGATTCTTGACGAAAACGAAACATAAAATCATCTCCCCAAACCTAGACTCAGCAAGAAGACCCATCCCTCACAACGACACAGTTCCTGTTCCAATAACGCCCATGGCCGGAATTGCTTCGGTGTCTGACGATTTGGAATGTGATGAAGGTGCAGATGGTGGAATCAATGATTCGGCAGATCCAGATTACTCTCCTGATGTTGAAACAGCTGGACCAGAGTTGTTTACCCAAGAGGAGCTCAATGATCTCTGAAGAGATCTAGCCCTTCCCAAAGAGAAGGCAGAACTTCTTGCCTCACGACTCCAAGAGAAAGGACTACTCGACGACAGCATCAAAGTATCTTACTATCGCAGCAGAAATATAGCTCTGGCGAGAATGTTCACAGTTGATGGTCCCCTTTGCTATTGCAATTATATCGATGGTTTGTTTAGTACCTTATCTCAAGTACACGTCACCTGAATGGCGTATATTCATCGATTCATCCAAAAGAAGCCTGAAAGCTGTCAGAACACAACGGGAATCAGAAACCTTGCATTCCCATTGTACACTTTGTTCACTTGAAGGAAACTCATGAAAACATGGGCATACTTCTGGATGCCATCAAGTACAACAGTTACAATTGGAGCATCTGTGGGGATCTTAAAGTTATTGGCATGCTGATGGGATTGCAAGGAGGATTCACAAAGTACTGTTGCTTTTTATGTTTATGGGAAAGCAGAGCAACAGACCATCCTTACAGCAGACGAGAATGGGGTCAGAGTCGCATATGAGCCAGGCAGTAGCAGCGTCCAGCATGTAGCACTGGTAGACCCCGGAAGGATTCTTCTTCCTCCCCTCCACATAAAGTTAGGATTGATGAAGGCATTTGTCAAACAAATGGGGGAAAATGACGCAAGAGGCTTTAGATACTTAGCAGAAAAATTTCCCACGATCACTACAGCCAAACTGAAAGAAGAAATTTTTATTGGACCCCAAATTAAACAACTGATGAAAGACCAGAGTTTTGAAAACTGTCTTAATGAACTAGAGCTCAAGGCCTGGAGATCCTTCACCTGGCCGTGCCAAAAAATTTTGGGGAACAATAAGTCACCAGCTTATAAAGATGGAGTAGAGAACGTGATCATTGCTTATCGTGACCTAGGTTGTCGAATGTCATTGAAGCTCCATTTTTTACACTCACACCTAGATTTTTTCCCTGACAACCTTGGTGCTGGAAGTGATGAACAAGGAGAACGTTTTCATCAATATATCAAAGCAATGGAAAACCAGTACCAAGGTTTCTGGAATGAAAGTATGATGGCCGACTGCTGTTGAATGCTTTGTCGTGACAACACTGAACGGATCCACAAAACAGTCTCGTGCAAAATGTTTCTAATCACATTCTTGAAGTCTTTCACTGTAAAAAGGTGGTTTTTGGAAATAAATACCTTAGTTTAATGTTATATTGTTGCAGGATTCATAGTTGATTCCACTCTGGATGCATGGTCAACAGATTTAAACTTTTTTTGCACAAAAGACCTTGACAGTAACTTTTGGCCAAAATGGGCTTTTGGCTAAAATGGGTGGATATCATATCTCGAAAACTATACGTGATAGAGAAAGAATAAAATCATTTTCGGAAACAGCACAAAAAAAAACACTTCAGAAAAGTTTATTGAGGTCTGTGATGATTTTTTAAAAAGTTAAAATTTGTTGACCAGTGAAATTATTCAAATGTTAAAAAATAAATCTGTATATTTCAAGGTTGCCTGATACATTTATATGTCTCCCATTAACCTTTTATTAAAAACAATTTTTTGAACAAAACTCTTGCAAACGACAGCAGTGGTTGAGGACTACGATGACCACTACTTCAACGGGCCCGATTACTCTTGCCCTTGTGTGTGATTGGCCAAGGAAGTTTTTTGGCCCAATTCTTTCACGAACCGGATGGCCAGACCTGCAGTTCGACTGAAAGTGACAGAATTCATGGTGCTGGCGATAACTCGCCTCCTCCTCGTGAAAGACCGTGGGATCTGTAACCTCCACCAACGGACCCTAATGCTATATTCTCTGGCTTGTTCACAATCTAATTCACGAAAGGCTGCAACAGTGATCCACCAGGGTGAAATATACGACTCTGACTACAAGAGAAAAGTAAGAAAGATAAAAAGATTGGAATCGAGATGTAAAATGAATTGATCACCTTTAGCTACAATAGAAGCAGAGATCAGATCGTGAACCATGCTCTGTTTGTGCCGACGGCGTTTCTTCACTCGGATTACAATCCTGGACGGGTCGCCACTCCAACGCAGGAAGTGAGGGCAGGAATTTGGAATTTGGACAAGGTGTCAAGTGATAGCTCGCTTACTCATACAAGCAAGAGGAAAAGGAAAATTTGGTTGACAAGATTAAAAACATGTTTTAACAAGATCTAAGACTCAATGTGGAGCTGCCACAAACACATCTCACAGACATAGTTATACAACAAAAACAACAACAGGCATTTTAAAAGGCCATTTTCCCTGCAAGAGCGGGGGTTAGCCTTGCGGTCCCCATGACAATGTTCTCCATTTTGCCATATTTTCGGCATCTCCCCTTGTTAACCCCCTGGCCCACATTTCTTCTTCGACCATCTTTAGCCAAGTCTTTCTCGGTCTTCCCCGTCCTCTACTTCCTTCCACATTCATTTCCATCACTCTTCTCAACCAGTCACTTTCATCCTTCCTCAACACATGACCAAACCATCTCAAACTGTTTCTCTTCACAGCATCCATCACAGGCTCTATTCCCATCATCTTTCGCAATTCATCATTTGGCTTCCTCTCTCTCAACGATACTCCACACATCCACCGAACCATTCGCATTTCCACCCTTTCCAGCCTTCGTTGATGCTCTACGTTCATTATGCATGTCTCGCTCCCATAAATCATAACACTTCTCACACATGCAGCATACACCTTTCCCTTCAGCTTCAACGACACTCCCCTCCTCGTCAGCACGCCACTCAGTTCCCAAAACTTCTTCCATGCACATCTCACTCCAGCAACCGTTGCCGAGTCTGATCCACCTTCTCCATTCACCATGTCTCCTAGGTAACAAAATGTTTTCACACCTTCCAGCTTCACGCCGTCTCCAAGATCCAACTCAACATTTCCTCCATCTGCACCTCCCTCTGTGCACACCTTACACTTGAATGTAGCTGCCACACTGGTTAATGACCCTCTCAAACCACGACATTTTTGATGAACCCACTCAGCGCACATTGTACATTGAATTGAGTTCACTCCGACACCCTTCCTGAACATAGCACATGGCCACTTCCCAGTTCTTTCCACCTCACCACATGCTTTACCACTTGCCATCACCTTTGTTTTTCCGATATTCACCTTCAGACCTTTCGTCTCCATACATTCCTTCCACTTGTTCATCTTCTCTTTCAGTCCATCCATACTTTCTGCAATCAACACCAGATCATCTGCATACAACAACTCCCACGGTAAACCCTCCTTAATGTTCCGAGCCAGCACCTCCATCACAGCTACAAATGGTAGTGGACTTAGTACCGACCCCAGATGCACTCCCACCTTCACCTCAAACTCACCACTGTTCCCGTCCTTCGTCCTTACAGCTGTGCGCACTCTTTTGTACATTGCCATCACTACTCTGATCACCCATTCCTCCACTCCTAACTTCCTCAATGCCTATGTCACTACTTCACGTGGAACCCGATCGAATGCTTTCTCCAGATCAACAAACCCAAGAAACAACTTCTTCCTCTTCTCCATGTACTTCTCCTGCAACTGCCTCACAATAAAAAGCGTGTCTGTCGTTCCTCTTCCTGGCATAAATGCAAACTGCATTTCGTCAATCTTCACTTTCTTCCTTATCCTCCTCTCCAACACCCTTTCCAATACCTTCATTCCATGCTCCAATAACTTTATCGCTCGATACGAGCCACAGTCCAGAGAGTCACCTTTCCCCTTGTATAGAGGGATGAGGGTACTCAGTTCCCAATCCACTGGAATGCGGCCTTCTTTCACCACCAGATTGCAGATCTCTGTCATTCTCTTCACACCCCAATTTCCCGCTGCCTTCAACATATCTCCCATAACTCCCGTCGGCCCTCCCGCTTTTCTACTCTTCATTGCTTTAATCGCTTCCTCAACTTCCTTCTCGGTTATCTTCTCTGCCGGTCCTAAAACTGGGTTACTCTCTATGTTGCCATCCCATTCATTCTCTGTATTCAACAGTATTTCCATATATCTCTTCCATCTTCCTTTAATTCCATCTGGGTCCACAACGATTTGTCCCACTTCATCCTTCAAGCAACTCACCCCCATCACATCACACCTCTCTTTCGCTATCTGCTTTGCCATCCTGAATACCGCTCTCTGACCCTCTTCCAAATCCAAGCGTTCTCCGAACATTTTCCGACATGCCTCCTGCGCCTTTGCTACCTCTTTCTTTGCAGCCTTCTTGGCTGCCTTATAACTTTCATGCTCTTCCTTTTCTGCCCCCGTACCCTTCGCCTTCTGCCACTCCTTGAACTTCTTCCTCTTCTCGTCAATCTTCTTTCCAACTTCATCATCCCACCACTATGTTTCCCAGTGCCTCGGTGGTCCTTTTGTCCACCCTGAAGCTCCATTTTCACATGGTTATACAGAAGAATAAACGAGGCAACAGGATTGTTAGACGAGACAAACACAGCCGGTGAGCTTAGGGGAGTGCCGTCACTTATCGAGTGAGTTTCTTCATTTCGTTGGAATATGTTATTGACACAAACTTTGGCTGAGGGAGAAAACCTTTTGACCACCCACTCCTTTCATATATCATGTGTAGGATGAGAATATATTGATCTACCTTAGCACGAATTACAAGGACATTAGATAACGATGAAAAATAAATCAATCGACACAGCATATGTGATTTCAACCTAAGGATCATTAGTTCTTGGCTCGAATAATGGAACAACAGACCAACACTTCCATCACCCAATCCCAATTGTCAAAAGTAGGAATTGTATAAGGAGGTAAGGCACAGTGGAGGTCTGGCAGGATGGTGTTGAGGTAGCACACTTGCCTTGAGCTATCAAAAGTCTGGATTCAACTGTGGACCTGACTGGAAACTGTCAGATTGGTGTTTTGAAGACTGGGTGCTGTTCTTCAGATGTGATATTTGGCTTGGAACTCTCTGCTAGTGTTAGATGGGCAACATGGGAGTTTGGGGTCAAATTCCCACTGTCTTTCGATGAAGAGTATGCGAGATGCCTCCAGCACCCTAGCCAAATTACATATCTCTGGCTAAATGAACAAGGACACTGCATCTTAGTCGTGTGATCATCAGGATGAATTCATTATTGGATCCCAGTCCAATTTATGGTATCAAGTAAGTCGCATCAAATTAACTCACAGGAACCTCCAAATATGCACAGATAAACTCACCTTTGTTTTAACTATCACCCTAATTCTATCCATGACCATAACTCAAATCTTCAGTTTATTAATTACCCATTGGTGCCATTTATTGTTCACATAAAAAAGTGATCAAAGTTGTCACATCAAGGTGAACGAACGCGTGTGGAAGCAAACGAAGGAATGTCTCCATTTGCCAGTGTTGGTGAAGCAGTCCATACAAGCAAGATTCAACTATGGTATGGGCAGTTGTTTTTGTTTCTACATCCTTTAACTTCCTCCATTTGACAATTGAGATTGGATGATTGAAGGGTTGGTCAGTTGTTCCTTTTTCTTGGAACAAAAATTAGTGTCCATTTCATTATAAAAATTCCTATTTTAATCCCTGCCTACATGTACACACAAGATATGCCATGACGTATGACCCATGACATATGATGTACAGTGCGGACAGGCATGTGAGGGAATAAAGCGAAGAAGACGCTGGCACTCGAGGGGTCTGGACTGAAGGGTAAACAATCACAGTGCGGTAATCTTCATCCTGATGAAGCAGCACTTACATGGAAGGAAGAAAACATGGTGAGGGGCCTCAGCGAGTGTGTTGGGCTTGCATGATGGCATTGAGGTACGCACACTCACCTCTAAGCTGTTGAGCCTGAGTTTGAATACCAACCCAACTACATTCCCGACCCAATAATGATTGGGCAAGCGAGGTGTATCCCTGTTTGTCGTTAAAGGCGGCAAAAAGGGTTGGCGTCAGGAAGGGCATCCGGCTGTAAAACATTGCTTCAAAAAGGGGACCCAAAAAACAACAACAACCACGGTTCCCGAAAAAGGCCAAACCCCGCTTTGCGGGGAAAAATGGCCTCTAAAGGTGGTTATTATATATATTTATAAGCGAGGTCTGGATGGCACACAGCAATTGCTGTGTGGTGGTCACTGCCACACAGGCAAAGTGCTGCTCGGGTACGGGCCATAGGCCTTTCACAGGAATGGTGCGGTGGAAAACCAGGAGAAGACAATGTGGTTGAAGGTCATTTTTCTTGAAGGTCCAGCTCCATTCTCCATACGATCTAACAACCGTCTCCTCCACACCCTGTCCTCTGACACATCCTCCATTCTCTGGGACCCTTTATTTCCTGTCGCAGTCCCCGTGTTTGGCCGTCCGCTCCTTGAGGGAGGTCCATACTCCGTTCTGAACTGTTCCGTCCACAGGACGGCCACAACAAAAATAAGTCTTCTGGTCTCCAACCACAGCCTTTTTATTTGCTGCCATGGGTCGTAGACATTGGCCAGACAGATCGTGATGGTCCTACCGAGCTGCTTTTATGTGCTGTGAAACTTCCAATTCCTCGCCTTACGGAAAGTCAGACATTCAACAACCTTATTCTGTCTACCTTGTGTATAAATTACATACGCTTCCAGCTCAGCGTCACGTGTTACAAAACGACTTGCTCTGACAGGTCCCTGCTTACAAGAGTAAATGTATGCTACGGTAATCACACGGTCCATACCATGGTCTTACTACATTCTAACTATGGACCCCCTTCCACGTATTACAATATATATGTTTTATACATGCATAAAAACAGTATACTCCAAAGGCCCAATCACATCTCTCACCCGTAGTAACTCCACCTCTAAAGTTGGACAGAGGTTATGTTTTCACCCCTGTTTGTGTTTGTCTGTCTGTCTATGAGCAGGATATCTCAAAAAGTTAGACTTGTACAGAGATTAAACTAGGTAGACAGGTTAAACTAGGTGATAAGGAGGAATTGATTAGATTTTGGTGAAGATCTGGATCCGAGAACTTTTTCTATTTCAGTCATTCTTCACCATTGAGAGATGGGGCCAAAAACAATATATAGCACGATATCTTAAAAAGTTTTAGGTTAAGTCGTTCTGTTTTGTGCGTTGTTGGAAGGCGGTGTTTGTGATGGAGAGTAGGGTGGAGTGAAAATAGTCAAAAAAAATTATTTTTAAATTTTAACTAGCTAGATATGTCAAAAGGTGCCATTACATCTATAGAGCACTGTGTTAAAATTGTATTAAAATTGAACAATATTTTGATCTCCCTCAGTAACTTTTTATTTTACTATACTATGCAACATAGTAAAACAGCTCATATGAGTTGGACTGGACACGAGGCGGAACGGACGCCATTTGGAAGAGCTGAGAGGACTCAGTCGTGATAGAGTGAGCCTGAGTGAGTGTATCAAGACAAGATCAAGATCTAGAAGGAGGTATGTACGGTGCGATTCATATAATATATTGTTTAGTTATCGTCGATGAGGAATTTGGGGTCGGAATGGGTGGTAGGCCGGGATGACTTGGTCTCGACTAGATGCTAGGCCGCACCTCATTTTGTTAAATAAAGTGGTCACAAAATATTTTTTGATGGTTCTTATGCTCACCGTTAGATGCATAACATAAATAGCTATGGGGAACATGATGGATTGTCAATGGATGTTAAGGGATGGAGATTTAAGAGCTCCGTACATTCTTGCAGAGGAAAAATAATCCTAGTTCTTTTTGAATCCTTCCAGGGCCAACGATAGGTCGGATTTTAATTCTGTTTCCAGATTTCGCAGTCGCTAGATTAGCTTAACACTCGATAGAACTGGCCCCGCGAAATGTCGATGATCTTTGGTAAAATTACTTCAGGGTAAATTTACATAGGAAAACCCCATGCTAAATTTTCGTTGCCGAAGGACTTTATTTTTTGCGAAATTCATCCTGACTTCGCCTCTAGGAGGATACAGGGGTATCTGTGGATAACGGGAACCTTTATTTGGCGAAATTCGGACTGATATTGACCGAGTTATTCAAAATATTAACTTATATCAAATAAATCTTTTGTGATTTTGTATTTTGCGCACCTGTATCGTTGGAGGTATTGACTTATATAGGGTTGGTTTTCTAAAGCTAATATCAGAATATTAACTTATATCAAATGGGTCTTTTGAGGGGAAAGTGTGATGACGTCACCACGTCACGCGGCACGAATGCGCGCCTGTGTCGTGGGAGATACTGACTTCTATAGGGAGGCCCCATCACCCTCCCCCATCACCCTCCCCCATCACCCTGCCATCACCCTCCCATCACCCTGCCATCACCCTCCCCCATCACCCTGCCATCACCCTCCCATCACCCTCCCCCGTCACCCTCCCCCGTCACCCTCTGCCATCACCCTCTGCCATCACCCTCTGCCATCACCCTCTGCCATCACCCTCCCATCACCCTGCCATCACCCTCCCATCACCCTGCCCCATCACCCTGCCCCATCACCCTCCCCCATCACCCTCCCCCATCTCCCTCCCATCACCCTGCCATCACCCTCCCATCACCCTGCCATCACCCTCCCACCACCCTCTCGTTGGAGGTATTGACTTATTTAGGGTTGGTTTTCTAAGGCTGTAGGCCGCACCTCATTTTGTCAAATAAAGTGGTATTCGGGTGGTTCCGGTATTTGGGACCGCAGGGACGGAAAGTGCAGGTACGGGGTGCTTGGCACTCCCCAGCCGGCCCGCTCTGAAGGTTCGGATCGGGACACCGGGATTCATTCCGGTCGCCCGGTCGGCCCTGAGGTGGGGGTGCGGGGCCTGTCACGGAACGTCAAAACAAACGGCCTGCCGGGGCCGCCCAAAAGTCGGGCGTGAGGGGCGCGTCCACTAATGGAACGCCTCTCGCTTCCCAGATCGAGGGCCACGTGGTCAGGAGAACCTCATCCCTTCTGGTTGCCCTGCCGTCCCACCGGGAGCGCTGGCATGGTGTACTTCAAACTAAGCTTAAGTGTCAAGTGTTAAGTTCCTCCTTGCCCTCGCAAGGGAAAGGCTAGGGTCAAGCTCTTCCAAATTTCCAAACACTAGAAATCGGACATCTCAAATTAATTAATTAATTTGTTAACACATCTCAGTCGCCCGCGACCTCTCTAGCGCGGGCGTCGAACCAGTTCATTCCCGGTGCGGCCGGGCCGAATATCGGCCCGGACGTGGCTGAAGCCATTGATTCCGCTGTAGCACGCTAACGCGTAGGCTCGCGCGTCCCCGGTCCGCCTGGGCTCCGCGGGTGTCCTACCGTGCCCGGCACTGCTGATCTCTCTTGCTTCCGGGAGTAGGTGCCGGTGCCCGGGGACGGAGTTCGCTGTCTAAACATGGTAGCGCTAGGCCAGTGGGACCGCCGGGACCCACGTACGTGCACTCACAAGTTGTTCTGCGCATGGGCGGCAGTATCAGACTGGGGCGCCCAAACGCTCCCCGGCTAAAGTTCATCCTGAAAGCGCCCACATTGTGCGGACAAACCAAGTCAAGGGCCACGTGGTCAGGAGAACCTCGTCCCTTCCGGTCACAACTGTGCCTATCGGCCGGCCTCGAAGACCGAAATTGTGACGGTGTCAAAACAGTAAAACAGCATTCAAATGATAGGTCTATTATAGTTTGTCTCAGAATGTTACAGTCACACAGTTACAATGTGAAGTGTGTGAAGTCGCACTTCGATTCAAACGATGGCATCATCTGTCGCGAGGCGACACGGGCATGGATGAAGCCGTCTCACCTTTTCTTGCCACACACAGCTTGAGCGGCCTCGGTCACGAGTTTCACAGTCCTTTCCACAGCCTGTGTGTGGCAAGGGAATTTAGGGAAGAGGACAGTTGGGTTGACATCCATCGTGATAAGTTCCTTCAGCTCAGGGTCTGACATGCCTCGGATCATGGGAGGCTCTGAGATGGCGCACGCTCCCCAGTCAATTAGGTCGAAGTACTCCACTGCGTCAAAGTTGAGTTTAGCGGGGACCTTGAACCGTCGTATCTGTCCAGTAGGCTGTCTGTCTGTTGCTCTGGCTTTCATCACTCGCCGCAAGCCCCATTCTCGTATTTGAGGTCGATGGTCAGTTATCATGGCCAGGAGTATATTTTCCGGATGTGCAAAGTACACGTTGCGGTGTATAACAGGGTCAACGATCTTCTTGTGTTTAGCGCTAAGGTATCGTGACTTGACGATCATCTGGTGGATGTGCCTGGCTCCATCTTTGCATGACGAGTGGACTTTGACGGAAAACCACATTGGAGCATACACTCGAATGATATATGTCACCATGGTTTTCAACTTCTCGGGTGGTGTCTTGACGCTGACGTACAGTCGGAGTATTCTATTAGCTGTTGTAAGCCACCGAGAGTGATTCAGGCATCCAGGGTTTCGTAGGGCCAGATCGACGCTGCATTCACCTTCGCTAATGCCATTGCACATTTCCAAGAGATATCGCTGGTCTGTACTCCAGTCTCTCGGGTCCACATTCGGCAATGCCTGACTCAGTTTCACTGGCGTAAACGATGTTACAGGCTGTTCGTTACACGTTGGTAGACGTTTTCCTATGGGTCCTGAGAATCCACGCGGGCCTGTAGTTGTGCCGTCGAGTTCCTCGAACAGATGCCGCAGCGGAAGTTCATTGGCATGAATAAGACATACCAGCCACTGCAGTGGACGATTGAAGGTTTCTTCCAGTTGTCGTATAACACCTCCTGTATGTCCCGTATTCACGTTAGTGCCGTCACACCCGACTACATTGATGTCCTCTGTCTTCACATTCCGTTCCTTCAGACTAGCGACTAAAGACTCTGCAATGCTTTTGCTGGATCCTGATGATGGAGTTGTGTGGCTGAAGTACGATGAACCGGGTTCTGCGATGATGCTGACGTGTTCCTCTTTGACTGTTGTTCGGTGATTCTTGTTGTCAGTGCCGTGAACCTGAGTCATGGTGTTATCCTTCCTGCCATCAAAGTATAGTCCCTCTATGATGGTGCAGACATCACTTTGAAGTTCTTCTCGAGTTTTGCTACGTTCTCTGCGGATCTTGCTGCGATCAATTATTTTAGAACGGTCTTTTGGTGAAACTACGCCGAGATCGTGTAGAACTGATGTAGCTAATATAGCAGCTGATCTGTCAGAGACGCCAGTTCAGTCGCAGGCTTTAGCGAGCGAAGGTAGTGAGATCGTCATTTGTTGCTGTTGTCGAACCGGTTTTGGTGTGCTCTGGAGATTAACTGATTCAGAAATATACTCATCGTCAGTCGCGCTATCCATGTAGTCTTCTTCGCTTTCCTCATACGTAGAAGCAATCTGACTTTTGGCATCTTCGTAGTGAGTTTTCATTCGTTTGAGATTGGTCTCTTCTCTTCCGCTTTCCTCTTCAATCTTGATGTCTCTTCTTTATCTATTCCGCCAATTACCATGTTCCTCTGTCCTCTCTGGTCTTGAAGGAACTCTCGCTCTTTTTGCGGCACTTTATGTTCTTTCAAGCAGTTACAGTTAGACACCATGTCAGAACATTTACATTTGCTAAGATCAAACAGATTGTTAGATTTGTCGAGAAAGTCTGTGAGTCGTTGTTTGTAGGTGGCTTGATCCTTTCTTCCCTTGTAGACTTTTAGGATTGAATTGTACTTGTCATGGAAAGATCTGAGTTTTTCAATCGCTTGCGCGTGCGATGCCGTTGGAAGAGAGGCCGTTTCCCATACCTCTTGAATTTCATAGTACAGTTTGTGAGATATGTCACCAAATGAAGGGTATTTGCCATTCTCCGTCCTAAGCTGTTGCCGAGATTGAAGGTATCCTTTCATGACATCAGCGTACGTTGGGAGAACGTTAGTTTGGATGTTTCGTGGAGCTCCAAATATCACGCATGTAACTTGATCTCTTGTGACCGCCATCGCTCTGAAAACAAACAAAAACAACTTATTACAGGCTTAACTCAGGGTTCCCCAGACAGACAGACAGACAGACAGACAGACAGCACAAACAACACGAACTCACTCACACGAATTGAAGGGGGGTGGCAGGAGTGCAGCAATCGCCCAAGTGCAGCAAATCGTCTCATCTGGCATAAATAGTCCCAGTCAGTGCTAATATAAACGGGGTGCGTATCACTACGCAGCTCACCAAACCACCCCCGTCGGTGACGATCCTCAGCCCTGGTTGGCTGGCTGAGGGCTTTGTGGCCACGCCTTTGATGACGCGGGGGTGGGCCACACCCTGTTCTGGCGCCCCGCCCCCCTTCTTCTCCAAGTCACCTCGTGGTCAATGGCGGATCAAAGCATGTATCACGAAATGCGATACATGTCGAAATGCGATAATATGCCAAAATTTCAATCAGATTGAGGGCGATGAAGGAGTGGTCAGAAATAATTATAATTTTGCAGGATTGTTTCTATGGTCATTTGGCACATTTCCCATATACTAGCTTATAAAAAAATTTAAAATGATATTTTTACTCCACCCTAATGGAGAGGTGAGTTAGATTAAGGATGTCGTATGATCTTTCCTTTCTTTCTGACCCAGAAAAGGTGAGGCATGGTAAGGTGAAGGGACCCCTGAGACTGTAATTAAGATGAAGTTGCCCCCAGCACAGGACACACTAAAGGTTGCCCGCTTCTCCACCCCCCAGCGTTGGCATGGGCCCAAGGACGTGACGTCACTGCCAGTGCCATCAATGTCATCACCTGAAGGGGAGGAGCTGAGAGGACGCCCCACTGCTGCACCAATGCGGCGCACAGCACGCCATTCAGCCATGATTAGGAAGTAGAGAGAGGAAAGGGATCGTTCTCAGCCTTCACAATGTAAAAAAACGCCTACACTTCTGTCGAGCTGTCAGCTTGACCTTTCCCACAAGTAAACGTTACATGGTGTGACGTGCAACATGTCGTGTAGGCAGCATGAAGCAGCATCCAATTGACATCTTAAATCTTGACAGGCGATGGCACTGCATTTTGGGGTTAGATGACTGATGATTTCAAGTGTAAGGTCATTAGTCAAGCTGTGCTAACACTTTTGAAGTTAAATGTCAAAAAGTTTTCAAACTGTAGACCTCAAGGTTCACTCAAATTATTGCGTGGAACCCAAATTTACTTTTGAGTGTATTTATATAGCCCATGAAGCCATGCTATATTGATGTAGACCAGAATAATTATACAATGGCTATAATGTTGCAAGCAATCTTAAGCGACATGTTTTCGGTTTCTGGCTTGATCAAAGAAACGTGAGATGATGGTTTAAGGTCTATACCATATGTCACTTTTACCCGAACGACGCCATATCTGTCCAGTAGACAAACGGCCGCAGTGTCGATTCATGACTATTCCCTTTACGACGGTATATGGGTTGGGAGACGTATAAATGGATATTGAGAAGGTCATATACAGTATTCTATGACATTTGGGATTGTATGCAGATACTCCAACTGTCCCCTCGACAACAGATCTGCGGAAAGTCATTATAGGCAGCAGAGAGGATGATGGTTTAATATCTAATTCCCACGGCTTTTATTAGACAGACAATTGCGTCTGAAGGCTCATCGAGCGTGGATGTGCTCCTGCGAAGATCGAGACACTATATGCACCTGTTTCACATCATGAACAATGAGAATTAGATGCGCAATGTATCGAATGCAGGCTGTTTCATCCCCTCTTTCCAGGCATCTCGTGTGCCAAATATACCCAAATCGTGTGGCCTATTATGCCACTTTCCACTTTGAAAGGAGCTAAGTGTTTCCCGAGGGCTCACAAATTGGCTCGGAGTGTTTGCACTTACCAAGTATTCCCTTGTGGTTTACGCGATGGGTGATTGGTGGACCACGTTGGCACAACTTAGAAGGAGAGCGCTGTCATGTGCACCTCATTTTAAATTCATTGGAATCAAATTGGATTTTGGCGAGCCTGCATATTTCAAGTGAACATTATTAGGGGCAATCTATTTAATACGTAAGCAAGGGCAGGAAAGAGGGAGGGTTTAAATTGAGGAAATTATAATAAAGACATCTTTATATTATAAAATTATAAAATTATAAATTTTTATAATTATAAAATTATTTTTAAAATTATAAAAAGAAGACATCTTCATATGATATCAACTTGGATCACTGCTCAAAAGGAACAGTGTGCAATAATCAGATGGACTTTTAAAAGGTTATATTATATATTATATGGTATATTGCATTGCGAAAAGTCATTTCTGCCAGCAGAGAGGATGATGGTTTAATATAGTTGTATATTATATATTATATTGTATCAGTACTATAATCTTGTGTGGAGAAAAAATATATAACATAAAAAAATAGGCAGTATATAACTAGAACGGCACTCAGTAGAGAGCATACCTCCACCAGTTGAACATTTTACGTTTTGTATCTCACTGGTGGGTTGTATCTGGATCCAGACCTGAACCAAAATCTAATCAGGTTGTTCTTGTCACATAACCAATTTATGCACCTAATTTGTCATAAATTGTCCATGTCAGAACTCGTAAATAACTTTTGAGAAATCCTGCTATATATCGTTTTTGGCCCTATCTCCCAATGGTAAAGTATCACTTAAAAATTAAATAATTCTCATATCCAAATCCATATTCAGATCTTCACCAAAATCGAATCGATTCGTCCTTGTCAGCCACCCAACCTGTCGACCAAGTTTCGTCCAAATCCCTCCACAACTTTGAGATATCTTGTTCACAGACAAACAAGACGTCATGCAGAGCACGATACTTGCAATATCCACCACCTCCCCCCCCCCCCCCCCGAAAAAAAGGTTGCAATTGATCCAGCAAATTGTCCATTTCATCAAGATCAAAATTGACGATCTTGATCAACGCTTGGGTCAATAGGATGACAAGTGATGCTTTTTCGATAAAATTGACGATTTTAGAAGTTTTACCCGGAGTTGACCTTTGACCTCAAATAATTGGTTTCTCAATTCAATGAGGCACTATGCAAATTCCTTTAAATTTTCAAGTCAATTGGATGAAAATTGATGATTTCTCAGATGAAAATTGATTTTGGGAGTTTGACCTTGAGTTGACCTTTGACCTTTTGACCTCAAATAGTAGGTTTCCCAATTTAGTGATTCAATACACAAATGCTGTTTAATTTTCAAGTCGGATTAAAAATGGTCTGATTCGGATTCGGATTTTTAGAAATTCGGATTTTTAGAAATTTGACCTCCAGATGACCTTTCACCTCAAAATCAATAGGCTTCTCAATTGTGACGACCTCTACAACTTGGTGAAGTTTCGTGAAGATTGGTTGAAAATTGTAACCTGTAGGCGACTGACATACAGACAAACAAACAAACACAGAATAACACACAAGACCATCCAATATACTTGAAACATCTTCGATTTTGCAAGTAACATACAGACAGGGGCGAAAACATAACGGCGAAAAGGTACAAATATATGTGTTTGTGTGTTTCTTTTACAGTGGTGCTCCAAGTCCTGCTTCCTCCTGTCTGTAAGGACGGGTTCTTCATAATAATAATAAGAATAATAATAACAAGTACAGATATATTCAAAGTACACCGCCCCCATGCCAAATAATGAAATATCCCACAGCGCGGCATTGCCGGGCCTCCGGCGCCCGGCAACACCGCGGTGCAGCTCATCGAGAGTGCATTTGGAGGGAGAGGTGTACAATAATTGATTGATTAATTGCATAATTAAAATCAATAAAAGATTATCATAAAATATTTTCTGAATCAATTGGCTAATAGCATAACTGAACCACCAGTGCTTCATCCGAAAATGTATCTTTTAGAAATTTAATTAAAGTCATGAATCAAAAAATTAAATAATTAATTGATTAATCAATAAATAATTAATCGATTAAATGATTAATCAAAAAATCTAAAATATCCTTTATGAACCTTCCTAGCTCAAAAGGTGCCTGATATATTGCCCAGATGAGAAAGAAAATAAATAAATGATTAATAATCAAAATAAATAAATAATAATCATTAAAAAAAAGAATTCATCAATTCGCTCATAGAACACGTAAACCACCACCATTTCATCAGAATCTGTAACTTTAAATAAAAAATTTTAGTAATTAATCGAATAATTCAATAATTAATCGATTAATTGATTAATCAATAAATCAAAAATAGCCTTTGCAGCCAAATCACTTGGTCATTGGCATGTCGAAATATCAGCTTCCTAACTCAAAAGGTGCCTGAGATAATGGCCAGAAGAGAAAGGAAATGTATAAGTACTGAATTAATCGCTAATAATTAAATAACTCATCAATTAATTGATTAATCAAAAAACAAAAAATATCGTTTCTGAAAAAGTACTTTCTCACTATTGTGCCGAAATTTCAGCTTCCTAGCTCAAAGGATGGCTGAGATATCACCCGGACAAACAAGAAAGAAAACAAACAAACAAACAAACAAGTACAGATGCAATCAAAGTACACCGCCCCCATGCCAAATAATTAAATATTCTACAGCGCGGCATTGCCGGGGCACCTCTGGCGCCCGACAATACCGCAGTGCAGCTCATAGAGGCTTCATTGGGAGGGAGAGGTGTACACTAATTGATTGATTAATTGTATAATTAAAATCAATAAAAGATTATCACAAAATATTTTCTTAATCAATTGGCTAATAGCATAACTAAACCACTAGTGCTTCATCCGAAGATGTATCTTTTAGAAATTTAATTAAATAGGTCATTAATAAAAAATTAAATAATTAATTGATTAATCAAGAAATAATTAATCGATTAATCAATAAATAATTAATCGACTAAATGATTTATCAATAAATCAAAAATATCCTTGATAAACCACCACCATTTCATCTGAATCTGCAACTTAAAAAAATAATTAATTGGGTCATTCATCGAATAATTAAATAATTAATCGATTAAATGATTAATCAATAAATCAAAAATATCCTTGATAGCCACATCACTTGGTCACTATCATGTCCAAATATTAGCTTCCCAGCTCAAAAGGTGCCTGAGATATTGGCCAAATGAGAAAGAAAAGAAATAAATGATTAATAATGAAAAAAATAAAATAATAATCATTAAAAAATTAAATTATTAATCAATTCGGTCAGAGAACACATAAACAACCACCATTTCATCAGAATGTGCAACTGATTTTTTTTAATTTTTTTAGTAATTAATCGAATAATTAAATAATTCATCGATTAATTGATTAATTGATTAATCAATAAATCAAAAATATCCTTGATAGCCACATCACTTGGTCACTCATGTCCAAATATTAGCTTCCGAGCTCAAAAGGTGCCTGAGATATTGCCAAATGAGAAAGAAAATAAATAAATGATTAATAATGAAAATAAATAAATAATAATCATTAAAAAATTAAATTATTAATCAATTCGGTCAGAGAACACATAAACCACCACCATTTCATCAGAATCTGTAACTGAATTTTTTTATTTTTTTATTTAGTAATTAATCGAATAATTAAATAATTAATCGATTAATTGATTAATCAATAAATCAAAAATATCCTTGATAGCCACATCACTTGGTCACTCATGTCCAAATATTAGCTTCTGAGCTCAAAAGGTGCCTGAGATATTGGCCAAATGAGAAAGAAGGACTTCTGTGACTCACTGGGACTGACACAATCTGTCAATTTCCCGACCCGGATCTCAGTCAACGGAGCATCTTCTCTTCTGGACTTGGTTATGACGAACTTCCCTGAAAATGTCTGCTGCTCTTCTTCTGCTCCAATCGGCTCTTCTGATCATGTTCTTGTTAAAGTGGACATCTCTCTGACCATTCTCAGAGAGCCTCCTCAGCGTCGACGAGTCTGGCATTTCACTCAGGCCAACTGGCACGGTCTTCAAGCAGCCATCAATCATCTGGACTGGTCTCCCATCTCTACCGCCTCTGACATCAACTCATCCTGGGAATTCTTCCAAAGTAAATTGCTCTCTATCATGCACAGATTTATCCCATATCGTCTTCGGTTGTCATACCCTTCCTCCCGTCCATGGTACACAGAATCTTGTGGTGAGGCTATTGCCCAGAAACAACTTGCTTTCGTCTCCTGGAAAGCAAATCCAACGGAAGGAAATCTCATTTCCTTTCACAAAGCCCGAAACAAGTGTGTGTCCACCCTCAGGAGAGCCAGGAAACAATATCTCTCCGTTCTCAGGACCGAACTCTCTTATCTGTCTCCCTCTTCCAAATCCTGGTGGCGTCTGGTCAAATCTGTTTCTGGTGTTTGTTCCCCATACATCCCCTCCCTCACCTCAAATGGCCACCCGGCTGACTCCGCACGTGAAAAAGCTGAATGCCACAACTCTGTGTTTGCCTCTAAATCCTGTGTCCCAAACCCATCCCTCTCTGTACCCACCGTACCCAGTCATACCCAGCTGCTCCTGGACTCTGTGTCCTTTCCTCCTGACAAGGTGGAAAAGTTTCTGTCAACCCTCGACTCTGATTCTGCAACTGGACCTGAGGGCATCAGCCCACGGGTCCTAAAATCCTGTTCTTCTGCTCTTTCACTCCCTCTCTCTGTTCTCTTCACCCTCTCTTTTGCTCAAGGTCATCTTCCATCTGCTTGGAAATCTGCCAACATCACCGCTTTGCACAAAAAAAGGTGCAAAAACAGATCCCAGCAACTACAGACCAATCAGCCTTCTCCCAATTATCAACAAAGTCATGGAATCCATCATTGCTTCAGATATGAAATCTTTCTTCTTCTCCAATGGCTTGATCTCTGATCATCAATTTGGTTTCAGACCTGGACACTCTACTCTGGACATGCTGCTTCTGCTTTCTCAACAATGGATGGAGGTCCTCAATGCCAAACAGGAAATTAGAGCAGTCTCCCTTGACATATCACGTGCCTTCGATACGGTCTGGCACCCCGCTCTGCTCACCAAACTCTCCTCTTTTGGTATCCATGGAAATCTCCACGCATGGCTGGCGGACTTCCTCTCTAGTCGTAGTCAACGTGTGGCCCTGAATGGGTTTCTCTCATCTCCTCTTCCTGTTCAGGCTGGAGTTCCCCAAGGCAGTGTTCTGGGCCCTGTGCTTTTTCTGGTCTTCATCAATGATCTATCTGACTCTCTTGAAAATCCTCTCTATCTCTTTGCTGATGACTCTACTCTCTGTCGCTCCATTCTTCATCCCTCAGATTGGCAGTCTGCAGCCTCCTCACTCTCTGCAGACCTGGACAAAATCACAGAATGGGCAAACAAGTGGAACATGTCTTTTAATCCTGACAAATCTCACACTCTTACGATGTCTCTCCGAAAAGACCGACTGGACAACCCTGCCATCCACTTTCTGAATAAATCCTCTCCAAGAAGTTCTGTCACTCAAGCTTTTGGGTCTCACTATCTGCCATGATCTTTCCTGGGAAAACCACATTTCAAATCTGGCCTCCAAAGCCAGTCGCCGACTGGGCATCCTCCGTCGTGCGAAGTCCTTCCTTCGCACACCTGAGCTCCTCACCACATACAAGGCTTTCATCCGCAGCTCAATGGAATACTGCTCTCCCCTCTGGGCTGGTGCTCCTGCCTCACACCTAGCTCGTCTTCATGCTGTTGAAACCAAAGCATTCAGAATCATTGGAATCTCCCGCGATGAAGCTAACTCCAAGGGCCTCTCACTCACTCACCGCAGGCAGGTTGGTGGTTTTTCCCTCTTCTACCGACTCCTCTCTGGCCTTGCCCCCCCCAGCTCTCTCTGGGCTCTGTCCCGCAAATATTCCTACAGGTCGCACAAGATCTGCCTGCAACCCTCTTATGGTTAAACTGCCAAAATCAAGACTCTCTGCTCACCTTCACTCCTTCATTCCTCTTTTCTCCCGCCTCTGGAACAAACTCCCTCACTCTCTTCAATCCCACTCCACCCTCCAGGTCTTTAAAAGAGCTGTTCACCACCATCTCTTATCTTCCCCCATCCAAAACCTTGATCTTTTCTACCCCCGCTAATTTCACCCCAATTCCACTTTTTTGAAATACCAACTTCTGTCCTGGAAGTCCTTGGTGTCCTTGTGTTTTATACTTCTCCCTCCCCCCCCCCCCCCTTCCCACCCCTCCTTCCCCCAAGCCCTCTCCCTTCCACACATCTCCCTGCTCTCAAATGTTGTGTTTGTGTGCTTCCCCTTCTCTCCCCATCTTGTCTTCCGCTCCCTCTTTTTATATATTTTGTTTGTCTGGTTGATTTGTTTGTGAAGTAAATGTTAGCTCTTTCACAAGCCTCGATTCAGTATACAAAAAAAATAAAAAATAAAATAATAATAAATAAAAATAAATGATTAATAATGAAAATAAGTAAATAATAATCATAAAAAATTAAATTATTAATCAATTCGGTCAGAGAACACATAAACCACCACCATTTCATCAGAATCTGTAACTTAAAAAAAAAAATGTAGTCATTAATCGAATAATTAAATAATTAATCGATTAATTGATGAATTAATAAATCAAAAATAGCCTTTGCAGCCAAATCACCTGGTCATTGGCATGTCCAAATATCAGCTTCCTAACTCAAAAGGTGCCTGAGTTAATGGTCAGAAGAGAAAGGAAATTTGATTAATTAAATAAGTACTTAATTAATCGCTAATAATTAAATAACTCCTCAATTAATTGATTATTCAAAAAACAAAAAATACTGTTTTTGACAAAGGACTTGCTCACTACTGTGCCGAAATTTCAGATTCCTAGCTCAAAGGATGGCTGAGATATCGTCCGGACAAACAAACAAGAAAACAAGAAAACAAACAAACAAGTACAGATACATTCAAAGTACACCGCCCCCATGCCAAATAATTAAATATCCTGCAGCGTGGCATTGCCGGGGCACCTCTGGCGCCCGGCAATACCGCAGTGCAGCTCATAGAGGCTGCATTGGGAGGGAGAGGTGGACACTAATTGATTGATTCATTGTATAATTAAAATCAATAAAATATCACAAAATATTTTCTTAATCAATTGGCTAATAGCATAACTAAACCATTAGTGCTTCATCCGAAGATGTATCTTTTAGAAATTTAATTAAATAAGTCATTAATAAAAAATTGAATAATTAATTGATTAATCAATAAATAATTAATCGATTAAATGATTACTCAAAAATCAAAAAATATCCCTGATAGCCACATTAATTGGTCACTGTCAAGTCCAAATATTAGCTTCCCAGCTCAAAAGGTGCCTGAGATATTGGCCAAACGAGAAAGAAAATAAATAAATGATTAATAATGAAAATAAATAAATAATAATCATTAAAAAATTAAATTATGAAACAATTCTGTCACAGAACACATAAACCACCACCATTTCATCAGAATCTGTAACTGAAAAAAAAAATTTTTTTAGTAATTAATCGAGTAATTGATTAATCAATAAATCAAGAATATCCTTGATAGCCACATCACTTGGTCACTCATGTCCAAATATTAGCTTCCGAGCTCAAAAGGTGCCTGCGATATTGGCCAAATGAGAAAGAAAATATATAAATGATTAATAATGAAAATATATAAATAATAATCATTAAAAAATTAAATTATTAATCAATTCGGTCATAGAACACATAAACCACCACCATTTAATCAGAATCTGCAACTTAAAAAAAAAAAAATTCTTAATCAATCAAATAATTAAATAATTAATCGATTAATTGATTAATTGATTAATTAATAAATCAAAAATAGCCTTTGCAGCCAAATCACTTGGTCATTGGCATGTCCGAATATTAGCTTCCTAGCTCAAAAGGTGCCTGAGATATTGAGATGAGAAAGCCCAGATGAGAAAGAAAATATATCAGTGATTAATAATGAAAATAAATAAATAATAATGGTAAAATAATTAATCAATTGGCTACTAGAATACGCAAACCACCACCGTTTAATCTGAATCTGTAACTTAAAAAAAGAATGAATTAAGTCATTAAACGAATAATTAATCGAATAATTAATTGTTTAATCGACAAATCAAATATATCCTTTATACTTAGGCAGTTAAGACCGAAAAATAGGGTGTATCGTTCATTTTTTCAGGAAAGCACCAAATTTGGCACAGATGTAGTATGGACCTATACAATTGTTTTCCTGAGGGGCGCCCAAAAATTCAGAACCCCTGGTGGCCGCCATATTGAATTTCAACATGACCGCCCTCTGTGACCTATTTCCCTCAATAACCTCTATACTATGAGCGATAACACCACAGTTCCAGTGTCTTACCCCATGTTTTCATGGTCTCTGAATCCAATGGGATCAATTGCATAAAGATTGGCATCCATTATCTTTAATTTCAAGATGGCTGCCATGGTGTTTCCATTTTCCTTGAATCTCTCATAGTATTTTCGGTAAAATTTCAATTCCAAGTGATACACATTGTTTTATTGGTCTCTGATAACAATGGAATGGTATTAATTAATCAAAGTTACACACAGTTGCAGTTTTAACTTAAAATATTGTGGGCACTTGAAAGGTGGAGGCTCTCGCACAGACGCGTAGTACTACAAGTACTGTCCATCGCAGTCACACAGTGATGTGCAGGGCAGATTTGCCCTGGAGCATTTACAGTTGCCTTTACAGTACAGGGCGACTTACAATGGCAGCTTGTAAGCTCTGAACATGCCTCATGTATCAGTGGTATTGTGGTCCAAACTGGTGTCCAAGAAGTCCCTGTTTTCATCCAGCCCCAATCAGCTGGTGATGGAAGTTCTGGGTAGGGCACAAGTGCCTGACTCCATACGTGTCCAGCCTGAAAACATGCACGTTTTAGGTGTTGTTCGAAGGCGTCTGCTGTTGGGGGAATGTGATCAATTGTTCTTGCCTTCTTCGTGAACAAGTGTCGGCGCATGTCATTCACTGTCGTTATCTCGGTAGTCCGGTCATAGAGGATGGCAACATATCTTTCTATGCTCTGTAGTTCCATAGTAATAGCGTCCACAGATGGCCAATAAGCGAGAGCATGAAAGGTCTGCGTGATGCTGGGGTATGCCTCCCAAGCCTTCCAGGCTGTCTTTTTCCCAATTTAGGCAAAAAATGACACTGTGTCGCAGCCAGTGAAGGCATGAAATAATGGCAAAGACTCGGACTTCCTGTGGCCAAGGCCGGTGGCAATTTTATGGATGGCAAGGTAGCGGTAGCTTTTACCAGTGCCAATGGCAATCCAGAGTTCCTCCACACCGTGTGAGTGGTAGGTAAAGTAGTGTGCTATTGCCAAGACCACAATACAAGATCAAGACCACTCATAGTATGGAAGTTCTTGAGGGAAATAGGTCACAGAGGGCGGTCATGTTGAAATTCAATATGGCGGCCACCAGGGGTCTGAATTTTTGGGTGCCCCTCAGGAAAACAATTGTGTAGGTCCATACTACATCTGTGCCAAATTTGGTGCTTTCCTGAAAAAATGAACGATGCTTCCTCTTAACTGCTCTGCTATTAGAGTTTAGAGCCAAATCACTAGGTCACTGTCATGTCTGAATATCAGTTTCTTAGCTCAAAAGGTGCCTGAGATATTGCCCAGATGACAAAGTAAATAAATAAGTGATTAATTAATGAAAATAAATAAATAATAATGGTAAAATAATTAAATTATTAGTTAATAGAGCTAATAAAATACCTAAACCACCAACATTTCATCAGAATCTGTAACTTAAGAAAAAAAAATTAAGTCATTAATAGAACTAGCAACGGTACCCGCCCTATGGGCGGGGCTTCAATTGGGAGGCCCAAATGAAAAGGCAAAATATCAGAAATTGAAGGCTTTTTGTATTTTAAACGATTCCTATAACACAACAACAACAACATGCATTTTAAGGCCATTTTCCCTGCTAGAGCGGGGGTTAGCCTTGCGGTCCCCATGACAATCTTCTCCATTTTGCCCTATTTTCTGCATCTCTCCTTGTTAACCCCCTTGCCCGCATTTCTTCTTCCACCATCTTTAGCCAAGTCTTTTTCGGTCTTCCCCGTCCTCTACTTCCTTCTACATCAATTTCCATCACTCTTCTCAACCAGTCACTTTCATCCTTCCTCAACACATGACCAAACCATCTCAGCCTGTTCCTCTTCACAGCATCAATCACAGGCAATATTCCCATCATCTTTCGCAATTCATCATTTGTCTTCCTCTCTCTCAACGATACTCCGCACATCCATCGAACCATTCGCATTTCCTATAAACATCCGTTAAATCATATCACACGCAAATCATCAAATCACAGTGATGTGGTTTTTTTAATTGAAATTCTAAAAATACTGTTTAGATTTTGATGATTTGCGTGTGATATTTAACGGATGTTAAAATTAATCGCGCCTCCCAATTGAAGCCCCGCCCTTAGGGCGGGTACCGTTGCTCGTCATATATAATGGCGATACTGAAGGAGCTGTGCTCCAACTCGAATCGAAAGAATGGACACGACAAAAAGCTGGAATTCGTCCGAGTTTCTTTATTGCATCAAATCAACTCGGGTAAACTCAAAAGCCCGTTTATCGGGCAGCATTATATACAAGCACTCGAATATCTCATGCCGGAGCGTTTGCCCTTAAAAGGCGCGACTGGCCGTGTCCGGGAGACCTGGGCGAGTCTGGACATGCCCGGGAACGGCGAGACTGGGTGTCGCCGGACGGGCCGGGCGAGCCCGGGAAAGGCGAGTCCGGGCATGCCCGGGAAAGGCGAGACTGAGCGTCTCCGGGTGGTCTGGGCGAGCCCGCCACAGCGATCGCTCCGTGGTTGCGTCCTCGGCAGGTGTAAGGCGATTGTGTATGTTCAGCGGCAACCGCCACACACGCCCCCCCCCCCCCCCCCCAGAATCGACTTGCACCGGCAGGGTCAATTTAAGGGGGGTCCTGATGACCCGGCCGAAGCGACCCCTGGAGGGTCGTGGGGGGGGGGGGTCCGGTGTGGGGGTGGGTGGTCGAGCGGGAGGCACCGTGGACGGGGGGCGGCCTCCCCGTGGAGGAAGGGCCAACCGAGGTGGTTGGTCGATGTCCACGTGCACCGGCTTGAGGCGGTCCACCGAAATCCGGTCCGACCTGCCGCCGACGTCGATGATGAAGGACTTGTCGTCCCGTCACAGGACCCAGAAGGGTCCGTCGTATGGCGGCCTGAGTGGCCCCCGGTGTGCATCATGATGCACAAAGACATACTCCGCTGTGCGAAGCGCTGGGGGGACGTAGGACTGGGGGTCACCATGGTGGGACGTTGGCACGGGGGCAAACCATCGGGCGGGCTCCTGGAGGTCCGAACGCTGGCGAGCTGCGGACCAGGGACTGGTAGCATCGGGCACGAATTCGCCCGGGACGCATAGCGGCTGGCCGTAGACCAGCTCGGCGGTGGACGCCCGGAGGTCCTCCTTGGGGGCCGTGCGGAGGCCCAAAAGGACCCACGGTAGCCGGTCGGTCCAGCCGCCGTCTTGAAGGCCGGCCATGAGCACGGCCTTCATGGAACGGTGGAACCGCTCGCACAACCCGTTGGCTAGGGGGTGGTAGGCCGTGGTATGGTGGAGCCTGACCCCCAGGTTGCGGGCGACCACGCCCCACAGCTCGGAGGTGAACTGCGGCCCGCGGTCCGAAGAGATGTCCGCCGGTGCGCCGAAACGGGCGACCCAGGTGGCGATGAAAGCCTGCGCCACGTCGGCGGTGGTGGTGGAGACGAGGGGAACGGCCTCCGGCCACCTGGTGGTCCTGTCCACCATGGTGAGCAGGTGTGTGAAACCCCGTGATGGGGGGAGGGGCCCACCAGGTCCACGTTGACGTGGTCGCAACGCCGTTCGGGCACGGTGAAAGGTGCCAGCGGGGCCTGGGTGTGTCGGTGGACCTTGGCCTGTTGGCAGGCCGTGAAGGTGCTGGTCCAATCGCGGACATCCCGTCGAAGGCCGTGCCAGACGAATCGCGCCGACACCAGCTTCTGGGAAGCTTTCCGGCCCGGGTGGGAAAGGCCGTGGAGGGAGGCGAAGATGCGGCGTTGCCAGGTAACGGGCACGATGGGGAGAGGCTGGCCTTGGGAGACGTCGCAGAGCAGGACAGTGTTCGCGAAGGGGACGTCGGCCAGGCGGAGGCCCGTGTCCGCCGCCCGGAGGGCTTGCACCGTGGTGTCAGTGGTCTGATCAGCCGCCATAAGCGTGAAGTCCATGCCGAGGTGGACCGCGTTCGCGCTGGCCCGAGAAAGACAGTCGGCCAAGGCGTTGTCTTTGCCGGCGACGTGCCGGATGTCCGTGGTAAACTCCGACACGGCGGAGAGGTGGCGCTGCTGGCGGGCCGACCACGGCTCCGTGACTTTGGCCATTGCGTAAACCAATGGCTTGTGGTCAACGAAAGCCGTGAAGGGTCGGCCCTCCAGGAGGTGGCGGAAATGGCGAACGGCCAGGTGTAGACCGAGGAGCTCGCGGTCAAACGTGCTATATTTGAGCTCGTTCGGCCAGAGTTGCCGGCTGAAAAAAGCGAGTGGCTGCCAAACCCAGTTCACCCATTGCTCATGTACGGCGCCCACCGCGTAGTCGGAGGCATCCATGGTGAGGGCGATGGGAGCGTTGAGCACCAGGTGAGCGAGCAGTGTTGCGTCGGCGAGGGCCCGCTTTGAGCTTGTAAATGCCGCGTCCATGGCTGCGGACCAGACGACGTCGTGTTTGGCCGGCTTGCCCCAGAGGGCTTCATAGAGGGGCCGTATGAGCTGAGCAGCGCGGGGCACGAAGCGGTGATAGAAATTCACCATTCCGAGGAACTCCTGCAGGGCCTTGATGGAGCGGTGACGCGGAAACGTGGTGATGGCCTCGACCTTGGTAGGCAGCGGCACGGCCCCGTTCTTGGTGATGTGGTGGCCCAAAAAATCAACGGCCGTCATGCCGAAGTGGAATTTGGCCGGGTTGACGATTAGGCCGTGCTCGCTGAGGCGCCCGAACAGTGTTCGGAGGTGGAGGAGGTGCTCGGCCCGGGACGCGCTGGCGACGAGGATGTCGCCCAGGTAGACGAAGAGGAACGGCAGGTCGCGCAGCATGCCGTCCATCAAGCGCTGGAACGCCTGAGCCGCGTTATTGAGGCCAAATGGCATTCGAAGGAATTCGAATAAGCCGAACGGCGTGATGATGGCCGTTTTTGGGACGTCGGCCGGCCTGACAGGTACCTGGTGGTATCCCCGTATCAAATCGATCTTCGAAAAAATGAACCGTCCTGCCAAACGGGCGGAGAAGTCTTGAGTCTTGAATGTGTGGGATCAGATACCTGTCAGGGGTGGTAACGTCGTTAAGGCGGCGGTAGTCGCCACATGGGCGCCAGCCGCCCCCCGGCTTCGGTACGATGTGTAGTGGCGAAGCCCACACGCTATCGGAGCGCCGCACGATGCCGAGGTGTTCTAAAGCGTCAAACTCGGCTTTGGCCACGGCGAGCTTGGCTGGGTCGAGGCGGCGGGCTCTGGCGTAGACCGGCGGGCCCGTAGTTGGTATGTGGTGCTCGATACCATGTCGTACCGTGACGGCCGAAAACGTCGGCCGCATGAGGGCCAGGAACTCCGCGAGCAGGCGAGCAAACTCGTTCGCCGCCGGGAGGGCGCATGCTAGCTCGGTCGGCGCGGAGCTGCTCAACGTGCATGCCAGGGAGCTGAAGGTCTCGGCGTTGATGAGGCGACGCCGTTTGACGTCAACCAGCAGCCCGTGTGCGCAGAGGAAGTCGGCGCCCAGCAGAGCCATGGGCACGCTTGCGGTCACAAAAGTCCAATGAAAGCGCTGGCTGCCGAAGCAGAGGGTGACGTTGCACGGGCCGAAGGTGCGGATGGCCGATCCGTTGACCGCCACCAAGGAGGGGCCGCAAACCGCGGACTGCCTGTCCTGATCGGAGGCGGGTATGACGCTCAGTTGGGCACCGGTGTCGCACAGGAAGCGCTGTCCGGACGCTTTGTCCCTGATAAAAAGTAAGTTGCCCGTGTGGCCGGCGCTCATGGCTGGTAATGAACGCCGGCCCAGCCGTTTCCCGACTTGCCGAAAGTGCACGGGGTTCGGCATGTCCGGGCCTTTTGTCCGAACCTGGCACGGTAGTAACACCACGCCTGGTCAGGTGGAGGCCCCGGTCGTCGTGTTGGAGGCGGTCGGCGCGGCATAGCGGCCGCCAATTGCACCGGCAGTTCGGCCGCCGACCGTGCCGGGTGCTCGGGCGCCATGGGCGTTGCTTCGGACGGCGGTGGGCTCCAGGTCGCTGCTCCGATGCGTTGGCCTGCCGAGGAGATCTTGTCGGCTTCCCTGGCGAGGGCGCGGGGATCCGTGATCTGCGTGCTTGCCAGGGTGAGGCGTACATGGCTAGGCAGCTGACGGAGGAACAGCTCTTGAAAAAGAAAATCCGGGCCGTGCTCCCCGAGCAACGAGAGCATGTAATCCATTCGCTCGGACGGGCGCGTGTCGCCGAGCTCGGGCAGGTCGAGCAGGCGCCGTGCGCGTTCTGCCGATGAGAGGGCGAAAGCGTCGAGGAGGAGCTTCTTGATCGCACCATACTTGTCAGCGGCTGGCGGGTGCTGGAGGAGGCTGAGGGCGCGGGCCGCGGTGGCTGAGCCGAGTGCTGCTACCACATGATGGAAGCGGGTGTCGTCGGCGGTGATGCCTCGCAGGGTGAACTGGGAGTCCGCCTGGGCGAACCAAACCGCAAACTCCCAGAAGGTAGGCAGTTTGAGGGCAACTGCCGTGTCCATGTCGGTAGGTCACCAATGAAGGAGCTGTGCTCCAACTCGAATCGAAAGAATGGACGCGACAAAAAGCTGGAATTCGTCCGAGTTTCTTTAGTGCATCATATCAACTCGGGTAAACTCAAAAGCCCGTTTATCGGGCAGCATTATATACAAGCACTCGAATATCTCATGCCGGAGCGTTTGCCCTTAAAAGGCGCGACTGGGCGTGTCCGGGAGACTTGGGCGAGTCTGGACATGCCCGGGAACGGCGAGACTGGGTGTCGCCGGACGGGCCAGGCGAGCCCAGGAAAGGCGAGTCCGGGCATGCCCGGGAAAGGCGAGACTGAGCGTCTCCGGGCGGTCTGGGCGAGCCCGGCACAGCGATCGCTCCGTGGTTGCGTCCTCGGCAGGTGTAAGGCGATTGTGTATGTTCAGCGGCAACCGCTACAATACAACAATTTTTACCAATTTGCTTTGAAGAACGGGAATGAAGGGAGAGGAGCGTGTTAATATGTCTGGTTGAAGGCTTTGGGTGGTGAGGGGGCTTGAAGCCAGATTTTAATCTTGGAGCCGCCATAATGGTGCTCGCCGTCACTGCGATAGCTCTGAGGCGTCTTTCGCTTGGCGTCACATTCACAATCGCTATGTCGTATGTACTCCCGATACGTGTACCAAATTCCCGATACGTGTAACTGTACCAAATCAACAGTTAAAAGGATTTTGAGCTGATAGGTGTTATGGCCTTGGAAAGATCGATGGGGACAGCGATCTGTTAGCGCATACACCGCCCAAATAGCTATGTGGAATTCTCTCATGTAGAGATTAAACGTCGTTTGAACTTTGGCCGAGGTCATTATTTACTTTTAATGATGTTTATATACGAATGATGTTTAATGATGTTTATATTGGTTTTGGGTCGTCCTTTCCACATATCTCGTGGGATTGTGAGTTGGAGAGACGGCCGTGATGGCGGGGAGGGGGTTAGAATTCTCTCAAGCGGATTCAACCCGTGTCCTTATAAAAGGTTTTTGTCCGAGGTCACCGAGTCCGATCGGTGCAGCTGTGCAGCGATTGGTGCAGCCGTTTGTGCGGCACCCGGGAAAACAACATCGTCACAATGAAAACATCGTCACAATGAACGTTATGCGAATGCGAATGTTATGCGGGAGTCCAAACCTGAGAATGCTGGAGACCAAAGCTGAAATTGGAAAAACTAAATAGCCTATTTTACTCCTGGAGATCCCAGGATTACTCACCCAAAATATCCTTGCGATCGGTTCAGTGGTTTTTGCGGTACCTTCGAATGGACAGACAGACGGACGGACATTTGGTGAATTATAGTAAGATAATAAAATAATTAATTGATTAATCAATAAATCAAAAATACCCTTTACAGCCAAATCACCTGGTCATTGTCATGTCCAAATATCAGCTTCCTAACTCAAAAGGTGCCTGAGATATCGCCCCGGACAACAAGAAAACAAACAACCAGAGTGAAAACTGAGTACCCCTTTCAGCGCCCCTTTGGTGCCTGGCAATGACATCATGCAGCGGCTGGAGATGGCATCAGAAAGGAGCGGTGTGGAATAAAAAAACTGATGTTTATCATGCAAAAGTTGCTGTGGCTGGGTGGTTAAATTTGCTGATTGCAAGAAAGTGGATGTTATTTGATCCTAGACAAAGCCAAATTTGAAATGTATTTATTCTTAGGTATGAAAAACCATTACACATGCAGACATGGCCTCTTCAAAAAAAAAATATATATATATATATATATATATATCTTTCGAACCACTGACTGACAGACTGACTCGCTGATATAAATATTTAGTACCTTGTAGTTGGAGTAGAAAGCTGAAATTTTGCATATTGATGCAACTCGAAGCCAATATCCTTGGAAAAGAAATCACAACACAGTCGGAAAACTTCCATAAATGAAAACATCCATGAATAAAATTGTCTGGTGCAGACTCTGCCAGGACACTGCGGGTCGCGTGGCTCAAGACAATGGAACTTGCACTGGATCTGGAGGGGCGGGGAAGAGGAAGAGCTCGGGGGGAGGGGAAGAGGGGGAGCAAGCAAGGGAGTGGGGAGAGCCTCGCCTCGCCACACTTCACTATACATTCCGGGAGGGAGGGGAGGAGGAGCGAGAGAGAGGGAGGGGAGGGGTTGGGGGTTTGGGGGGAGGGGGTGGGGTAGAGAGAGGGGGGGGGTGTAGAAAAAGAGAGGGAAATTGGTGAGGGGCGATGGGGGTTAGCAAATAGAATGTTATGCTTAATGACCACACACACACAAACATCTATATACAGGCACTTCCCTCCCTATTTACGTCATAGGTGCATTCCTGGAAAACATCATGTAAAACGAAATAATGTAAATAAAACCTCGAATTCCTATGGACCTACTCCATATTAAAGGGGTGACAGAAAAAAAATGAGTGGAAATTTTTCAGAGTAAATTAATTAAAATACGATTACAATAAAATATTATACGGAGGGACCTGGACATCTTTTTGTCCTGTGCAGCACAAGGCCGTGAGTAGCATCATTGACTGAGGATGTGGCAGTGCTGCTGCTGCAGTGCCCTGTAGGTTAGAACAGGAATTTGGTCAGGACGCTGGTGATAGCACCCCTACTCTTCGCAAATGACACCGCAAAGGGATCTTTAATGTTCACCAACTAATCCTGGCAGATGTGATGCCCAGTTTAACAGGGACAGCACACACCTTGATTAATCACCCTGCCTGTGAAACAGTTTATGGCTGGGATGAGATTCGAACCCAGGCTAGACAGCTTAGAGCGAGTGTGCATTCCATCCTGCCATGGTATCAATACATGGTGTTGATTATAATTAGTCAGACAGAGGCTCACAGTTGTCTGTCCCTTCCTCCATGTCTGACAACTCCACGAGAGAACAACTCCACGAACTTCTTCTTAGAACTAACTTCTTGTTGGTGACGGAGTTGGTGTTGATGTTATTTTGAATGTTGGTGCTGCAGGTTCATCGACTGCTTCTGCACTGCTTTTTCCTCTTTTTTCAGCAAGCATTGCTGTACTCTTGAAGTCATAGTTCACTTCTCCCTTTGCTTTACTCATTCTAATTCTCCCGTTATTTGAATCGTCCTTTAAAATCGATCTTTAATTACCTCTGCCACCAAAGGTGAATGGAGGTCATGTTTTCACCCCTGTCTGTCCAATTGTTTGTGAAGAAGATATCTCAAAAAGTTGTGGACGGATCCGGACAAAATTTGGCAGAGAGGTAACTTATGTGACTAGGACGAAATGATTAGATTTTGGTGAAGATCTGCATTCGGATCCGGCTAGTAGAATTTTTTTTAGTGATTCTTCACCATTGGGAGATACGGCCAAAAACGATACATAGCAGGATATCTCAAAAAGTTGTCGCCGGATTTGGACGAAACTTGGTGGACAGGTTGGGTGTCTAACAAGGACGATGAGATTTGATTTTGGTGAAGATCTTCATATGGATTCAGATATGAGAATTATTTAATTTTTTAAGTGCTTCTTCACCATTGATAGGGCGAAAACCAACATACAGCAGGATATCTCAAACAGTTATGGATGGATTTGGACGAAACATCGTGGACAAGTTGTATATGTGACAAGGAAGAATCGATTCAATTTAGGTGAAGATCCGGATCCAGCTAGTATAATTTTTAAAGTGATTCTTCACCATTGGGAGATAGGGCCAAAAACGAAACATAGCAGGATATCTCAAAAGGTTGTGGACGGATGATTTTGATTAATTGTGATTCTGTATTGGGATTTTCTGGTCTACTCTGGGATACAAAATGTAAACTACATCTGGTGGAGGAGTGCTCTCTACTGAGTGCCGTTCTGATCTCAATTTATTTTGCCTTCCAAACTTTGGGGATTTCTCCACGGAAAACCCAGCTGTGGTAGCTATGCCCACTGCATGCACAGCCTGAGCCTTCACAGCAATCCTGCAGTTCAATTATTTTCATTCTACTCAATGAAGTTACACTTTTGGTGCATTCCTTAATCTTTTCTTCACTCATAATTGTCCAAACAGTAGAAGAAGTTAAATTCAATGCTTTGACAATTTCACATTTTCTTGTGTAAATATGGAGAAGGAGGGATTTGGCCAGGATGCTGGTGATAGCACCCCTACTCTTCACAATTGACACTGCAAAGGGATCTTTAATCCTTTAGACTGGATCTGGAGGCATTGCTTAAAATAAAGACTTAGCTGTAGGAATCGCTAATTTCTTAAAAGTTTCAGACTTCATTCCAGATTGACATGTTTTTAATCTCTGTCCAATCCAATCCTCATATCTGCTGACAGATTATGATTATATACTTTAATTAGTCCGTGACAGTCAATCATGGAAAATTGCTTCACACAATGCATAAAATCACTCCAACCTCCTAATTTGAAAACTATAGCGCAGACAAAAGTGATGAATACAGTGATCCGTAGATATAAAGATCAGGCATTCGATGATATGAGTGAGGAAAGTGAAAAAATATTTTGAGTGCTTTATCGTACAGAAACCGTTGTGGCCTGATCAAGAGAGCAACAAACAAAGACAAATTTTCTATTTAGTTGTCAAGTTGGACTTCCGTTTCCGGTCTTGCTGGCGAGGGTTCGTTTATTCTCAGCTCTCCATGCTATCCATCGAAATCGAAGTTAAGTAATTGTTCCCATTTGTATTTTCGTTATAACTATTTATTTTATGGTGTATATATTGTCTCCCGACGAAGATTTTCGGTGCAAATCTTTCATACCTGTATTGAAAATCGTGTTAATTCGGGTCGTGTTTTGAGGCCTTGTAGTTGTACAGTGAACACTGTACAACCTTGAGGCTTTGTTTTTCTCTCAGCGGTCCGTGTTTTTGTGATCCAATAACTTTCGTTCTCTGTTTTCCCAATCTTTTCACCCCATAGCCCTCTTCCTTGTGTAAATCACAACTCAAAAAAATCCAAAAAAAAAACATTTCCTTCTCTGTTCTCATTCGTTTATTCATTCTTATTCGTTCGGTCGTTCGTTCTTCGACCACGTGTTTCTCCCCCATTTCCCCAGATAGATTGTCAAATTTCAACTCGTTATTTTATCGTCCATGCGTTATTGTTTTGATTATAGTTACTTTTGGTTTGAATTTCCTGTAACTTGTAATTATTTAATCGTGTTCTGCTCCTCGTGTGCGGCCTTGTAGTTGTACCCCCGTCGGTGTTTGTTATCTTAATCGTGTTTTGCTTGGCTCTTAGTTTTTTTCCCTTCTACCCCGAACATAATACTCTGTCTAACGTTCTAAATCCCCACCTCCCCCCCCCCACCCCCAAAAACCAAACAAACAAAAAAAAAACCAAAAACATTTATTTTCCTTTCTCCACGTGTACTGTTGACTCATCCTGTATTTTCTGTCCAGGTGTGCTGTTCGCCCCGCCCCCATTAACTCCTTGCCATCCACCGTTTGCCCTTCACGTGACTCGTGGTGGTCCCTCTCGGCTCTCCCCCCGTTGGTATTTTTGTGCACATAAGATTGTTCACGGTTCTGTTTAAATATTATTTAAATATGTATAACCTTTCCCCTTCAGTGTTTTACTCAGTGGTATTTTACAACACGCTGTTTTTCTTCCTATTTAAAAGGCTTTTCTCAATTTCCTCTCCAACTCATTCCACCTCAAAAAAAAGAAATTCAATATCTTATACGTCTCCCTCACTACATGGTCTAAACTCACATTCATTCCATCCCTCCTCCATCATTCTGAACCGGATTGCTAACTTGAAAATCACAACAAACCCAATTTGTTTTCAATGTTCGTCTTTCATTAATCATCCACTTTCTAAACTCCCCTCTTGCCCGTCCCATCCAAATCCCTCCCCTTGCACCTACACTCCTAAACTCTCCCCTTGCCCCGCCACTCTTAAACTCCCCCCCTACCCCTCCACTCCTGAACTCCCCCCTTGCCCTTCCACTCCTGAACTCCCCCCTTGCCCTTCCCCTCCTAAACTCCCCCCTCACTCCTCCCCTTCAAAACTCCCCCCCAACCCCTCCCATTCAAATCTCCCCCCATACCATTCCTCTCCAATTCTCCCTCCTCAAAGCTGCCTCCTCCCCACTTCGTCTCCCTTCTATCTCATACCTCCACCCCCCCCCCCCCAACCTTCTTCTTTCCTCTGCCCCCCCTCAAACAACCCCTCTCTGTGCCTCATCCCTTCACCTTCAAACCTTTCATCCTCCTCATCCTTCCCTTTCTTGGAACTCTTCTGCAATCGCTGACACACTAACAACTGCTCTCCCTACCTCCCCCTCTCATCCTTCATCTTACCCTACTCCTCCCCTCCCCTGTCCTGTACCCGATGCTCCCCCTCTCTCTTCATTAACGGTATGGACCTCAAACATCCGGGGCCTTCGCTCAAACCTGACTGATCTCTCCATACAGGTTGCTTCTGACAATCCAGACTTGATCTGCTTAACAGAGACTTTCCTCCTTCAAGATGTCTCTGATTCCTTAATATCTCTTCCTGGTTACTCCCTCCTCCGGTATGATAGACCTGAGCCTCGGCCTGGTGGTGGGGTGGCTATCTTTATCAAAAACTCTCTTCCTCACGTTCCTTGCACTGCCCTCTCTCCTCCTCACCCCCAGGAGTACCTCTGGCTACGGCTTCCTCTCCGCTCCCACCTTTTGTTCATATGTGTTCTGTACCGTCCCCCAAACAGTGATGACTCCATCTACATTTCACTGTCTGACAACATGGACCAACTTCTATCCACTCATCCCAACTCTCTCTTCCTCATATGTGGTGACTTCAATTGTCATCATGCCACCTGGTTGGGTGTGGGTTCCTCTCTCACCAGTCATGGCACCTCAGCAAAGGACTTCTGTGACTCACTGGGATTGACACAATCTGTCAATTTCCCGACCCGGATCTCAGCCAATGGAGTATCTTCTCTTCTAGACTTGGTTATGACTAACTTCCCTGCTAATGTCTGCTGCTCTTCTTCTGCTCCAATCGGTTCTTCTGATCATGTGCTTGTCAAAGTGGACATCTCTCTGACCATTCTCAGAGAGCCTCCTCAGCCTCCTCAGCGTCGACGAGTCTGGCATTTCACTCAGGCCGACTGGGACGGTCTTCAAGCAGCCATCAATCGTCTGGATTGGTCTCCCATCTCCACTGCCTCTGACATCAATTCTTCCTGGGAATTCTTCCAAAGCAAACTGATCTCTCTCATGCACAGATTTATCCCATCTCGCCTTCAGTTGTCTTACCCTTCCTCCCGTCCATGGTACACTGAATCTTGTGGTGAGGCAGTTGCCCTGAAACAACTTGCCTTTGCCTCTTGGAAGGCTAATCCAACTGAAGGAAATCTCAGTTCCTTCCACCAAGCTCGGAACAAGTGTGTGTCTACCCTCAGGAGTGCCAGGAAGCACTATCTCTCCTCACTCAAGAATGAACTCTCAAACCTGTCTCCTTCCTCCAAATCCTGGTGGCGTCTGGTCAAATCCGTTTCTGGTGTTTGTTCCCCCTCCATCACCTCCCTTACCTCAAATGGCCACACAGTTGACATCGCACGTGACAAAGCCGAATGCCTCAACTCTGTGTTTGCCTCAAAATCCTTAGTCCCAAACCCATCTCTCTCTGTTCCCACCTTTCCCAGTCGAACCAAACTGCTCCTGGACTCTGTGACCTTCTCTCCTGACAAGGTGGAGGAGTTTTTGTCAAACCTCGACTCTGATTCTGCAACTGGACCAGATGGCATCAGCCCACGGGTCCTAAAATCCTGCTCTGCCGCTCTATCTCACCCTCTCTCTGTTCTTTTCACCCTATCTTTTGCTCAAGGTCATCTGCCAGCATCTTGGAAATCAGCAAACATTACCGCTTTACACAAAAAAGGTGCAAAAACAGATCCTTGCAACTACAGACCAATCAGCCTGCTCCCAATTATCAGCAAAGTCATGGAATCCATCATTGCTTCGGATATGAAATCTTTCCTCTTCTCCAATGGCTTGATCTCTGATCATCAATTTGGTTTCAGACCAGGTCACTCTACTCTGGACATGCTGCTTCTGCTGTCTCAACAATGGATGGAGGTCCTCAATGCCAAACAGGAAATCAGAGCTGTCTCCCTTGACATATCACGTGCCTTCGATACGGTCTGGCACCCAGCTCTGCTCACCAAACTCTCCTCCTATGGTATCCATTTAAATCTCCATGCTCGGCTTGCGGACTTCCCCTCTGGTCGTAGTCAACGTGTGGCCCTAAATGGATTTCTCTCATCTCCCCTTCCCGTTCAGGCTGGAGTTCCCCAAGGCAGTGTGCTGGGCCCTGTGCTTTTTCTGGTCTTTATCAATGATCTCTCCGACTCTCTGGAAAATCCTCTGTATCTCTTTGCTGATGACTCCACTCTCTGCCGCTCCAATTCCTCTTCCCTCAGATCGGCAGTCTGCAGCCTCCTCACTCTCTGAAGACCTGGACAAAATTACAGACTGGTCAAACATGTGGAACATGTCTTTCAATCCTGACAAATCTCACACTCTTACTATGTCTCTCCGAAAAGATCGACTGGACAACCCTCCCATCTACTTTCTCAACAATCCTCTCCAAGAAGTTCTGTCGCTCAAGCTTTTGGGTCTCACCATCTGCCATGATCTTTCTTGGGAAAACCACATTTCCAAGCTGGCCTCCAAAGCCAGTCGCCGACTGGGCATCCTCCGTCGTGCGAAGTGCTTCCTAGGCACACCTGAGCTCCTCACCACATACAAGGCTTTCATCCGCAGCTCAATGGAATACTGTTCTCCCCTATGGGCTGGTGCTCCTGCCTCACACCTGGCTCGGCTTCACGCTGTTGAATCCAAAGCTTTCAGAATCATTGGAATCTCCCGCGATGAAGCTATCTCTGAGGGCCTTTCACTCACTCACCGCAGTCAGGTAGGTGGTCTTTCTGTCTTCTACCGACTCCTCTCCAGCCTTGCTCCCCCAGCTCTCTCTGTGCTCTGTCCCCCAAATATTCCTACAGGTCGCACAAGATCTGCCAGCCACCCTCTGATGGTTAAACTGCCGAAATCTCGGCTCTCTGCTCACCTTCACTCTTTCATGCCTCTTTTCTCCCGCCTCTGGAACAAACTCCCACACTCACTTCAATCACACTCCTCCCTCCAGGTCTTCAAAACAGCTGTTCACCACCATCTCTTATCTTCCCCCATCCAAAACCTTGATCTTTTCTACCCCCACTAATTCACCCCAGATCCACCTTGTTTGAAATTCCAACTTCTTTCCTGGAAGTCTTGGCAGTGTCCATATGTTTTATACCTCTCCCACCCCCCCCCCCTTCCCATGCCTCCCCCCCCAAAGCCCTCTCCCTCCCACAGTTTCTCGATGTCTCCATGTCTCTCGGTCCCTGCTCTCAAATGTTGTGTTTGTGTCCTTCCCCCTCTCTCCCCATCTTGTCTACCGCTCCCGATGTTATTTGTTTTGTGTGTCTGTTTGTCTTTCTGTGTGATTAATGTTCGCTCTTTCACGAGCCTCGATCTTGTATACAAAAAAAAAAAAAAAAAAAAAATGTAGTGAAATGTGGACAAGGTTGACAATCGTAATGCAAATGGACCATAGTCCAGTGGATAATCATGGGCAGGCAAGAGCATGCCTTGACAAGCTTGGACTTTGAGACCATGGACGTACAGCCATGTTATTGGCCATAGAGGGCGAACCTGGAACGCTAGGTATAAAAGGGCGTGAAACGAAACAGGCTTGCAATATACGGAGGAAACTGAGCCTTAAGAAAGGAGAAAATGACCTGTGGTTTTAAGACAGTGAGATAGAAGAAAGGAAGCAATGAGAGAAGCAATGAGGTTGCTTTGCTGGGATTATTTTCGTCTTCCTCTCAGAGAGACTCCATTTGATACAGGGCCTTTCAGCGCACCCTGAGGTGTCTCTGCGTCTTTGGAGCTCCAGCCCCAGTGCATGCTTATTGGATGGTTCGGCACATACCTGCTTTGTGTGAGCAGATTCTGCAAGGTTTGCATTCCTGATGAGCCATTCATCATGCTGGTGATTCCATGGTGAAGTTAGAGTGTTCCTAATAGCACGGCTGATCTCGTGGATGTAAACTGGTATACTATCCATAGAGATGTGAAAAAGCATCTTTCTTATCACAGTACATGGATATTGTCATGTTTTTAGCTCACCTGGAACAATGTTCAAGGGAGCTTATGTGATGGTGCATTGTCCATCCATCCATCAGTCCATCCGTCCGTCCGTAAACACTTCAAACTTTTGGGACCAAAATTGCGACAAAATTTAGCACAAATGATACTCGACATGACCAAAAGTATGTCGACACCCAAACATCACACATCTCATTCCAAAATCATGGGCATCAATATGGAGTTGGTCCATCCTTTGCTGCTATAACAGCCTCCACTCCTTTGGGAAGCTTTTCCACTAGATGTTGGAACATTGCTGCGGGGATTTGCTTCCATTCAGCCACAAAAGCATTATTGAAGTCGGGCACTGATGTTGGGCGATTAGACCTGGCTCACAGTCGGCGTTCCAATTCATCCCATAGGTGTTCGATGGGGTTGAAGTCAGGGCTCTGTGCAGGCCAGTCAAGTTTTTCCACACTGATCTCGACAAACCATTTCTGTATGGACCTCGCTTTGTGCACAGGGGTAATGTCATGCTGAAACAGGTAAGGGCGTTCCCCAAACTGTTGCCACAAAGTTGGAAGCACATAATCATCTAGAATGTCATTGTATGCTGTAGCGTTAAGATTTCCCGTCACTGGAACTAAGGGACCAAGCCTGAACCATGAAAAACAGCCACATACCATTATTCCTCCTTTACTTAACTTTACAGCTGGCACTACACATTTTGGCAGGTAGTGTTCTCCGGGCATCCACCAAACCCAAATTCATCAGTCATCTTTCTTTCTTATTCCTAATCGTGCCAGATGGTGAAGCGCGATTCATCACTCCAGAGAACGCGTTTCCACTGCTCCAGGGTCCAATGGCAGCAAGCTTTACACCACTCCAGCCGACGCTTAGCATTGCGGATGGTGATCTTAGGCTTGTGTGCGGCTGCCCTGCCATGGAAACCCATTTCATGAAGCTCCCGACAAACAGTTGTTGTGCTGACGTTGCTTCCAGAGGCAGTTTGGAACTCGGTAGTGAGTGTTGCAACCATGGACAGACTATTTTTATGCGCTTCAGCACTCGGTGGTCCCGTTCTGTGATCTTGTATGACCTATCACTTCGCGGCTGAGCTGTTGTTGCTCCTAGATGTTTCCACTTCACAATAACAGCACTTGCAGTTGACCGGGGCAGCTCTAGCAGGGCACAAATTTGACGAACTGACTTGTTGGAAAGGTGGCATCCGATGACCGTGCCACATTGAATGTTACTGAGCTCTTCAGTACTGCCTATTCTCCTGCCAATGTTTGTCTATGGAGATTGCATGGCTGTGTGCTTGAATATATATACCTGTCAGCAATGGGTGTGGCTGAAATAGCCGAATCCACTAATTAGAAGGGGTGTCCGCATACTTTTGGTCATGCAGTTTATTTGTTGTGTTGTGACTAAAGTTTGTTCACGGCATAAAAAAAAAAACCCAAAAAAAAAAACAACAACAACAAAAAAAACGGGGTCTAAGAGGTCTACCGGGGGTGAAAGTGCATCCAGGTTTGACCCCCCCAAAATAGGAATTTGCTTTTTGCTCTGAAACTATACACACTATTTCGATGAAACTTGACCACAACGTTCACCCCCCGTGATGTACCGAAGTTAGTTTGTTCACGGCACAAATAAAATCGTGCCCTGAGTGGGTGTATGGGGGGTTGTCCCCCAAAATAGGTTTTTTCTTTTTCTCAGAATATACACACACAATTTCAATGAAACTTCACCACAACCTTCATCGTCCGTGATGTACCAACGTTTGTTCAAGGCATTAGAAAAATTGGGGTCTGAGGAGGTATACAGGATGGGATGGTTGGGGGGGGGGGGGTAGGGTTTCCCCCCCAAAATAGGTATTTTGTTTGTTTGTTTGAAGTCTTATGATTATGTTAGTATGATTATATACGCTGCCCTGTCTTCTAGCAACCATTGGAATTGGTTTAAAATACGTTTATTCAGTGTAATATACTGTTTATTCTACCAGGTGAGCGCCAGGGATATTGCCCCTATGTTTTTCTTATTATACTGCTTAATTGGCCTCTGCCTCATAATTGCCTTGTGTAAAGTAGTTGCTATTGCATCTACTGCTCTCTACACCATCAAGTTTATCATTGACTGTGCAATGTGGAAAGCGATGTTAAGCAATTGGTTCACTTTGTCTGTCTGTCTGTCTGTCTACAAACGTCAGTTTATGATCGAGGAAAAACTTAATTTCAATTGAATGTTATATTTTGAACACGGAAGCGAACCTGTAGTTTAGAAGTACTTTGGCTCTGAATTTATCCCGATCGCGCATGCGCAGAGAGGAGTGAGACAATACTTTTTTCGTCTGTCTGACAGTCAAATGAAAAATCGATCAGAGACCGAGGACTTGCCGGAATGTACTTTTTTATCGGCCATTTTGGACAAATATGGCGGCCGAACCACGTGACTGATGACGTCATCATTATTTGTTTTCTAAAACTAATTTATTCCTTGATGATGCTCAAGAAATTTCATCTTGATCGGATGAAGCTTTGTACTTGTCGAATTATGACGTCATAATGGAGGCCTTGAGCCAAGAGAGTTAAAAATTGGGCACAGTCTATTCCAGGGCAAGACAAATGTGTGTAAAGTTTGGCGATTCTATGTGCAACGATGTAGACGTAGTGCTGCACAAAGACAGACAGACAAACAAACCAACTGATCAACATACTTGCCGGAATCTTTTCCGGCAAGTAATAGAATAGAAAATAATTCCAAACAGGAAACCCGTTTTTAAAGCAAATCATAAAGGACACAAACAACAGACACAGGTAACTATTGCAACATGTTAAATTAAGATGGTATCAAAGACATTGTTGCAACGGCGGAAAACTTCTGAAATTTTCGACCCAGAGCGGAGCAGGTACAAACTAAAGTAGGCTACTGTAGTTTGAAATTCCAATCAAAGCAGAAAAGATTCACCACTGGCTCATGACGCCATCATAAAGGTTACCGGCATCATAAAAATAGTGGAGCGGGTTGGAACAGATGTATGATGACGTCACAATGACGCACATGCCAGCCGTTGGCCATTGCAGTGCACATGCAATGCAGCGCATCACAATGGCTAGAGGAAATTATTCCAATTTCCCATGCTGTGAGCATTAAGACAGTGGAAGCGTAAATTACGCCGATGGTGTTTATTTATGCACTCTAATGGTGTATAATCGCATGTAGAGAAGCTCTCATATATATATATATATATAATATCAAACACGTGCTCATTCAAATAACATTGGTACGTTAAAGGCAGTTGACTTTATTTAAATCACGTGAACGAGTACACACACACTTCTGATTAAATGACCGACAAGAGGGAACGCCTCTCACTCGTTGCCGTTGGGATATCTCTGCAATAAGTACCAATTTCAATCACTGACATATTCCGCTTGTAGTTAATTTAGGCTTCTGCCATCCTGCCTTTCAATTGGGGTGATTCACCATGTTGTTAATAGTGGCTCCACGTGTGGGCGGGAAACAGAGTTGTAGCGGCATTTGAGAAGGCAGGAGATGAAAATGCACTTTGTTTTTCTTCAATGCATATTATAAGTACATGTCAAAATGGTAAGAACAATCTCTCCTAACTGTATGTTTGCTTTTTGAAAATATGTAAAGGTGGCATTTCTTGCACAGTTATGACTAGCTTGTTCTGATAACTTGAAAAAGTGTACACAAGGCCAGGTACTTCCGACCAAATTTGTAAGTAGGTTCTCCTCCACAATTTTTTTTTAATAAAGAGGAGGGAGCAGACCGGGTCTTAGAAGACATTTCATCCAATTTGTAAACAAACATTAACACAACAAACCTTCAAAATTATACCTAACTCACCTTGCAAATAATTTCCAAAAACTTGTGCGAATGGAAGTTTCTGCACATGAAAATGAAGGGAGGGGGGAGGGGGAGAAGGGAGGGGGAGAAGGGAGGGGGAGAAGGGAGGGGGGGAGGGGAGGGAGAGGGGGGAGGGGGGAGGGGAGGGGGAGGGGGAAGGGGGAAAGGGGAGGGGGGAAGGGGGAAAGGGGGAGGGGGGAAGGGGGGGTAAGGGAGGGGGAAAAGGAGGGGGAAAAGGGAGGGGGAGGGGGAGGGGAGAAGGGGAAGGGGTAGGGTGGAGGGGGGAGGGAGGGGAGGACGGAGGGGGAAGGGAGGGGGAGGACGGATGGGGGAGGGGGAAGGGGGAGGGAAGGGGAGGGCCAGTCAACAATGACGTTGCAGTTCTCATGGTCGGAGAGCAGCACAACAATCGCGACATTGTCCTGCATCTTCGAAAGAGCACGAAGCGGATTTTGGAGACTCACCGATCCTGTGACCCACGCCCTCCAGTACCGGCGTTGCCGGACGGGGGAAGGGAGACCCGCACATTCCCAACCCATACATTCGCCCTCTCGACTCAAGCTCGTATTCGATTCGTATTCGAAATCGAAAGGGGAAAGAGGAAATCCTTCGTATTCGAATTCGTAAACACGAAATATGAATTAAAATTTAATTCATATCGCACAAAATCGACACAAAACACGATCGCATAAAGGTGAAAAAACGCAATGGCTTTTCGCCCTGAATTACGTGCAAACGTGTGACGTGTGACGGGATGGAACATCACGTGATCGCTCTGAGCGAATCAGCGAGCTGCTCGCACTGGCTGAGATTAGCGGGTACTTCGCTGAAATGCGCTGAGGTAAATATGAATAAAAAATATGGATCTCGTCAAATATTGTCTCGGCCATGTTCGTCCCAGGCTCAATGGCCATGTCTATGCCAAATATGAAGCACGTGAGCCTCTCCGTTTCGGAGTCTATCGGTAACATTACACACACACACACACACACACACACACACACACACACACACACACACACACACTGTGTTATATATACTAGGACGTGCCCGTACGTGGGTGCCCGTACGTGCGTGCAAAAAAGCATGCGTGCAAACAACAACAACAAAAAAAAACTTTGAAACCACGTGGCAGTAACGACCACAGAACCCCCCCCCCCCCCCCCTCTATTTACATGAAATGGTTTGGTCCATTCGCAACGACCACAGAACCCCCCCCCCCCCCCCTCTATTTACATGAAATGGTTTGGTCCAAAGCGAACGGCTTGCGGAGTTTGGTAAAGAAATCGCCATAGCTCGGTAACTACTTCTCCGATTAATATGAAACCTTGAAAAGGCACATCCTCGGGTCCCCAGCAATATACCTGGTAAGTTTCAAGTATATCGGACCGGTAGTTGTCGAGAAACAGCGGTCACAGACAAACACACACACACACACACACAGAGATTACTGGAATTATAGATATATATATATATATATATAAAGAAAAATACACCAACAACTGGGAGAATGACAAAAGAGCAGGAATATACAAAAATAGAGTTGGACAGATTGGGGATGGACAAAGAAGGTTCATTGGAATGGTTAAGAAGAGGGCAGCTGAACTGGGATGGTGAACGAATCATAATAAATGCCCAACATCAAGGACACTACACCAATGGATTAAAAAAGATGTTGAGACTGAGCCAGACTGACAAGTGTAGATTCTGCAAGACAGAAACAGAAAGTACTTGTCACCTGCTCTCGGGATGCAAAAAAACGATTATCAGAACAACTTTACACACAATGGTACAACAAAGTATGTCGAGTGATTCATTGGCAAATCTGCAAAAATTTAAACATCCCAGTACCAGAAAATTCATGGAAACGCGAACCAAGGGCAATCATTGAAAATGAGGACGTCATGCTCACGTGTGACCTGATAATTCTGAGTGTGAGTGTGAACATAGAAAACAAAGCATTGTGACCAGATATCATGCTTAGGTACAAAACAAGAAAATAAAGCATTGCTAATTGAGGTGTCACTACCTAGCGATTTTGGCTTAAACAATGATGAAATAAAGAGAATGACAAAATACCAGGATCTCAAAAATGAAGTCAAAAGATCATGGAAGCTGAAGAGTGCTGAAACTGCACCAATGATTATATCGGAGCAACAACAACAACACAACATGCATTTTAAGGCCATTTTCCCTGCTAGAGCGGGGGTTAGCCTTGCGGTCCCCATGACAATCTCTCCATCTTGCCCTATTTTCTGTATCTCTCCTTGTTAACCCCCTTGCCCGCATTTCTTCTTCCACCATCTTTGGCCAAGACTTTCTCGGTCTTCCCTGTCCTCTACTTCCTTCTACATTCATTTCCATCACTCTTCTCAACCAGTCACTTTCATCCTTCCTCAACACATGACCAAACCATCTCAACCTGTTCCTCTTCACAACATCAATCACAGGCTCTATTCCCATCATTTTTTGCAATTCATCATTTGTCTTCCTCTCTCTCAACGATACTCCGCACATCCATCGAACCATTCGCATTTCCACCCTTTCCAACCTTCGTTGCTGCTCTACGTTCATTACCCATGTCTCGCTCCCATAAATCATAACACTTCTCACACATGCAGCATACACCTTTCCCTTCAGCTTCAACGACACTCCCCTCCTCATCAGCACGCCACTCAGTTCCCGAAACTTCTTCCATGCACATCTCACTCTAGCAACCATTGCCGAGTTTGATCCACCTTCTCCATTCAGCATGTCTCCGAGGTAGCAAAATGTTTTCACACCTTCCAGCTTCATGCTGTCTCCAAGATCCAACTAAACATTTCCTCCATCTGCAGCTCCCTCTGTGCACACCTTACATTTGAATGTAGCTGCCACACTGGTTAATGACCCTCTCAGACCACAACATTTTTGATGAACCAACTCAGCGCACATTGTACATTGAATGGAGTTCACTCCGACACCCTTCCTGCACACAGCACAGGGCCACTTCCCAGTTCTTTCCACCTCACCACATGCTTTACCACTTGCCGTCACCTTCGTCTTTCCGATATTCACCTTCAGACCTTTTGTCTCCATACATTCCTTCCACTTGTTCATCTTTTCCTTCAGTCCATCCATACTTTCCGCAATCAACACCAGATCATCTGCATACAACAACTCCCACGGTAAACCCTCCTTTACGTTCTGAGCCAGCACCTCCATCACAGCTACAAATAGTAGTGGACTTAGTACTGACCCCTGATGCACTCCCACCTTCACCTCAAACTCACCACTGTTCCCGTCCTTCGTCCTTACAGCTGTGCGTGCTCTTTGGTACATTGCCATCACTACTCTGATCAACCATTCCTCCACTCCTAACTTCCTCATTGCCCATGTCAATACTTTGCGTGGAACCCTATCGAATGCTTTCTCCAGATCAACAAACCCAAGAAACAACCTCTTCCTCTTCTCCATGTACTTCTCCTGCAACTGCCTCACAATAAAAAGCGCGTCTGTCGTTCCTCTTCCTGGCATAAATCCAAACTGCATTTCGTCGATCTTCACTTTCTTCCTTATCCTCCTCTCCAACACCCTTTCCAATACCTTCATTCCATGCTCCAATAACTTTATCGCTCGGTACGAGCCACACTCTAGAGGGTCACCTTTACCCTTGTATAGAGGGACGAGGGTACTCAGTTCCCAATCCACTGGAATGCGGCCTTCTTTCACTGCCAGATTACAGATCTCTGTCATTCTCTTCACACCCCAACTTCCTAGCGATTTTGGCTTAAACAATGATGAAATAAAGAGAATGACAAAATACCAGGATCTCAACAATGAAGTCAGAAGATCATGGAAGCTGAAAAGTGCTGAAACTGCACCAGGGATTATATTGGAGCAACAGAAATGATAATGAAGAACCTCGCAGAGATATTAAAAAACATCCCTGGGATTATTACTACAAAGGAACTGCAGTTGTAAGCTGTTTTGGGACTCAGTGACGATTCTGAAAAGAGCCCTCAGAATATAACTTTGAGAATAGAACAACAAAACCTTACAGCTTGGTTCATGAATCTAATCTCTTACCAAAACGGAGGTGGATAGTTCGATACCTGGGAGGATGGACTCCGTTCCACCTTTTGAAACCTGCATATATAGAGATAACAACGAACGACGCAAGAACAAACACACACGCTCATACACAATTGGTATTCAACTATTTTATACATAAAAGTCAGTTTGTGTCTGTGCTGCAAGCACCGCCCATTCTGCAGGCCACACCTTCGCATCTCTCCCCCACCGTCACAAGCACCACATTCTTTCACAAGTTATTATGTGCACGTACACCAGAAGTTATGTCCACGTACACCTTGAAATGTACACTTACACTTTAAGTGAAAATTGAGGCAGATTTCGATACAACACCTGGCAAGTTGGAGGCGACGTCGAATTATTTATTTTTTTCCCAAACATGGTTAAAAACGCTTCATTTAAAATGATACTCTTGTAGTGAAATCGTATTCGTACTGAACCCGGGGTGATGCTCGCTGCTCGTTGACACCGCTAGGGGCGTGACTATAAGACCCGCTGCTGCGAACGGTGCTCCAGAGACTTCTCCTGTGACATGTTACATCGGTAGCCTCGCTAACGGTACGCCTGTATAGAATATCCAGCTTGCTTGCATTGAATGATATGAATGGACCCATGAGATGTCGCATCGTATACTTATTGTGTATTTCTACTTTACAGGATGATGTGATGATCTAAATGCAATTAAACCAACCATTGGACTAAAGTTGTGTGGACCTGATTGGTTTTCCACAACACTTAATTGCATTTAAGATCCATGGCTGGCAACAAGACGCTGACGGTGTCCATCTTCAGCGCCGACCCGCAAGCCGCGGATGGTGGCTTGCAGCTGAAGCACTGGCTCAGACAATTGCAGAATCTTTTTGATGAGCCTGAGACTGCACCGACGGCTGCCGCGAAGCTAGCCACTCTCCATGCAAAAATCGACTACCGGGTGTACAACGCTATCGCTCAATGCGCGACGTACGACCTCTCCATCGCCGAGCTCAAACGGCTATACATAAAGGAAAAAAGCCCGGTGTACGCACGCTATTTCTTGCAAACGCGACGCCAGCAACCCAACGAAGCGATGGACCACTACGCCCAGGAGCTCCGGCAGCTTTTGCTGGACAGCGTCAGGGAGCCACGGACTCCCGCGCAGGCTCAGGATGATCGTCTTTTAGATGCCTTCATTGCAGGTGTCTCCTCCCAGGAACTAAGGCTCAAACTCCTGGAGAAGACCGACCTGACCTTCGCTACGGCGCTCGAGCAAGCGACAGTATACACCGAAGCGCGGATGCAATCGAACACCTATGATCGCACGCGCCTTTTGGCGGGCACCACACTACACGCCCGGCCGGAGAGTGCTACCGCCGAGGACGCGGATCCGCTCGCTGAACTCCGGGATGCTCCGGAGGAAGACCCAGCCCTGACGGCTGCCGTTACGACCAGACCCAAGGCCTTGCGCGGGGCCGCATGCTTTTTCTGTGGGGGGCCACGTCATGCCCGGGTCGTGTGTCCGGCACGAGACGCTATATGCCATTTGTGCTCGTTAAAGGGACATTACGCGAAAGTGTGCAGGAAAACGGCATGCGGCTCGCGGCTCACTGACTCGCGCAGTCGCGGTCGCGCGGGCGCAGCGACCTTGAATGGGCTCATTGCGGAGCCCGCGAGAGCCCGACACCCGGCGCCTTACCCGACTTCGAAGGGGAGGGCCCCTCTCTGCGGACCCCTGGGCGCTCAGACGTCCTTGGCGGGCGTCACCGGACAGCCACCACCGTCTCATTCTCCATCGGGCACAAAGGCCGTGTCCTTGGCCAAACTCCGGGCCACGCAAGGGGCTTTGAAACCTCGCCAAGCCCCAGCGGAACGTACTCCTCGAGTCGTCCACGAGCTAACAGCGTCCCACGCCCCGACAAAGGAGATAAGGGATACTACGGAGGCCTTTTGCTGCCAAAAATGTCAAAAGGCGTTTTCGAATACTACGGAAGCCTTTTTCTGCCAAAAATATCAAAAGGCGATTTCGGATACTACGGAAGCCTTTTTCTGCCAAAAGTGTTAAAAGGCGATTCCAAATACTACGGAGGCCTTTTCTCGTCAGAATTGTCAGATTTTGAAATGCGAAACACCGGAATGCTGGGGAAAGCCCTCTGATGACGATAATGGATTCCCCATGGTCAACGCAGACTCCGGCCACGACCGCAAAACTGCTGCTGGCGTAGGATCCACCCGCGAGGCTGGTCCGACCCATTCGGGGGGCTCAGTCCCGCTCCCAGCAGCCTCGTCTGGCCTGGCTCAAGCCCTTATTCCCCTCATGGTTGAAGGCCATTGTGTTCGGGCCTTGGTGGATACAGGATCTACGGATAGTTTTATCGACCAGCGACTTGTGCTCAGGCATGGATGGCGGATCTGGCGGTCTATGAGACGAATCTTCATGGCTTCCCAGGGGCTTCGGCTCAGCACGAAGGGGGAATGCCGATTGAAACTCGTGCTAAAGGGACGGGTTTTCCCTGATGTACACCTTATGGTTTTACCCGCATTATGTGCTGATATTCTGTTAGGACACGATTTTCTTAAGCTGCATGGACGTCTGGTAATGGAGTTTGGTGGGCCTGACACTCTTGTTGTGGGGGCGGACGACGCGCTTGCGGTGTGTGCCCTAGCGCAAATGGACGTCCAGCCGCTTTCGCTGTTCCCCAATCTAACCTCCGACTGCACCCCTGTCGCGGTAAAATCACGACGCTACTCTCGCGCTGACATGCAATTCATTGCGGACGAAACGGCTCAGCTCTTGAAAGACGGCATCATAGAACCTAGTAGGTCGCCGTGGCGCGCCCAGGTCTTGGTGGTGCGCAGCGAGGCCCATCGCAGACGCATGGTAATCGACTATTCCCAAACGATTAACCGCTTTACACAGCTGGATGCCTACCCCCTTCCGGGGATGGACGCGCTAGTGCAACAGGTGTCCCAGTATTCGGTCTATAGCACTCTCGATCTCCGTAGTGCATACCACCAGATCCCTATCTCTAGGGCGGATCGTATCTATACCGCATTTGAGTCGGGGCAGCGGTTGTACCAATTTACGCGATTGCCTTTTGGGGTAACGAACGGGGTCGCTTGTTTCCAGAGGGCCATGGATGACCTCGTTGCGCGGGAGCACTTAACCGATGTTTTCGTCTACCTCGATAATCTTACGGTTTGTGGATATGACCAAGGGCACCATGATGCTAATCTGAAGCGCTTCCTCGAGGTCGCGCAGCGGTATCACTTAACTATGAACGAGGATAAGTGCCAATACTCCCTACGCACGATAGATCTTCTGGGGTACACCGTGACCCATGGCTCTGTCGCTCCGGATAAGGAGCGTCTGCGACCTTTGCTCGACATGGCCCCTCCCTGCGATCGGGCGTCCCTGAAGCGCGCCCTTGGGCTGTTCGCCCATTACTCCAAATGGGTGCAAAGTTTCTCCGTGAAACTTCGCCCCCTTGTGGCCTGCGACACCTTCCCCCTGAGTTCGGCCGCATTGGCGGCCTTTGAAGGCCTTAAGACCGACATCGCCCGAGCCGCCGTGGCGACAATCGACGAGAGCGGCTCGTTCGTCCTCGAAAGTGACGCCTCGGATCAGGCCATCGCGGCGACCCTCTCCCAAGGGGGGCGTCCCGTGGCTTTCTTTTCACGGACTCTTACCACCGCTGAGCGGAGGCACTCGTCCGTTGAAAAGGAAGCATATGCGATCGTCGAGTCTATTCGGCGATGGCGCCCGTACCTACTCGGGCGGAGCTTCCAAATCATCACGGACCAGCAAAGCGTTGCGTTCATGTATGACACCTTACACGCCCAGCGCATTAAGAACGAGAAAATCACTCGCTGGCGTATCGAACTCGCCGACTTCTGTTACACCATCAAATATCGCCCGGGGAAGGATAACCAGGCCGCCGATGCCTTATCACGACCGGCTACATGTGCTGGTATCACCTCTTTGGAGGGCCTACGGGTGCTGCATGCCACTGCGGGCCATCCCGGCGTAACGCGTTTCGCTCATTTTGTGCGGAGTGGGAATCTCCCATACTCGATTGACGATATCCGCCGTATCTGTCGCGACTGCGCTATCTGTGCGGAAATCAAACCGCGTTTCTATAACCCTCCCATGGGGACTCTGGTGAAGGCTACACGCCCGTGGGAACGCTTGGCGATGGATTTCAAGGGCCCATTGCCGGTGTCGAGCGGCTCTCGCTAGCTGCTCACTATCGTTGATGAGTACTCGCGATTCCCCTTTGCTTATACGTGCGCGGACATGACTGCTGCCACGGTGATGCGATGCTTACAGAACTTGTTCTCAATGTTCGGTTACCCGGCCTATGTCCATACCGATCGGGGTGCGGTCTTCTTGTCTCAGGAGGTGCGCGGCTATCTGCTCCAAAATAACATTGCGTCTAGTTACACCACGCCGTACAGACCCCAGGCTAATGGGCAGATCGAACGCTTCAACGGGATTATCTGGAGGGCCGTCATGCTCCACCTCCGGACCCTCGGCCGGGGCCTCGATAAATGGGCTTGGTCGCTACCTGCGGCGTTGAACTCGATCAGGGCTCTCCTGAGTACGGCAAACAACCAAACTCCCCACGAGCGACTTTTCCACCTCCCCAGGAGCTCGGGGTGTATACGGTCTTTGCCCAGTTGGCTCGCTGGGCCCGGGCCGGCCTACCTTAAATGGGCGGTTCGCGTGAGCAAGTACGACCCCCTAGTGGACAAAGTGCAGATTCTCCAGGCTAATCCTGAGCATGCTCGTGTGATGACGGCTGATGGCCGTGAGACTACTGTCTCCGTCCGTCACCTTGCCCCTTGCGGGGTCGACGACCTAAGTAGGGAATCGGACGAACCGATCGAACCCATCTATGAGTCTATGGCCTCTCCCGACGCTCCCATCGCCGAAAGTCTACCGACCCTCCCCTCGCCGAGACTACCTGGGCCCGACGACTTGGAGTTACCCCCTTCGTCACCCGACCCTGTTGGCGCCTCTGACGCCGGGGCCACAGGGATACGTGATGCCGTACCCGGGGAATTTCGGACGCGTGCTGGCAGAGAAATTCGCCGCCCGGCCCGATACGGTTGGGTCGACTGATATTCCGCACCCTATTCGTGCTGACGCTCACTCGCTTTTAGCCGCGCGGCCGTATAATTCTGACAGGGGGGGAGAATGTAGTGAAATCGTATTCGTACTGAACCCGGGGTGATGCTCGCTGCTCGTTGACACCGCTAGGGGCGTGACTATAAGACCCGCTGCTGCGAACGGTGCTCCAGAGACTTCTCCTGTGACATGTTACATCGGTAGCCTCGCTAACGGTACGCCTGTATAGAATATCCAGCTTGCTTGCAATGAATGATATGAATGGACCCATGAGATGTCGCATCGTATACTTATTGTGTATTTCTACTTTACAGGATGATGTGATGATCTAAATGCAATTAAACCAACCATTGGACTAAAGTTGTGTGGACCTGATTGGTTTTCCACAACAACTCTGACACAAAATACACCAAAATAATGAGATAGTTGTTTATTGACGCATAATGATAAGGAGGTTCCAAGTAATACAACTTCAAACGCAGTGATTGTGGTTACACTATATACTCCCTTCTTCGCCCCACCGCTCCCCCTATTGGGTTCCACCTGTCAGGCCATGGCATGTCTCCACTATAATCCAACTCAGATGTGATCCACCGCATTCTAGAGCCTACATCCACCACACAGCTCGCCTCCTTTCTGGGCATGACAGCATACTATCTCCGCTTCTTGCCGCAGTACTCAGCCACAACATCGCCCCTGCATCAGCTGCTGAAGAAAGAGGCACCCTGGGTCTGGACTGCCAACTGAAATGAGGATGTGCGCCAAATGAAGTTTCAAATCACCATGACACCCGCCCTGGCACATTTTGACCTAGCCAGCCCTGCCATGGTCACCTGTGATGCCTCTGCCACAGCTTTTGGGCCGTCCTTTCCAAATTGCAGAATGGGACGGATAACCCCATCACTTTTGCCTCTCAGGCCTTGACCCCTTCCAAAAAAATACTCGACGGGGAGCCTGAGGTGCTGGCTTGCGTCTGGACATACAAACGCTGGCACATGAACCTATATGGCCGAGCATTTACACTTCACACAGATCCCCAAACTCTTAAAGCCTTGATGTCCACCTCAGGCATGGGACACAGACCACTGCGACTGTAGAGATGGACAGATCACCTACAACAGTACAAATTCAAGCTTCACTTTACCCTTGGCTGGGACAACGTGGTGGCGGATCTGCCAGATTTGTGATCAGATCAGATCTGCCCAATGATGGTGGGCTGAGAGTTTAAACTGCTGCTGGATAGACTGTGTCCACAAAAGACTCACACTCCCACAACTGTGGCTCACACCATGGTTCGCCAGCACTAGCATCACATGAAACAGCGATTCGACAGAAATCGCAGAGTGAAGCCACCTGTTATAGGTGTCCTGGACTGGGTCAGGGATAAGTGGACCCACCATAGCGACAAGTTCCAGTCATTCTGGTCCCCCCCCCCCCCCCCCCCGCTGGGAGTCAGTCGCCAGCTGGGCCGAGCCTTCCAACCCCAGGACAGGTCGTGGTGGCACAGGACAGGTCGCTATCCGGCTGCCCAAAGTGCCACCTCCGACACCCAGCCCACCATGGAACTGTGTTCTGGTCCTCCAGTCTACATACTGTGACAGATGGGGGAGGACCTGAACCTGTTGTGTCTGCAACACCACCCACACGGGTTCGACAGTGTGCAAGATACCTGTGGGACTTTGTATCCTCCTTCCACACCTGACTTCTGCACTGGGAAGGGGAGGGGAATGTTATGCTTGGTTGTTATGGCTTTTTATTTGAATTGATGGCATGTTGGTATGGATACTTTGTGTTGCTGCAAGTGAGGGGGAGTAGGTGCTTTATGGCATGAGAAGAGATGCCATGTTGGACAAGCAAGTGTAAGCCATGGAATAAGCATTCTCTTGAGTATACTTAACTGATGTCAGAGTCGGATTTTACACCATAACACTATGTAAACATTTCCCTGATCGATTCAAAGGAATTGGATATTTAAAAGGGAAGTTACACATCACTACGGACAATACCATACCTCCAGCCTTTGTCCCATACACTTTCGGGACGAAGTCAAGCGCGAACCTGATGAGATGGAAAACATCATCAAAAAAGTAACTGGACCTTCCACCTGAGTATCTATCCTAGTCTGTACAAGAAAAAAAAATGGTCAGCTACGGCTATGTCTCGAACCGAAGGACCTCAACAAGACCATCAATAGGCCCTACTGCCACACACCAACCTTAGAGAAAATCACACCCAACTTCCATATTGCATCAGTATTCTCTAAGGCATGGATACTGGTAAATTGAGCTGGACAGAGTCAAGAATGCCCTCGTACTTCAACAGCCCGTTCGGACATTATCTCTCCCTCAGGCTCACATTCGGTCTCAGCCTAAGTCAGGACGCATTCCAGCACAAAATGATGCGAGCCTGGAGCACTGTCGAGGTGCAGAAGGCATCACAGATTATTATCAGAGTTGTCAGCAAGTCAATTCAAGTCAATAGTCGTGTCACTAGTAGTGTCAATTTGTTTTATCCCGTGTACCCCCCCCCCCCCCCCCACCCCTAGTCATCTGCCTTCCACTGATCTCCCGATGTCCCTGTTCTCTACTGTTGTACTTGTGCGTTTCCCTCTCTCTCCCCATCTTGTCTCCCCCTCCCTTTATTGTTTTATGTGTCCGTTTATGTTTTTGTGTTTTATGTGCTAGCTCTTACACGAGCCACGATCTTGTATACAAAAAAAAAAAAAAAAAAAATAATAACAATAATGTCACAAGTCATTTGGTCCCAATTCCCTTTTTTTTTTTTTTTTTTTTTTTTTGCTCCCGCGATGCTCCCGCTCCCGCGATTTGCTCCCGCGATGAAGCTAACTCCAAGGGCCTCTCACTCACTCACCGCAGGTAGGTTGGTGGTATTTTCGTCTTCTACCGACTCCTCTCTGGCCTAGCTCCCCTCGCTCTATCTTTCTGGCCTTAATGGCCCTCGCGCAATCCTCATTCCACCAGGGAACTTTAATTCTCTGACCGATCTGACCTTTACAAGTGGGGATAGACTCGAGAGCACTGCGATAAACTCCTTTGACTAAACTATTACTGAAGATATCAGAATTCTCGTTAAATAATTCAGGCTTGACCACCTTGGAGCAACATCTGGAAAACTTTCCCCAATTAGCCCTGGAAATACTCCAAGAGGGAGGCCTATCCAACCCCTCCAGATCTCTCTCCAATTTAAGGTGAGTGACCACCGGAAGGTGGTCACTACCCAGACTGTCTGAAAGAACCCGCCATTCACACCTTGCTGCAAGCGAGGCAGAGACTATCGTGAGGTCAAGAGGGGAAGACCGACCAGAGCCTGGATTTATGAAAGTTCCACTACCATCATTCAGTATTACTAAGTCAAGGTCGTCCATCACCTTCTCCACACAAGAACCATTACTGTCCGTGAGCCTAGAACCCCATAGAGTGTTGTGGCTATTGAAGTCACCGCACCAAAAGATTGACCCTTCGCACTTGCATAAAACCTCTTTAAGCGCAAGAACATTCAAAGAGAGACACGGATTATAAAAGTTAACCACTGAGAAGGTCTCACTAGGGCTAGGAAATAAAACCACATTACACTCCAACTCCACATGACAATCTATAACCCTATGAGGGACTCCTGACCTCACAAAAACCCCACCCCCCCCCCCCCCCGCCCCCCACTACCCCTAGCTCTATCCCTGCGAATTAACAAATAATGAGGAATCCTATATGAAATGTGGCTCCTGAACCAAGTTTCTTGGATACATATTATATCTGGTTTTACTATGAGTTCACTTAAAAATTTAATAAACTCTGAACCGTAAGCAGGTAAACTTTTCGCATTCCATTGAAGGAGCCTCGGTCCTCAAGAGAGGGGGGATCTTTCTGAGGCCTGGACTTCGACCCGCTCCTCTTGTGCCCCAACAGAGCGTGGATCTGACCAATGGAAAATTCTTCCCAACCCAGATGCTTAGCCGCAGCGACCGACACGGCACGGATTTTGTCCGTTCGACTGGGCGCTACTGCAGCGCAGTTGATGGATTCGGAAATAAACGCAATAAACGCGTCTTTAGAAATATTTAAATCTGAATCAGATTTGGCTCTCTCTGATCGACACTCGACTCGCTCAGTTTCAGTCTGGACTCCTACAGTTTTAGTAGCGACTTTCACCGAGCCAATGGGATTAGAATTACGAAAACCTGCATACGAGGCAGATTTAGTCCCAGAAACTTTCGAAGCGGCTTCAGCGTAAGTTAATTTTTCCTTTACCTTTACCTGCTGAATAAGCGCTGCTTTTTGTAAATCCGGGCAGCCTCGGAAAGCAGATCTGTGCGCCCCACCACAATTCCCACAATGCATTTGCTCACTTGGGCAAGCACTACGCTCATGATCGCCATTGCATCTGCTGCAGTGAACCTTGCCCCGACAAGCTGAGGCCGTATGCCCAAACCTCTGACACTTGTAGCATCTAAGAGGAGCCGGTATGTAATCTCTTACCGTGAAGGCCAAATAGCCGAGCACTACCTTTGATGGAAGGCTAGGACCACTGAAGGACAGCAAGACTGATAAGGTGTTCACCTTCTCTCCATCCCTGAATGTGGTAAGACGGCGAGCATCAGTCACTCCACTGGAGGCAAAATAACACTTAATCTCTTCAATTTCTATGGATGAATCCACCCCATAGATGACACCACGACATTCTCTCAAGTACTTCGGGATTTGACACGAAACACAGACCTCGCCAAAATGAGTTGCTTTCAAAACCTTGTCCCTTTGCCCGGCTGACTTGCACTCAATGAGCAAGTCCCCCGACCGAAGCACCTTCGCAGACACTACTTCCCCGAACTCTTTCTTTATAAGCGCTGCTAACTTTATAGGGTTGGACGGGCCCACACGATTAGGCCTCTCAACGGCCACCACAATGACCACAAACTTATCGAGCGAATCAACGGGATTACCAGAGGCCTGGGAGAGGGGAGCCCTACGCTTGGGCTTCCCAACTGGAGACACCTCATCAGAGGACACCTGGCCTCGTCTCTCTCTCTCTCTTCCGAGGTTTACCAACAGATTTAAAGACCCCCTCCCCATCCTCTCCCGAGAGACTATCCATTTATTCCTACTAGCGGGAATTTAGTCTGGCCCGGGAATCAAGCCCGGAAGAGCGTCAGCTCCGCGAAGAGTACGGCGTCTTCCGGGGTCCAAAAAAAAAAAAAGCGGGCTTCGCCTAAAAAACCGCTCCACCCGTCCCCTCTCAAAAGCGACTACCGACTACCGAGCCCCACAATGAAACTTCGGGCTCTTCCCGCCTTCGCCGAGCAACCCGGAAGCACGTTTTTTCGAGAGCCCTTGTTTTCGTCTCCCGATATGCCTGCACAGGTAGCTTATAAAGCAAAAAGGGGGCGGAACCAATGTAATTATCTCTGACGGGGACCAATGAATGATTGGTCCCACAGGCTTCATATGGATTGTCATGGTCCACAGACTCTATGACAAGGTAGCCTGTATCCTCTACAGCTACAATGGGGTGTTCTACAGGCAGTTGAGCAGTTGCAATGTATCATCTTCAAGAGATTATCAGGGGCAGCATTCATTTCCAACATTATTGGAACCAACTGATTGTCCTCCAGTTTCCAACCCCAGTTCATGACATCCATGTCACCTTCCCTCCCAATCCAGACCATGATCTGGTAGTAAGTTCTGAGGCAGTGAAATTTTGTGGAGGATGCAGTAGGGGGGAGACGTTCAGGTGTCACAAACGATTTTGCAGACGCTATTTTCGTAACGAACATGTTGTAGTGCAAGGATGCAAGCGAATCTATACAATTGCCACCAAACATGACCGCCATCGCTTTGTTACCAAGGTCCTCTATCACATCCCTTGGCTGACTTGGGAGAACGAATGTATTTGCGCAGGATTGTATAATGGAATCGCCTTTCACAAGCTTTTGGAAGGCTGCCTTCTTACCAATACCAAAAATCCGGGAGGATGTATCACAACCAGTGAAGGCGTAAATGAAGAGTAACTGTGAACACAGGTCCTTGGATTGCTTGTAGTCAGTTGATGTTATATACTTTGGTAGCCTTAGACGTGTTGTCCGAACGGAAATATAGTTCCTTGTTATCTGTGTGTGCATGGTAAAGGAGAAAAACTAAAAGGTCAGTATCTTCCCCAATCAAAGTGGTGGATTGATGACACGAGGTTTCAACTGCAGCGTTAACAATATCTACGTCTGCATCCCCAGGTGCATTGATCACATTGCAGTCCCTTTTCCTCAGTTCATCACTTAAGAGATCCATTAGTCCTTGCTTGTTGCTATCTCTTGACAAAAAAATCATCCTTTTTGCCTGAAAACTCTGTCTCTACAGTGAAGTTGACAACTGGATGGATATTCTGCCCACGCCTTTGGTGTGTATTGTCCTTAATGGACGGACCTCTACCATACCCATCAAAGACCACAGTTGCCGAAGCATAATGTGAATGGTGAAGTCTGCATATGCCTGCGTTATTGCACCATAACTGTCTCCTGTCTTCCACAGTAAACGATGCAGCAAGGAGCCTCCATCAAGGACATAATGTTCAGTTTTTGGAGCAGAATCTGCGATGGCTTCACTTGACACCTTGCTCGAATGATCAATGATAGCGTGAGCTAATTGAGGCTTATCAACCTTTCGCAAAACGTTTCTGGCCTCAAAAAGGGCAGGAGGGAATGTGCTGAGCTCATAACTCATAACGTCTTGCAATGAAAGGTCTCCTGTTTTGGACACTACCAGAAACCGTTGGAATAACAGGGCGGGGTCAATGGTCTGTTCAGGAGCAACCTTGACGGTAGACATATCTCCGAGGGTTTTGGCTTTGTCTTTCCGTTTGAAAGATATTGTGAAAGCAGGCTGCCAAATCGTTTTTCAATGATTTTCCTTCCAACGCACTCAAATTCATGTAGATTCACATCCGCTGTAGCCACTACACCATTAACAACATTTCTCAAGGAAGAGTCTGGAGAAAAATGTGTGCAGGCATTTAGTTTTGAACTAATTTTTGACAGGTCAGACGAATCTCTCTTGATCCTTGCTTCAGTCGATTATTTATGCTGCTCACTTGTTGTGTAGAATAGATTGTTGAATTCTTGCATGGCATTGTTGTACTGTGGTCTTTACTTCGTGGCACAATACCAGTTCCACAAAAAATGTAATCAGTTTTGCTATTAAAAGGACCTTCAGATACTCTGGTGCTTCTCTTAATTGAGTTGGAAGATCCACTTTTCTTACTTTGTTGAGTCTTTATGTCAAGTGGGTTGGTATACCGATGATGACAGTCCGTGTGCACTTTAGTGCCAGCCGTGACGACAATGGTTTCACCTCTTTGCACACTTGCTGCGTTGATTCCATCAGCACCCTTTTGACGAATGTGAGTTACATCACCTCCATCATCCAATTTCTCCGTACAGATTATTTTTATTTTTTTATTTTTTTTGTATAAAAGATCGAGGCTCGTGAAAGAGCTAACATTAATCACACAAAAAGTCAAACCGACACATAAAACACAAAAATAAGGGGTGCGGTAGGCAAGATGGGGAGAGAGGGAGAAGGACACAAACACAACATATGAGAGCAGGGACATCGGGAGAAATGTGGGAGGGAGAGGGCTTGGGGGGAGGTGGGAGAGGTATAAAACATATGAACACTGCAAGGACTTCAAGGAAAGAAGTTGGAATTTCAAAAAAAGTGTATCTGGGGTGAATTAGCGGGGGTAGAAAAGATCAAGGTTTTGGATGGGGGATGATAAGAGATGGTGGTGAACAGCTGTTTTAAAGACCTGGAGGGAGGAGTGGGATTGAAGGGAGTGGGGGAGTTTGTTCCAGAGGCAGGAGAAAAGGGGAATGAAAGAGTGAAGGTGAGCAGAGAGTCTAGATTTTGGCAGTTTAACCATAAGAGGGTTGCAGGCAGATCTTGTGCGCCCTGAAGGAATATTAGGGGGACAGAGCACAGAGAGAGCTGGGGGAGCAAGGCCGGACAGGAGTCGGTAGAAGACAGAAAGACCACCAACCTGCCTGCGGTGAGTGAGTGAAAGGCCCTCGGAGTTAGCTTCATCGCAGGAGATTCCAATGATTCTGAAAGCTTTGGTTTCAACAGCGTGAAGCCGAGCTCGGTGTGAGGCAGCAGCACCGGCCCAGAGGGGGAAACAGTAATCCATTGAGCTGTGGATGAATGCCTTGTATGTGGTGAGGAGCTCAGGTGTGCCAAGGAAGGACTTCGCACGACGGAGGATGCCCAGTCGGTGACTGGCTTTGGAGGCCAGATGGGACAAACTTCTGGGTCGACGCTACTTGCACTCATTGTTAAATCTGAAAGAAATGTACAAATAGTGGGACTGGGTAAGAACACACGCTCTTATTGGCTATTGAGTGTCACATGGGTGGCTAATGAGAACTAATTAATAAAATGTCTGACTGCCATCTTCTTGAATTTATTCATTACCTGATTAGTCAATGATACTTTAAATGGTCTTAGTGGGATTCTTGACCCCCTAAAACCTAGGGGTAGACACCAAAATTACAACTCTAGGGTGAATTATAAATGACATAGCTATTTTAGGGTATTGGTGGCCATCTTGGACACCATCTTGAAAATAACAGCTTTCCGGTGGTCTGATTTTATTACATTTTTAATATGTTATTTCTGATGTCCAATAGTACCAAAAACCGCTGAAAAACCTATTGTAGCAATTTTTGGGGGGTTAGGGTGGTTTTTTTTCATAAATTGACCCGTCTAAAATTACCTTGCAGTTGCACCCCTGCAAAAATCATAAATCGGTCTTGTGCTGCCTATTTTTAAAGTGTGAAATGTTTTGTAACCATTCGTTACTGCGAAAAGCAAGTGTCACTACCCTCGATGTTCCATAAATGGAAGCCATGATTGCATGTCACTGCATATAATAGTGCGCGATAATGCATGCTAATATTTAAGCATAAGCCAGGCGACATGTCCTGTCTTATACCTCGTTCATATCAAGCATCCGTCCGTCTCTGTGTGTGTCTGTCAGACTTTATTACCTCCACCACCAAACGTGGATGGAAGTTATGTTTTCACCCCTGTCTGTTTGTTTGTCTGTTTGTGAACAAGATATCTCAAAAAACTTGTGGACGGATGCGGACGAAATTTGATGGAGAGGTTTGGAATGTGACAAGGACTAAATGAGTAGATTTTGGTGAAGGTTCGGATACAGTAACTTGAATCCAGTATTACATCTGCTCTGGAGGAATCTCTCCACATTAAAGCCGTTGGTGTCAAGGAATGGGGATGGTTGTTCCGTATGCCAGCGACCAGGAAGTGGCCCTGGACTAAGGTTTGCTTTCTTGCTGTTTTCCGCAAAATGATTTGGATAAGCACAAGTATCGGCAGAAGTTCCCCTAATTTTAGCATTAAATTATTGTTCTTCAAACTTGAACGACTATTTAATGCCGGAAAATCAAATGTTTACAATTCAAGTCCCAAGTCAAATTTCTGCAAGTTAAGTCAAGTCTCAAGTCAACAAAAATGAGACTTGAGTCGGACTCGAGTCCATGTAGCTGACTCAAGTCAACAACTTTGCTGATTACATTATTGTCCATTGCCGGACTGACGAGATACACGACATCAACCTCCATCGCCTCATCACAACTCCCGCGAACATGGTTTCGTCTTTAACATAGCCAAATGTGAAAGTAAGAAGCCAAATGTGAAGTACCTTTTTTGGCCTGATCCTTGACTCAAGTGGGCTTCATTCAGACCCAGATAGAGCCGAGGCCATAAGCAAATTGAAGACACCCGCTAATGTAAGAGAACTACAAAAATTCATCAGCATCGTGACCTACATGGCATCATTTGTACCACATCACTTGGAACAAGTGAAGCCACTCAGATGACTCATAAAACATGGTGCTAGCTTATAATGGACGCTGTCACACCAACAGACATTCGACTTGGTCAAAAAACTACTTTGTCACAGAGCACAGCTCATCACCCATCTAACACCATTCCTACCATGAAGCATGGTGGTGGCAGAATCATACTATGGGGATGCTTTTCAGTGGCAGGGACTGGGAGACTTGTCAGGATAGAGGGAACAATGAATGGATCCAAATAGAGGCAAATCCAGGAGGAGCACCTGCTTCAGAGTGCAAAAGACCTTAGACTGTGGTGAAGATTTACGTTCCAACAGGACAATGACTCCAAGCATACAGCGAAAGCAAAACTGAAATGGCTTTAGAATAAGAACGTGAAAGTCCTTGAGTGACCCAGCCAAAGCCTAGACTTGAATTTGATTGAGATTTGAGACATTGAGAATCTGTGGAAAGACTTTTTTTTGTTTATACATGGGCTAAGGCTCATAGTAGAGCTGACACACACACACACACACACATACACACACACACACACACACACACACACACACACACACACACACACACGCAAAGCAGATCCGTAAGAATGATCTTTTTTAAATATCTCTCTGCTTTAATAAATCTCCCTAATTTCTTTTTGCACATAAAGCCTTTTCGTGTCGGAAGCATGATGTAGATTAATGCATCTCTCCATCTGTAGCTCAAAGATATATACATTTATAGAGTTCATGGCTCAGATTTATAATGTAAATATATATTATTCTTCTATATTATAATTCTTGTAAGAATCTATGTAAGATTATAATTCTTCTGCTCCGTCAAACAAATCAGTGATGAGAGGTTTTTTTGTTTTGTTTTAAAATACACTAGATGAAGCGGAGTAAATGAAAGCTCCAACCTCGGTTTATAGAGCTGGTATTTCCTACATCAAGGTGGCAATTAGAAGGATGATGACTCCGGTTTTTGAGTGCCCATCAGTCACTAAATACTTGTATAGTTTCTGAACAAAACATGGAGCATTTTTACAATAGAGGCTTTTACTACGAACCATTTTACATACCAAGAGGTTCATCCCAAAGTTATGGATATATGTGCCATCCCTTCTTTTCAACATTCCCTGCAAAAAAAGACATCATAGGCTACACATTCCATGAATTTGAGTCCGAACGCACAACACACAGAACAACACGTCACATGATTGCACCTGCACGACTAGATGCACAAATTCGTTCAAAATTATGACGGATCTTGCCAGATAGGTGAGGGTATTTATGTGAATTTTCGCTTCATATATACCGTACTGTACAAACAACAAAGCCACAGTTATGGCTCCTATAATGTGCAACCGATGTCTTTGATTTGAAAAGCATAAAGAACAGAAGCACGATTCCAATTGACACAAGGAGCTGACACTCCACTGCCTTTTCGGTAGTATGAGCAATAGACCAGCCAATCACTGCCATGGTGTAATCAGGTTGAGATAGTATCATGAGGAATATATATCTGCAATATGGAAGCTAAATTCTGAACGGTTTTTAAAATATTGCGTATGCATGCCAAGTTAGCGAGATGGTTGCCTTGGCAACATGATTCAGCCAATCACAGCAGTGATCTAATCAGGTTGAAATAGTGCAATGAGGAATAGATATCTGCAACATGAGAACTAAATCCTGAACGGTTTTTCAAATATCGAGGGTTAACAGGATAATAAAATATCATGGTTTTGAGATGGTGGTGAACAGCTGTCTTGAAGACCTGGAGGGAAGAATGAGACTGAAGATAGAAACCCATATATATCACTAGAGTTCAGAGGAAATCATACCTTGAACATATAACTTCCTTCATGATCATTCAGCATACCAGCTTATTTGCCCCTCTGCATCCTCTCGTATACTGGTTCTGTATGTTATATATGCTGAGCATGTGCAGTTAAATTTTCAGTCATAATCAAATCTGGAATATTTATCGCCACGCTTTTTGAATAAAAAGGGGGGATATTGTAATCGTCTCTGTCTGTCCGTTCGTCACACTATCTCGTCCTAAACGGTTGTGCAGAAATTCACCAAATTGTGTAGTTATAATCACCCCATGCATTGAAGGTGCAAGACCAGTATCATTAAGGCCCCGACCCCTTGTGGTGGGGTCAAAAGGTCAAATACTACAATATGCAATTACGGGCACATTTTCAAACTCCTTTTAATGAAACTTTGTTTTTGCAATCAATATTGGGGGAGGGGGGGCGCATGAAATATGTAACAATTTTTGGGATTTGACCCCTGGTGCACGCCCCATGGGGTGGGGATTTGGGGTGACAAGAGTCAAAGCGGGAAATTTTTTTTAGAGTTTTTTTTTGTATTAAGACTTTAAACAAAGGGTAAGATGTTCGGGTGAAGTATGGGGTGAAAAGAAAGACAAAGAAAAAAGCATTACAGTGAAAGAACAAATCTAAATAGACAAACGACCGCCGAGGAGACAGGGAAGCCTCGAGGGACTTGGCCCCAAATGTTATGTGAACAAAACGACTATTATACACAGATATGCACGATTTACAAACCAAGATCTAACTAGAAACATACAGTAGACACATACACAGTAAAATAAACAGTCGAGATTTGACAAAAACGCAAACGGGAAAATATTTAACTTTGATGACGTGGAAAACTTGGAAGAACGCCACCTCGCCGGCGGAAGCGGAAGTCGGAAGCCGGCGGAAGCGGAAGGCGGAAGCCGGCGGAAGCGGAAGTCGGAAGCCGGCGGAAGCGGAAGTCGGAAGCGGAAGTCGGAAGCCGGCGAAACTGTTCATTTTCACGTTTCGCTTTCTTGGTGGAGGGTGATGAGAACACTCATGTCGACTTGAGAGGAAAACAGTTCAAGTGATTGTGTTTTGTTGGTGTTAGTGTTGGTGTTGTAGTAGTCGTAATAGTAATAGTAGTAATGGTAATGTTGAGGTCATATTTATTTTTCCGAGGCAATGCTTACTTCAAAATCGAACAGCATTTCGCTGCACAACCTATTTTTATAAGATGAGGATTCACACACACCTCAACCACTCAGGTACGATTCTATCTATTCCACGGAGCTGTGTGTTCTCTTGACAAAGTGCACGCCATACCACCTCAAATCCTCCCCGTCTGTTGCTGAAGGAAGTTCCGCGGACTCGAGTAGTTTTGTGCACTGGCCTTTGAGCTGCCCACTCTGAGTTTGAATCTTGATCAAGTTTCACATGTAGAGCAGAGCAATGGGTTCCATGGTGTCTATCAAGAACTTCTGAAAGACACCATGGGATCTTTAACATTCACCAACGACCATTGCCGTCATGTAGCCCCTCCGGCTTAACATTCGTTCAATTGTGTGTGCCATTCATTGAATGAATGTTAAGCCGGAAGGCCTATATCCGATGCAATGGTCGTTGATGAATGTTAAAGATTCCATGGTTTCTTTCAAAAGGAAGCGAGTTGTTGCGGGCACGCTGAACAAATGATAAATTCCTGCCACCTTCGATCCATCTAAAGACAAACATCAGGCCTGGTCGCCTTTTTTCGTGAAGGTTCTGGGCCAAAAACGTTACCATACTGACCCCACAAGAAGGTGGGAATAATAATAGTAGTAGTCGTAGCTGGCTAGGCCCACATGTTTTCTTTTTTCAATTGCTGATGACATTTACTTCAGAGATCGCTGGGGCGAGACAACTTCTGGAATGACCTCGTTTTTCATTATTTTTGCAACCCGTACGTGATGCCACTTCTGGCTTATTTGAGAAATAAGGAACGGTTCAATGGAAGGTAAATGTCAATGACTTTGTTTGTGAGCAAAAAATATAGAACAGCATAGGTTCCTTATACATACAGGATGCAAGGATGGATGATTAGATGCTTATCGTGGGTCGTTGTAGGGCTTCTTTGTACAGAGTCGAGGCTCATGGAGGAGCTAGAACATTAGAACGGATCAGGAGGCAACATAACAAAACGAACAGCAGAAGCAGAGGGAGAAACACACAGCAGCAGTGTTGAGGGACAAAATAGAGAGAGACTTCAAAGATAAGGGATGTGAGTAAGAAGGAGAACTAGGGGAAGACGGGAAACGAGTGGGGAGGGGCGGGCGCAAGAAAGATGCAGAAGCAAACTCTCAGGATAGAAAAACAGGGAAGTTGGAAAGCCTTGGAGAGAGTTAATGGGGAGAGAAAAGATCATGGTTTTAGCTGGAGGATGAACGGAAATGGTGGTGAACAGTTGCTTGAAAATATGGAAGTTGAGTCCACAGGCAGGAGGGAACGAATGAGTGGAGGTGAGCAGTGAATATGGATTTTGGAGTTTTACCAGAAGGGGGTTGTTAGCAGACCTTGTGTGCCCTGCAGAACCCTGGGGAGAGGGAGTGGGGAACAGGGGAGGGAGGGGGGGGGGGAGGCAGAGCATGGAATGAGCAGAGGGTGTAAAAGCAGAAAGAAAACGGTAGAAGACAGAGAGATCACCGACCTGTCTGCGATGTGAAAGTGACAGGCCCATGGACTCCACTTCATCATGGGAGATTCAAATGATCTTGATGGTCTTGGTTTCCATGGCATCAAACTGAGCAAGGTGTGAGGCACGGGAGCCGGCCCGAAGGGGAGAACAGTGCTCCATCAAGCTGCGGATGAAGGCCTTGTAGGTGGATCGGAGTTCAGGTGTGTCAAAGAAGGACTTTGTACCACGGAGGATGTCCAGTCGGCGGCTGCCTTTGGAGGCCAACTTTGAAATGTGTTTTTTCCCAGGAAAGATCATGTCTGAGAGTGAGGTACAGGAGTTTGAATGACTGAACTTCCTCAAGAGGATTGTTAAGAAAGTAGTTTGGGGGAGGAGGTGCATGAGGTTGACAAACTGTCCTTTTGGAAGGAGGCTGTGAGAGTGTGAGATGTTTCAGGAATTGAAAGACATATTCCAAGTGTTTGACCAGTGAGGACTTTCCAGCACGAGTGGAGTCTGCTGTGATGCCATTTGAAGTGAGGGAGAGGATGGAAGGGGAGCATACTTCAGAGACAGACATGACAAGCACAATTAGGTTTTAGAGGAGAAAGACATGTTTGAAACTTTGAAGTTGGCCAGATGTTGTTTGGCTCTCCTGAGAGTGGACACAAACTTTTTGTGGGGTTTATGGAATGATCTGAGATTGCCTTCGGTTGGATTTGCCTTTCAGGAGGAGAGGGCAAATTGTCTCAAGCTAACTGCCTCATCCCTGGTTTCAGTGTACCATGGGTATGATAGCTGCAGACGAGATGCGATAAATCTGTGCATAAGGGAGAGCAGGTTTCTGTGGAATCATTACCAGGCTGAATTTATATCAGGAGCACTGGATATTGGAGACCAGTCCTGAAGTGCAATGGCTGCTTGCAGTTTTTGCCAGTTTGCCTGAGTGGCTGTTCGCTGACAGGGGGAGTTGGTCAAAACCAAATCCAGAAGGGAAGATTTGCCATTGGGAGAAATCGGAGTTGGAAAGTTCACAGATTGAGTCAGTCCCATGGAGTCGCAGAAGTCCTTTGCTGAAGTGCCATGGATGGTAAGAGAGGTACCAACGCCCAGCCAATTTGAATGGTGACAATTTAAATCACCACATATGAGGAAGAGTGAGTTGGAATTAATGGTTAAAAGTTGGTCCATGTTGTCTGAGAGAGATGTCGATGGAGTTGTCACTGTTTGGAAGACGGTACAACACACAGACAAACAAGAGGTGGGAGCGGAGGGTGCAGCCAGATGTACTCCTGGAGGTTGGGAGGTATAAGAGCAGTACATGGGCACCAGTACATGGACAACAGTGCATGGACAGCAGTACACGGGCAGCGATACATGGACAGCGGTACACGGACAGCAGTACACGAAGAGCTACCATGTTATCAGTTATTGTTTGCCCATTGACACTGCAATACCAAACAACAAATATACTTTTTCATTAACTTCAAATGAAGTCTTCAATTATCAAGATTAATGGAAGTTCAGATACAGGAATCCACAATTCCGTTTGTAGTTTATAAAAGCAGGTTTCTTCACGGAAGTCCTATGGTCTCGCAAGGTGTCAATTCATGCGGTAGGCCACAGCTTTGTTGATCCTGTCGATGCACACGATGGCTTTGACATTGTATTAAATCAGAATAATGTAGACTTGCTTTCAGACTCAACTTTTTCTCATTTATAACAATATTTTCACCTACCTAAGTGATTTGACTGGTATATTTCTTCATTGATTCCTTTGGGATTAAAATGCAATCGAATTTTAATAATAAAATCATATTTTGCATTATTATGATACATCAGGCCATATGGCCCATCAAGCTTGTGCTGCATTATATACATCCAGATTAGAGTTATTACTCGGGTTCAATCGGTGCGAGTGAAAAGTATGTCGATGGAAAGTGCACATGGGGACTTCAGGCCTATAACAATGGTGAGCCTGGTAAAGGAGAATCAGAAAAACTGTCTTCAGCTTGGAAGATTTCGGAATCTTCTTCATCGGAGTAGGAACATGGGCCTTCAGCTAGGCCCAGGTTGGCCAGATGCAGGGGCAGTAGCTTTTCAAAGGGGCAGTGTGAGAAGCGTGGTGATGGAGGAACAGCTGTGGGGAAAAGGAGAGACAGAGAGAGACATTTGTGAGATGAGAAATGTGCTCAAAGAGAATAGATTCTTCATTAAGAGTACACATTGATATCTCTTCCTGATGCGCAGTGTGCAGTACAAGGATTTTGATTGAAGTATTATGTCATTAGTGGCAATCTCACAACAGAAAACAAACACATCGATGTGGCGACCGTCTTACTTGAGCTGCTGAAACATCAAGGAGAGCCAAACTAGTACCATTTCTCACAAGCTCGCAACGAGCAGTTACTTCTGGCCTGTGGTCCAGCGGTGATATTTCCATGCCAGTTATAAAAGACAATTACAAAAAAAATGTAACCCTCCAGGGATCCCAAATTAACTCCATTATTTGCGAGGTGAAAATCCGAGGAAAGCTGTTCCTTAAAAGATAAATAATTTATTGCCCAAGACTAACATAACTCCAGAAAGACAAAAACACAAGACAAAATCCTATCTTCCCCCTAGGTGGCACAAACATACACAAATACCCCTGGTGCTCACCTGGTAGAATAAACAGCATACTACACTGACTAAAGGTATTTTACTTGTAGAATCATACCAACATAATCATAAGACTTTAAACAAACAAACAAAAAAATACCTATTTTGGGGGGCAAGCCCCCCCCCCCCACCCCATATACCACCTCAGACCCAAACTTTTCCAATGCATTGAACAAACATTGGTGCATCACGGATGATGAAGGTTTTGGTTAAGTTTCATCGGAATTGCTTGTGTAGTTTCTGAGAAGAAAGCAAACACCGATTTTGGGGGCAACCCCCTCCCCCCCCCCCCCCCACGTAGTCCGCCAAATGGGCATATTTTTTTTAATGCCGTGAACAAACTTTGGTACATCACGGGTGCTGAAAGTTGTGGTGAAGTTTCATCGAAATTGTGCGTGTAGTTTCAGAGAAGAAAGCAAATATCTATGTTGGGGGGGTCAAACCTGGCCCACTTTGACCCCCGTATACCCCGAAAGGGGAAGATTTTTTAAAATACCCTGAACAAACTTTGGTACATCACGGGTGGTGAAGGTTGTGGTCAAGTTTCATCGAAATAGTGTGTGTAGTTTCAGAGGAAAAAGCAAAATCCTATTTTGGGGGGTCAAACCTGGATTCATTTTGACCCTGGTAGACCCCCTTAGACCCAGATTATTTTTTAATGCAGTGAACAAACCTTAGTCACAACACAACAAATATCATTTGTGCCAAGTTTGGTCACAATCCCTTCAGCGGTTTCGGAGAAGATTCAAGTGTTTACGGATGGACCGACGGACAGACAACGCGCCATCCCATAAGCTGCCCTGAACTTAGTTCCAGGTGAGCTAAAAACCGGGCAATGTTGAGGGAAAGGCATGTCATAAAGAGCATGCGGCTAGTTCATAACAGCTGGAGAAGAACACGCATGGTGCTGCTTCATCTCTACCAGGGCAAGAGTGTGAGCCAGGCAGCGAGCCAGAATGTCAGGGTGAGCAGGTACCTAGATGCAGTCTAGAGCGTCAGTGGTTCCATGCCAGAGAGAGTGAGCTGTTCGAAGAGACAAAGTGTCAGAGAGCACACTTACTGATGGGGCATGGGTTTTATACCCAACTCCCACCCTGCAACAGGTCTCCATCCACCAATGCTAACCAATCATAGGCCACAAAGCCTCCACTCACATGGCCACCACCAACCAATTGCAGCCCCAGGAGACTTACCAATCATGGCCCTTGGGACATTATTATTCCACGCCCAAAGGCTTCCACAAATCTCTGCATTGATATGTCCACTAATCACAGTTATGGCTGGGCCGAGCCCTCAGGAATTCCCTCCCTGAGACCTCCACAACTCTCCCCCTCTCCTGAAGACATCCACCATTAAAGAAGAACCCCCCCTCTCCCTCCGACAATGTGCTGCTGGACAGCTATGAAGGATAGGTTATCTCCTATTGGTGGAGAGAATGTGCCGTGTCGCCTACATCCTACCTGGCCGCACCAGGTTCTGCAAAGGAGAACAAATAGATGGGATGTTTTAACCCAGCTATCTCTAAATATGACAACGCCTGTCCCATCACTGGCATCATTTAAAGAATCCCTACCCTAACCTAATCTATAAGACAGCGAAGAAGTTCTGAAACCACACAAACATCCACAGTGTTTGCAGCATTCATCCCACTATTGCCTCCTTTTCCTATAAACACAAGTATTTTTCAGGGTGTCCAAAAAGACCCACACAACTTTGGTTGTTAATATATTTAGAACCACAAATGATACAATGATACCCTTTGGTTTGTATGATGCAGAAACTCATAACGTTTTATGCACACCATCAATACACTTCAATGTGAGCTCCGTTTGCCGTGCACAGAACATCAAGGCGGTAGACGAGTTTTTCCCATATTTGGATGAGCACGTGTGCATCCACAGATTGCCGACCTGGAGAGTGCTGTCAAAACGGAACCACCAAGCGGTCATGGAGAAGGCCACATCACACATTGACCTTTGGACAGTCGTGTATGTGTTCAATGACCATGTGGGGGTTTTCAGAGCCCCAGATCCTCACATTGTGCCATTTGACCTTCCCCGATACATGAAAGCAAGCGTCGTCTGTGAACATGACCTTTCTCAGGTAATCTTCATCATCCTCTATGCGACTGACCATTTCCAAGGCAAACACCTTGTGTTTGGATCTGACATTTGAGTTCCTGCAGAATCTGCACCTTGTAGGAATAAAGCTTCAGTATTTTATGCAAAATCCTGTGTACAGTGGTGCTTGGTAGTCCCAGTTCTCTGGATGTGCGCTGGATTGATTTTCTGGGACTTTTTTGAAATGATTCACACACACTCGTTAAACATCTGCTGCACTTGTGCTTGGTTGACCGATATTTTTCTGTTTCTGACGACTCTCTGATACTAGTCCGCGATGGTGGATTCCTTCCATACCTTGCACGGAAATTACGCTGAACTTGTGTGTCTGTGGAGTCGCCATTTTCTTTTAAATTAAACCACCAAACCTGAAAATGATGAACACATTAAGTTTCTGTATTATATAAAACAAAGGGTATTGTTGTATCATTTGTGGTACTAAATAGATTAATAAGCAAAGTTGTCCAGGTCTTTTTGGAACACTGTATTATAACCTACAGCGATCTTCTTCTCAAACAATCATATTCAAAAATCTGCAAGCAGTGGATTTCTAATAACGACACTTTATGACACTAATCTCTATCAACACCCTAAAGCCGTCAATATTTCCCCTTAATCTTAACCTATTATGTGTTTCTAAATGATATCTTTAATCAGAATCATCTGGGGGGATAATGGATCATCTGGGAGCTGGCAGGTTCACCTTTGACCAATATAGTTTGGGTTCGATTCCTGGGTCCTGGGTCAAACTGTCCTCCTGATGGAGGAATTAATTTGATCACCTACCTGCTCGCGTTCACTTGTAGGTGTTAAAATCCCATGTGAGCTTTCCAAAATATTAGGCGATTGTGTGCCGGTACTCTAACTGAATTATATAGTCCTTGCCACACCGTATTACCTCCGCCACCAAAGGTTATGTTTTCACCTCTGCCTGTCTGTCCGTTTGTGAACAAGATGTCTCAAAAAGTTGTGTACGCATTCGGACGAAATTTGGCAGAGATGTAGCGTATGTGACAAGGAGAAAATGATTAGATTTTGGTGAAGATCCGGATTCGGATCCGGGTACTAGAATTTGTTAAGTGATTCTTCACCATTGGGAGATCGGGCCAAAAATGATGCATAGCAGGATATCTCAAAAGGTTGTGGATGGATTTGGACGAAACTTGGTGGAGAGGTTGTGTGTGTTACAAGGACAAATAGATTCGATTTTGGTGAAGATGTGAATATGGATTCGGATATGAGAATTATTTAATTTCTAAGTGATTCTTCAACATTGGGAGATAGCGATAAAAACGATACATAGCAGGATATCTCAAAAAGTTGTGGACGGATTTGGACGACACTTGGTGGAGAGGTTGTGTGTCTGACAAGGACAAACAGATTCGATTTTGGTGAAGATCTGAATATGGATTCGGATATGAGAATTTAAAATTTTTTAAGTCATGAGAATTATTTAATTTCTAAGTGATTCTTCACGATTGGGAGATAGGGATAAAAACGATACAAAGCAGGATATCTCAAAAAGTTGTGGACGGATCATTTTGATTGAATGTGATTGTATTGTGATTTTCTGATCTACTCTGGGATACAAAACGTAAACTGTTCACCTGGCGGATGTGTGCTCTCCATACTGAGTGGCGTTCTAGTTAATGATGCAACCAGCAGAATTGATTCAGAGATGAATCCCGGTCAAATGCAATATTCTCTGGACAATATGATAGATTTGGGATAAAGATTGTCATCATGGCAACAACATGGCCCACTCTTTATTATATTGGCCAAAGCTATAGAAGCTATATTATATTGACTCTCCCGTCTCCCAGCAAAAAGTGCTTCTGATGTAACAGAAGCTGGCAGCTGCTTTAATATGTGTTGAGAAAAAGTCCGCATTGTCCTTTGGCACTGAAATCACGTGACGTTTGGATGTTATTGTTGACGGGGATGTCGTGACCTTTACATCTATTTTCCCATCACTTACGTCCTGTGTCCACATCCTCAGAAGACATCTTGGTCAGTACATACAAGCACAGCATATTCTTTTCAATCTGCAACCGGTGCATGACATGCTTTGGGTATCGTAAATCGAAAATATGTATGGTAAAAATGATTGTGACGTATTGTGGAGATTATACCTACCGATACATTTGAAATCTACCAGCTTCTATAGCTTGAGTTGTGGCAACACGAAACAATTGCTTATTATCTCTTTTGGGTTCACCTTGTCCTTGCTATATCAATTGAAACGCACCTCTCCCCTCTGTTCCTTCTCGTCCACCCTAAGGCTCCCCCTCCAATGGCGCACCTACAAACATCTTGTGAACCATAGTTGGATGGTTTGATGAAAGAAAGAATGAACTTTTAAAATCGATGACACTAGCATTGAACAAATCGCTTTTGCTGACAGTAGTTGAACATCTATCTAATATAAATGGATGAGGTGTGTGTGTGTGTGTGTGTGTGTGTGTGTGTGTGTGTGTGTGTGTGTGTGTGTGTGTGTGTGTGTGTCATACTTTTTGTGTCTATTAATTACGTACCGGTACATCTATTAATTCATTAATTACGCACTATTGAAATGTACCTTTTAACCATTTAGGCTGCTGAGACCCCTTCTACCTTTGAAGACCCTTTAAGACCCCCAACATCATTAAGACCCCAAGACCCCTTTAAGACTCAAAAGACCCTCAAGTCCCTGAGTACCCAAAATACCAAAATGACCTAAAAGTCCATGATGACCCATAAGACACAAAATACCCCAAATACCCAAAAAGACCCTGAGGAACCAAAAGACCCTCAGGACCCAAAAGAACCCCCACGTCCGGCAGGCAGGTATACTACAAGGAGGAGAAGACCAATGAAAAATTGGTCCAATGGACCAACGGGCCCCCTTGTACTATAAGAGAGCCGTGTGTCTGTGTGTCTGTGTCGCCATTTTTCTCAGAGATGGCTGAACAGATATTCTTAAAATCTGTAATTAAACGGGCACAAATTTTTGTTCCAAATAATTTGATTATTAGCTTTCCAAATAAGTATATCTAGCATTATCTTTCACGCAGACCAGCATTTTAGCAAAATTGGTAGCAAAATTGCAACCAACGGTAGCATTTTAATCATTATACGACAGCAAGAACTCTTTAGAATAAAGCGTGACAGACCTGTATCCGGACGCTTTTCCTTTTGTACAATGAACATATGTTGTACCTCAGGCAACTCTGAATACATTAACAAACGTTCATAAAACCACCACGAAAGGCATAAGTCCAGGTAAAATAATTTTGACTTCATACAACCATGGCCTACTAAGAGGAGCATGACTGCTGGATACATGCAAGTAAAAGATATGAGTAGTCCATCAGATATGTGATCACCTGCATTTTGTGATAAAAGCATGAATCTCGGCACACATATACTACATATCATAGGGAGCAATTCTATGATTAGTGGAACTCTAAATTCTCCTTGAGCAGCCATATATTTCCAATATGGCTACTAAGGAAGATTCCTGGTAGGATTTCATGGTCAACGAGGTTTAGCCCGGATGGACGGACGGACAACCCCAAAACATGATGCCTCCGGCGACTTTGTCAGCGGAGGCATAAAAATACTCTGAACAATATTCACTCACATGTTATTACCGACCCCACCCCTATCAACCCCAAGGATTATACTAATGACCAAAATTTGACCTTAGATGACCCTCGTGACTCTATGGTTATTTTCGGGATAAATCAGGAAAATGTGACTTAAATGCACAATAATGACTCGTACTACGTATATATCTTTAAGGTATTTATCTCTTACACGAGCCTCGATCTTGTATACAAAAAAAAAAAGGTATGAAAATCTGTTTTCATGGATGGCGATTTCATTAAAAGTATTTAGATTGTCCAGTGGGGTATACTTTTTATTATGCGACTTTAAGGGAGGCTAACAGAGGTCAAAATCTCCACAAATATTGGTTTTATCAACATTTTGGTGGATGTTGCCAAATAAATAACTATGTCAAAATGTATTTCCTGGATAAAGATTTCATCAAAAGCATTTACATTTGTTATTTGAGCTTCCATAGCTCAGGAACTATAGGCTTTTGGCTTTTTTCAGATAGCTAAGGGTCCCTCGAATCCAGTCGTGATCACCATGAATGGTGCAAGGTGGTCTTTCAAGCTGGTGCAAGGCTGTGACAGTGTGACAGGGCCAGCTCGACAAATGACACGACACCTACGGAATGGAGCAAGTGCTTCTTTTATCAAGAAGAAACCACTGAAAAACTCACGTACCCAACCGACTTCACGGATGGGTTTCAGGAAATTGACCAAAAGTCCATCGCTGAAACTTTAGCAACATTCAATGATGTTGGTTGATTATTATTTTTTGTATACAACATCGATGCTCGTGAAAGAGCTCATTAATCACAAAAAAAAAACGGACACATAAAAACATATAATAAGGGGAGCGGGAGACAAGATGGGGAGAGAGGGGGAAGCACACAAGCACAACATTTGAGAGCAGGGACATCGGGAGATCTGTGGGAGGGAGAGGGCTTGGGGGGGGGGGATGTGTGGGAAGGGAGTGGAGGGTGGGAGAGGTATAAAACACATGGACACTGCAAGGACTTCCAGGAAAGAAGTTGGAATTTCAAAAAAGTGGATCTGGGGTGAATTAACGGGGGTGGAAAAGATCAAGGTTTTGGATGGGGGAAGATAAGAGATGGTGGTGAACAGCTGTTTTAAAGACCTGGAGGGAGGAGTGGGATTGAAGAGATTGAGGAAGTTTGTTCCAGAGGCGGGAGAAAAGAGGAATGAAGGAGTGAAGGTGAGCAGAGAGTCTTGATTTTGGCAGTTTCACCAGAAGAGGGTTGCAGGCAGATCTTGTGCGACCTGCAGCAATATTTGGGGGACAGAGCACAGGTAGAGCTGGAGGAGCAAGGCCCGAAAGGAGTCGGTAGAAGACAGAAAGACCGCCAACCTGCCTGCGGTGAGTGAGTGAAAGGCCCTCGGAGTTAGCTTCATGGTGGGAGATTCCAATGATTCTGATTCTGATTTGATTATGATTGCTGGTAAAGCTGAAGTTGAGTCGGGTGGACGAAGGTGACAGGTTGGAGCAAACCTTCTTAGGCAGGAGATTAAAATTCCAAAAAATAGTTGCAGTGTCCTATTCAACAAAACTGAAGATAAACATGCAGGCAAATGGTAAAAGTGTATCGGTGAAGAAAGTGCTTCATCTGATATGGAGGAAAGATTCACCTGCTAGAAGGTGTTGTGGATTGATGATGCCATTTATAAGTGTTTCTTTTTTGACAAGGTTGCAACTAGTGGAAAATGTCTCGGTGAAGCCTCAATGTTTGGCCTTGACACTCGTGTGAGACAGTGCACTTTCAATCTACAGAAAGGGCATCTGCCAGCAAAGCTCAGTGAAGGAGACTTTATAGCAATGGAGGCAAAACACCACATCCAATGGCTGGTGTCGTTGTACAACAGACAGAGACAGATCCAAAACATCACAATATGACAGCTGCGCGAACACTACCCGTAGCACTGCATTTACTGAACTTGTTTCATACAAACATGCTGTTCTTGAGGATGGAGAAGTTACTCCGCTTTAACTATGTGAACTGAAGAAAATTTACACCGATGTAGTTGACCAGCTTGGAGATGACTCCTCTGCTGTCCACTTTAGATTAAAAAACAACGTTCTTAGAAATTCAAAAATAAAGATCTTAGCTAGTTTCCTGAGTTAGAAGCACGTAGTAAGGGTCACGACCCTATAGAAACACGCAGTAAGGGTGACATGTTTCTCGTGCTAATAAGAATGTCAGAAGATCTGTTTGAAGAGTGTGCCAACTCGAAGATGACAGTGAAGCTGTCATTCCCACCCTGCTGCAAACATGGTACACAAGGGCATGTTAATAAGTAAATGCTTATCTTTCATTGGTCCGGTGTGGCTCACTCACTGCTGATGCTCATCACATGGTCTTGTATGGGACAAGCATCAAGGATGAAACAAACTACTTGTCTCACAGCTAGGCTTGCAGTTGTTGCTGATGCTGAAGTATCATAACTGCTGCGTGTGGTATGTACAAGCAAGCATCTTCGGATATCAGACACGCCAAGCAGTGAGTGGCACCACTGCCACTTTTCCTCGATACTTTGGTGTACTCAAACACTACATGAAAATATTTAGTCCACACATGCTACATGCTTGAATTGGCCGTCTTGTATCACCATGCGCTAGGCGTGTCCGCTGACCAAGGTCCAGGAACTTAGCCATTAGTCACTTCAAGAGCATTGGAACAGTGTGCATGCCCTCGCTCAACTTCAGCGCGTTCACGACATCAGTTGTGGACAACACTGACTCTAACTGAACAGCAACAAGTGCACAGGGACACGAAGAACCTTGGGACTGATCACATGGGTGTAGCTCTCAGCACGTCAGGGAAGAAAGTCACCAGGCTGCCGGACAGCTACAAACTTGTACCCGTGGTCGGTGCAGTCAATAAGGATCTCCCTATTCTGGAAGTTCCCTGTCTCATTGAATCGGGCTGCAATCTAATGATTGAAGCAATGGTGCAGAAGAATACAGTTGGTTTGAATATGTCTGTATCGTCGTTCATGCAGACATAAAACAACATGCAGCCAAAGAGGTGCACTGATCATCTCACAGGGGTCATCTAAAATCAATTTTGATTTCATCATTATAATCCTTGGGATCCATTTAGGGGTGGGAGGTCCCCATGATGTATAGTATAAGTTTGCCAAGTTTCATGCTTGTATCAAATAGGGTACCATACATTTACATATCTACTGGACAAATGGCCCAAATACTACAAATTCCAAGAAAAAGTGCTTGAATGTTCAATTGTTTCAGTGACCTATCTGCAAATCCCTTCTGCATCAAACATGTTTTTCGCAGGAATTTGTTTCAATTATGCCTCCGCCGACAAAGTCGCCGGAGGCATTATGTGTTCGGGTTGTCCATCCGTACGTACGTAATTAAAAAAACATTTCTCGAAAACCACTGAAAGGAGAAATTTGGCACATTGTCAAGTACTCCCAATGGAGAACAAAAGCATGACATCATAGGTGAAGTGGTATACCAGCCAAAAATGTTTTAATTGAATTCCTTATCCTAAAAATCTGAAATTGCATGCACATGATCTATGACCCATTTGTATTGAAATATTAAATTTATGACGTCATAGGTCACATGGTTTGGCAGCCATATTGGATTGAAGGAAAATATTAAATAATTATATCTCTGAAACCGCTCACCCTATCGATGCGAAATTTTACAAATATTATCTAACAGCACTGTTGCATATATTTTGAAAATGATGATGTCATAGGTCACGTGGTTTGGTAGCCATCTTGGATAGAAAAACGAACCTTATCCGATCAACGCGAAACTTCACAAACGTGATCCCCTACCCATACATATGCAGAGTGATGGCATCTACCCGTTGTGGGACTATGCGGAGGCATATTGGCATTGTTCTAGTTTATTTATGATTCTGTTTTCCTCTTCTATCTATGATTCAACAATTATATCATTGGCAGAATAAGTGTCAGAAGCTACCAAAACAAAACATTCTCACCGGTCGTGCTTGCTCGACTTGGATTTTGCTTATTATTCCTTGGTAACATCAACAGGAATGAGCCACATGCAACACTACAAATTTCCAAAAATGATTTAAGGTCGTTTAACAATGCAACCAATCTTTGTATATTACTTGCAGCTCACCTGCAGGAGTGTCAGGTCGTGGTTGACAGCTATTGGATAGGTCCATGGCCTGCTGCTCTTGATAGTACTTTGAAAATTTATTGAAGATTATTGTAATTGGAAGTGACACCCCAAGGATTCCACAGAGGATGCAAACGGTGGCCAGAATTTTTCCTGACACTGTGACTGGATGTGTGTCTCCATAGCCAACCGTCGTCATTGTTATGGTGGCCCACCACCAACAGATTGGGATGCTGATGAGGCCTGCCTCGTCCTCGCCACTCTCCACGGAGTAAATGAGCACAGAGAAGATGAAGATTCCCACAGAAAGGAACAGCATCAAAAGGCCAACCTTTACAACAGAACATGTCAAGAACTCGGCGTTATTCGTTACCACCTGTGAATTTTATACTGCAGCACACACTCATTCAGGATTAGCGTTCGGGTTAGTATCTGAAACGAACAAAAGTTTTTGCATGCCAGTGATGTTACATACATGTCAGCTGAATTGTCAACGTACCTGAACAGTAATTGCAGGTGGCAAAGGCAAATATGCCCAGGAGCTAGATTACCTGACCTTATGATCTGCCCAAGCATTATTAAATCCCTTGGGAACCATTAGACAACTACTCTTCAGCTGTAATTAATTCAAACTTCTAGAAGCTTCTTTCTCCTAGCTGTACTACTCTTTCCCCTGTTCATACTTCATCTGTCCCCAGCATTAAGAATATCAACACTTCCATCAAAATCCCATTTTCTCTCTGGCCCCACTCTAACAACTGTGAGCTCTAACAATGGAGTTTTAAAAAACTTTTCTGCTGTTATTGTTTGTTGTGATGTTATTGCTTTTCAGAATCACCTCCTTACTCTGATGTACCAGGTGTTTAGTCCTTGGTTGTTCACACTTTTGATTGAAATATTAACACCAAATGATATTGTAGTAAACCATCCCTTGTCTGCAGAATAGGAGCCATCATGGTTTTTATGTTATTCTACATCCATCTTAGGCTCATGGACGAACTTGTACATATATCATATGCAGGAGAATCTGGTTTCCCTGGCTCATGATGCAAGGTTCAGTTGGGAACATGAACACACCAACCCACTTTGTTTTTACGCACTTATTTAACTTCATCTGAAGGACATGTGTTGTGTGCGGGAGACGAGATGGAGGGGAGGTGGTGTGAGGGTGGTGTGGGGTGGGCAGGGACAGAAATGCAGGTTTGTGAGGTGGGGGTGCTCGGAGGGCGTGGATGGTGTTGGTGTCCTGTTTTCTGAGGAGTTTGTGGACGGTGTGGTGGGTGTGGCTGGAGTGAGTGAAAGGTTGATGATGGTGAAAATGATGATTGGGGAGGACTTGGTGAACATCGTCTCGGGGTGTGCTCCGCGGGTTGGTCGGAGCGATGAGGAGAGGGACGGGTTCTGGTGTGCTGTAGAGAGGCTGATGGAGGGCGTGGGAGATGGGGGGGTTGTTGTGGTGGGAGGAGACGTGGATGGACATGTGGGAAGGAGTGTGGACGGTTTTGGGGGAGTTCATGGGGGTTGCAGATGTGGTGTGAGAGATGGAGAGGGTGAAAGGATTTTGGAGTTTGCTGATGGAGCTGATTTGTTGATTTGTGGTACTCAGTTCCAGAGGGAGGATAGTGAGCTTGTTACGTACACGTCGGGTGGGTGGGTCGACGACGGCCGTTGACTGCCTGCTGGTGCGTAGGCGAGATAGGGGCCACCTCCGTGACACGGGGGTGATCCCGGGGGAGGAGGCTGTTTCGCGGCGCCACTTGGTTGTCTGCGACATGGGGGTGGGGGGTGCGAGGAGAGCTCGGCGGGTGAAGTGCCGGCCGGGAGTGGGGGTGTGGAGGTTGGGGGAGGTGGCAGTGGGGGAGGCATTAAGGGAGAGGCTGGGTATGGTGGAGGATGATGTGGTTGGGCTTGAGGGTGGTTGGATGTCGGTGAGGGATGGTCTGTTGGGAGCCGTTGGTGGGGTGTGTGGATGGACGGAGGGACCACCGGGGCACTCGGAGACATGGTGGTGGGATGATGGGGTTAGAGGGAGGATTGACGAGGGGAGGAGGAGGTTCAATGAGTGGCGGAGGGCGAGGGGTGTGGGGGCGGAGGAGGTGGAGCATGGAAGTTGTAGGGCGGCCGGGAGGACTGCAGGGAGGGAGGTGGCGGAGGCACAGGAGGCATGTAGGAGGATGTTCGGAGGGAGCTTGCATTCGGAGGGGGGTTGGAGAGCGGTATTCAGGATTGCAAATCAGATAGCGAGGGGGAGGTGTGATGTGGTGGGGGTGGGTTGTTTGGGGGATGAGGTGGGACAGATCGTTGTGGACCCGGATGGAGTTGAAGGAGGATGGAAGAGATATGTGGAAGTGCTGTTGGGTGCGGGGAGTGAGTGGGATGGCAACGTAGAGAGTGGCCCAGTTTTGGGACCGGCGGAGAGGATGGCCGGGGAAGAGGTTGGGGAAGAGGTTGGGGAAGCGATGGAAGCGATGGGGAGTGGGGAAGCGGGGGGGCCGACGGGAGTTGTGGGGCGTGTGTTGGGGGCGGCGGGAAATTGGTGTTTGAAGAGAGTGACAGATATCTGCAGTCTGGTGGTGAGGGAGGGCCGCATTCCAGTGGATTGGGGGCTGGGTGCCCTCGTCCCTCTATACAGGGGGAGGGGTGACACTCTGGACTGTGGCTCGTATCGAGCGATGAAGTTGTTGGAGCATGGAATGAGGGTGTTGGAGGGGGTGTTGGAGGGGAGGATGGGGAGGAGGGTGAGGATTGACGAGGTGCGGTTTGGGTTTGTGCCGGGAGGAGGAACGACAGACGCGCTTTTTATTGTGAGGCGGTTGCAGGAGAAGTATATGGAGAAGAGGGGGAGGTAAGTTTCTTGGGTTTGTTGATCTGGAGGGGGCATTCGATAGGGTTCCACGTGAGGTAGTGGCGTGGGCGTTGGGGAGGTTGGGAGTGGAGGGGTGGTTGATAGGAGTAGTGATGGCAATGTACGAAGGAGCGCGCGCAGCTGTGGGGACGAGGGCCGGGAACAGTGGTGGGTTTGGGGTGGGGGTGGGAGTGCATCAGGGGTCGGTACTGGGTCCACTACTGTTTGTGGCTGTGGTGGGGGTGCTGGCTCAGAACGTGGAGGGGGGTTTGCCGTGGGAGTTGTGTGCAGATGGTCTGGTGTTGATTGCGGGAAGTGTGGATGGGCTGAAGCAGGGGATGGGCGGGTGGAGGGAATGTATGGAGACAGGGGGTCTGAAGGTGAATATCGGAGGGGCGAGGGTGATGGCGAGTGGTGGAGAATGTGGTGGGGTGGAGGGGCTGTGGGGTGGCCGTGTGCTGTTTGGGGGGGGGGGGGTGTCGGAGTGGATTCCATTCAATGTACAATGGGCGCTGAGTGGGTTCATCGGGGATGTGGTGGTATGAGAGGGTCATTGGCCAGTGTGGCAGCTGCATTTGGGTGTGGGGTGTGCACAGAGGGGGCTGCGGATGGAGGGGGTGTTGGGTTGGGTCTTGGAGATGGCGTGGAGCTGGAAGGTGTGAAAACATTTTGTTGCCTTGGAGGCGTGCTGGATGGAGGGGGTGGATCGGGCTCGGCGGCAGTTGCTCGGGTGGGGTGTGCATGGGGGAGGTTTCGGGGGCTGGGTGGCGTGCTGGCGAGGAGGGGGGTGTCGTTGGGGCTGGGGGTGGGGGGTTTGTGCTGCATGTGTGAGAAGTGTTGTGGTTTATGGGAATGGGACATGGGTGGTGAACGTGGGGCGGCGGCGAGGGCTGGAAAGGGTGGAGGTGTGAGTTGTTTGGTGGATGTGTGGAGTGTCGTTGAGGGAGAGGAGGACGGATGATGCGTTGCGAGGGATGATGGGAGTGGAGCCTGTGATGGATGCTGTGGGGAGGGACGGGTTGGGATGGTTTGGTCGTGTGTTGAGGAGGGATGAAGGTGACTGGTTGAGGGGAGTGATGGGAATGAATGTGGAGGGGGGTGGGGAAGGGGAGGACCGAGAGAGACTTGGCTAGGGATGGTCGGGGAAGGGATGCGGGCGGGGGGGGGTTGACGGGGGGAGATGCAGAGGGTGGGGCAGGGTGGAGGGCATTGTCATGGGGACCGCAGGGCTAACCCCAGCTCTTGCAGGGAAAATGGCCTTAAAATGCCTGTTCTTGTTGTGTTGTATTTAACTTCATCTGAACTTTGTTTGATTGTCCCGTTTCAAATATTTGAGCCGTTCGTTTTCAAGGTTCCATACGTCCTAGACTTAGAGAGCTGAAATTTCGCCCACAGTCCTCTTTTCTGGTACATTTTCATCTATCAAAATGTAAATACAAAATAAAAAAATTAAATTGGTTTAAAACTTTAAAAAAGAAAAAAAGTGTGTAGCCCTAAAACATGTTTTTTCGTTTCCTTGTTATACCTCAAAACAGGCTTTCCAGTTTGTTTGTGTTTTTGTGGTTACTGTATATTATCCTTAAAAAAGCTGTTCGATGACTTTCTCTCTTATCCTCCAAGTGGCAATTAAATGATACGCGGTTTCTTTGTAGAAATGCAGATTTTGGTGAAAAACAAACTATCACCCAAAACTGCAGTTGTATTTCACATTGCTTTAATTATTAATAGTTACTTTTCAAGCTTGTCAGGTGTGGCGATTATTTGTGACATCCATATTAATGTATATTATTTTTAAATATACATCCATAATATTTTTTTTACCTCTGCCACCAAAGGTGGATGGAGATTATGCTTTCACCCCTGTTTGTCTGTCTGTTTGTGAACGGGATATCTAAAAAAGTAGTGGACGGACTCCGACAAAATTTGGTGGAGAGGTTGGGAATGTGACAAGGACAAATCAATTACAGATTTTGGTGAAGATCCGAATACCGATTCGGATACGAGAGTTTCTTTTTAAAAATTTAAAAAGTGATTCCTCACCATTGAGGGATGGGGCCAAAACATTAGATGGTCTACTGGTGAGGTACCTGTGCTATGCACGGGTGGGAAGCCAAAAGCAAACAAATAATTCAGAAACAGTGAATGCTAAATGATGAACCAATAAATTCCACATTCTTGCGCCACCTTCAGTCAAACGTCAAACATGGACAGCCGGTTCGTGAATTACTTCGGTTCGTGAACGTTCCACAGAAGGTTTGGTGGGACTAGCCCCAAAACTGAGGGAGTAGTTTGGGGACGGACAGACAGACACTCCTGTTTTATAATCTAAATTTCAAAAATTTGTGGACGATTTACGACAAAACTAAGTGGTTGAATTGGTAAGATGACAATAACATTCCGATTAGATTTTGGTTCAGGTCCGAATCCAGATCCGGCCTATCAGTGGGATACAAAACATTAACTGTTCAGCCTGGCGAAGGTATGCGTCAAGTGATGCATCAAGGCCAATATAACCTCTTAACTTTCCACCTCACTGAGATCTCTATATATAAAGGAGGAGTGTCTGTGTGTGTGTGTGTGTGTGTGTGTGTGTGTGTGTGTGTGTGTGTGTGTGTGTGTGTGTGTGTGTGTGTCTGTCTGTCTGATGTCCGCTTATAACTCAAGAACTACACATCGGAGAAAAGTTTTAGACACAGATTCGGAATCAGCATAAAATCCCGGTGGTTTTAGGCTACGTTTTATTTTATATCAATGGTTTAAAAAAACCGCGCCAGCTGCAATTCCATGGTGTAGTTTGTGGCGGCGTAGACGTTCGGGGTGTATTGCAATGGTTTGTCGGGTTTGGCTGTGGGTCCAGAATAGCTCCCTTTTCCTTATGTTCTTCCACTTTTATTTTGATTCTTCTGTTACAACGCCTTCCTTATCTACCTTATATCCCCCCGATGAGGCCTCTACATAATTTCATGCGGCAGAATTTCGTGCATTTTGAGTGAAAGAAGTGAGACGAAGTTGTAGGAGGAAGAAGAGGCGCGGTCACTGTGGAGGCCTCGATCGTGAGTGGAAATGGCGGGAATTGCGTTTGTATCGCAAAGTAAAGGATCTGCATTCATTTCTGAACTTGCATTGGTGGATTGTTATACATCTGAATTATTTTTCATTAAAAAACTTTATGTTGAACTTGAAGGCTCCAAGCACGGACTATATAATATATAGCCCTCATTGAGGTAAAAAGAAAAGTAAAAAGCCTGCTATCGCTTGCCAAGCTAGCCGTTCCCCCCTCCCCCTCCCCCTCCACTCCCCCCTCCTCCCCTCCCCTCCCCCGCCCCCCCTCCC
>NC_136268.1:85909223-85926723 GCF_964187855.1 Myxine glutinosa
GATCTGCATTCATTTCTGAACTTGCATTGGTGGATTGTTATACATCTGCATTATTTTTCATTAAAAAACTTTATGTTGAACTTGAAGGCTCCAAGCACGGACTATATAATATATAGCCCTCATTGAGGTAAAAAGAAAAGTAAAAAGCCTGCTATCGCTTGCCAAGCTAGCCGTTCCCCCCTCCCCCTCCCCCTCCACTCCCCCTCCCCCTCCACTCCCCCCTCCCCCTACCCTCCCCCGCCCCCCTCCCCTCCCCCCCTCCCCTCCCCCCTCCCCTCCCCCTCTCCCTCCCCCCCTCTCCCTCCCCTCCCCTCCCCCCCTCTCCCTCTCCCTCTCCCTCCCCCTCCCACTCCCCTCCCCCTCCCACTCCCCCTCCCCCTCCCCCTCCCCCCTTCCCCTCTCCTCCCCTCCCCTCCCCCCTCCCCCTCCCCCCTCACCCCCTCCCCCCTCACCCCCTCCCCCTCCCCCTCACCCCTCCCCCCTCCCCCTCCCCTCCCTCCCCCCTCACCCCCTCCCCCCTCACCCCCTCCCCCTCCCCCTCACCCCTCCCCCCTCCCCCTCCCCTCCCTCCCCCTCCCCTTCCCCTCCCTCCCCCTCCCCCTCACCTCCCCCTCCCCCTCACCTCCCCCTCCCCCTCCCCTCCCCCTCCCCTCCCCCTCCCCCTCCCCTCCCCGCTCCCCCTCCCCCCTCCCCTCCCCTCCCCCCTCCCCCTCCCCTCCCCCCTCCCCCCTCCCCCCTCCCCTCCCCCCATCCCCCCTCCCCCTCCCCCTTCCCCCTCCCCCCCCCCCCCCTCCCCTCCCCCTCCCCCCCCCTCCCCTCCCTCCTCCCTCCCCCTCCCTCCTCCCTCCTTCCCCTCCCCCCTCCCCCCTCACCTCCCCCCTCCCCCCTCACCTCCCCTCCCCCCTCCCCCTCCCCTTCCCCTCCCCTCCCCCTCCCCTCCCCCTCCCCCCTCACCTCCCCTCCCCCCCTCCCCCTCCCCTTCCCCTCCCCTCCCCCTCCCCTCCCCCTCCCCCCTCACCTCCCCCCTCCCCTCTCCCCCTCCCCCTCCCTCCTCTTCTCCCCTCTCCTCCTCCCCCTCCCTCCTCTTCTCCCCTCCCCCCCTCTTCTCCCCTCCCCCCCTCTTCTCCCCTCCCCCCTCTTCTCCCCTCCCCACCCTCTCCTCCCCTCCCCCCCGTTCCCCTCCCCTCCCCTTCCTCCTCCCCCCCTTCCCCCGCCCGGCAATGCCGGGTACTTCCCATGGCCAGCTGTACGTGGGCTGCTCGAGGGTTGGAAAACCAAGCAATCTTTATGTCTTGGCTCCAAGTAAGAAAACCAGAAATGTTGTATACCAAGAGGTTTTGAGAAATAGAAAATTGACAAAACGTCATGTAGGAAATGTACTGTGATATTGCTCTAAAATATACATGTTCTTTTCATCATATATTTGTGTTATTCTTATTCAACCCGGGCTAAGCCGGGTACCTCAGCTAGTATATAATAAAGAATAAAGTTTGTTGCTTGCAAAATCGAAGATTTTTCAAGTATATTGGCCAGTTGAGTTTGTTATTCTGTCTGTTTGTTTGTCACTGGCCTGCAGGTCACAATTCTAAACCAATCTTCACAAAACTTCACTAGATGGAAGAAGAAGGAGCCGATTGATGTTAAGGTCAAAGGTCATTTTGAGATCAAATTTCTAAAATCGTCATTTCTCATCCGATTGACTTGAAAATTGAACAGCATTTGCATATTGAGTCAATAAATTGGGAAACCAAGTATTTTTTAGGTCAAAAGGTTAAAGGTCAACTCAAGGTCAAACTTCCAAAATCATCATTTTCATCTGAAAAATTGTCACTTTTCATCCTATTAACTTGGAAAATAACTAGCAATTACTTAGTGCATCACTAAATTGGGAAACCAACTATTTTAGATGTGAAAGGTCAACTCAAGGACAAACTTCTAATATCAATTTTCATCTGAAAAATCATCAATTTTAATCCAATTGACCTGAGCTTTGATTAAGATCGTCAATTTTAATCTTAACTAGGGCATGCCCGTACTATATATATATCTAAAATTATATCCCCCCCCTCTATTTACATGAAATGGTTTGGTCCATTCGCAAAGCCAAAGCGAACGGCTTGCGAGTACGGTGACAATCCCCCCCCTCTATTTACATGAAATGGTTTGGTCCAAAGCGAACGGCTTGCGAGTACGGTGACAATCCCCCCCCCCCCCTCTATTTACATGAAATGGTTTGGTCCAAAGCGAACGGCTTGCGAGTACGGTGACAATCCCCCCCCTCTATTTACATGAAATGGTTTGGTCCAAAGCGAACGGCTTGCGGAGTTTGGTAAAGAAATCGCCATAGCTCGGTAACTACTTGTCCGATTAATATGAAACCTTGAAAAGGCACATCCTCAGGTCCCCAGCAATATACCTGGCAAGTTTCAAGTATATCGGACCCGTGGTTGTCGAGAAACAGCGGTCACAGACAAACACACAGACATACACACACACACACAGAGATTACTGGAATTATAGATAGATGAAATGGACAATTTGATGTATCCATGGCAACTTTTTATTTTGGGGAGGGATAGATTTTGCAAGTACCGTGCTCTGCATGACGGCTTTCTTGTTACTTACCGGAATAGATTCCGGCAAGTATGTTGGTTGGTTGGTTTGTCTGTCTGTCTGTTTGTCTGTTTTAGCGCAGTACTACGTCTACATCGTTGCACCTAGAATCGCCAAACTTTACACACATATTTGTCTTGCCCTGGAATAGACTGTGCCCAATTTTAAAATCTCTCTGCCAAAGGCCTCCATTATGACGTCATAATTTGATAATTTGACAATACAAAACTTCATCCAATCAAGATGCAATTTCTTGAGCGCCACGTTGGCATAAACTGGTGGAGAAAAAAATAAATAATGATGACGTCATCGGTCACGTGGTTCGGCCGCCATCTTGGAAAAACCAAAAAACTTTGCACCTCTATATCTCTGAAAGCGCTGCATAGAAAAAATTGAGACATGGCTCATTGTAAAGAACTCTCCATGGGGAATAAAATATGTTAATGATGATGTCACCATCATTATGGAGGTGCCTCCATAATGATGTCATAATTCAACAAGCACAAAACTTCATCCGATCAAGATGAAATTTCTTGAGCATAATCTAGGAATAAATTAGTTTAGAAAACAAATAATGATGACGTCATCGGTCACGTGGTTCGGCCGCCCTATTTTTTATTCTGGCAAGTCCTCGGTCTCTGACCGATTTCTAATCGTAAGAAACTTCCAGAAGGACAACCATCACTGCAACACTCCACCGATCTGGGCTTTATGGCAAAATGGCCAGACGGAAGCCAAGCAGTTCAATCTTGGTTTCATCAGACCACAGAATCTTGTTTCACACAGTCTGAGAGTCCTTTTGGTGCTTTTTTGCAAACTCCACGTGGGCTTTCATGTGTCTTTCACTGAGGAGAGTCTTCCGTCTGGCCACTTTGCCATAAAGCCCAGATCGGTGGAGTGTTGCAGTGATGGTTGTCCTTCTGGAAGTTTCTCCCATCTCCACACAGGATCTCTGGAGCTCAGCCAGAGTGACCATCGGGTTCTTCTCCCCCGATTGCTCAGTTTGGCCGGGGGGCCAGCTCTAGGAAGAGTCCTGGTTGTTTCAAACTTCTTCCATTTAAGAATTATGGAGGCCACTGTGCTCTTGGGAACCTTCAATGCAGCAGAAAATTTTTTGTAGGCTTCCCCAGATCTGTGCCTCGACACAATCCTGTCTCTAAGCTCTGCAGGCAGTTCCTTCGACCTCATGACTTGGTTTTTGCTCTGATATGCATTGTCAGCTGTGAGATTTTATATATACACAAAGAATTAAGTTAAGCACCCCCCCCGTTTTTTTACAACCTCGCACATTACAAGTTTGTTGTCGTCAAAACAGTGTAATATACCCATGATATTGCTATATTTTCTGGAGAAGTGATATTATGGTCACATAAATACATAACAATCATGCCGTTTTCAATATTTTATTCTGAATAATTTAAGGTGAAATTTTTTGGGAATTTTAGGCATATTTTCACCTCAATTTAAGTATGGAGCTATAGGTCCATCACGAACAGTGTGGATGACGTTTATGTTTTCTAACGTACAGTCATTGTTCTGAGAAGACCTCTAGCGATCTTTGCGTCAATAACGTGTGTAGGACCCACGTGATCGGATCACTGACTCAACCAATCACTTTTTTTCACTTTGATCACTCAATTTCATCAATGGATAATTGCTAATGTCATACCAATCATTATTTGATCTCACATACCTTAGAATATATGCCAATGTATACATATACACAAAGAATATATATTAGGGGGTGCTTACCTTAATTCGTTGTGTAGGGGTGCTTAACTTAATTCTTTGTGTATAGACAGGTGTGTGCCTTTCCAAATCATGTTCAAACATTTGAATTTACCACAGGTGGACTCCAATCAAGGTGTAGAAACATCTCAAAGATAATCAAGAGAAATGTGAGGCACCTGAGCTAAATTTCAAGTGTCATAGCAAAGGGTATGAATACTTATGTCAATGTGATATTTCAGTTTTTTTTTTTTTTTAAATAAATTTGCAAAACTTTCTAAAATCCTGTTTTCTCTTTGTCATTATGGGGTATTGAGTGTAGATTGATGAGGGAAAAAATGAATTTAAACGATTTCAGCATAAGGCTGCAACATAACAAAATGTGAAAAAAGCGAAGGGGTCTGAATACTTTCTGAATACACTGTATATAGAGATTTGTCGTCAACAACACATATTTAATTATTATAGTGTTACACGTGTGCCTGTTGTTAAAAAGATTGATTTAAACATGTTTATTAAAACACTTCAGTTTTCAGGACTGAGTGAGTTTGTTCTTATAACCTGCCTGCATTTTTCCCGGGGAGTGATCGAGTAATATGTTTTGTGATTGTAATGCAGGAAATATTTAAATACATATATCATTGAATTTCCCAGGCAACGCCGGGTACTTCAGCTAGTTTGGCTATAAAGGCTCCAGCTATTTTCTTCATTTTTATGTTCTCTAAGTTGCAAAGCCATATTTTGATGGATTCAAGTCAAAACTTTGTATCAAGTATCATGTAAGAGGTTTTACAATTTAGAAATTTCAGCCAATCAGCATACGCTCGTTGGCCACGTGATCACTTTCAGCTTTTTAACTGTTCTGTTATTGTATGTGCAGCACATGGCTGTGGGTTTGCACTATTGGTGGGAGGTGGCTGTGCTGCGCATATCGTTCTCCTTGTAAGTTTGCACAGGAATTTGGAACTTGGCCTAGTTTGGCGAGACATCGTGGAATGTTGACGACCACCAATGACCAGTGCTGGCAGACGAGTCCTCTGTCTTAGTATCCTTCCGATTGACGTCGCACACAGTTCATAGTTGGGTCGGGATTCCAACCCAGGCTAGAGAGCTCAAGGTGAGTGCAGATACCTCTTGGTTACCTTGTGAGCCAAGTGTGCGCCATTAAATATGACGAGAAAAATTCATCAATGCTCGCTTGCTCAATTACTCTCCATCTACTTGTCCGCTGAAAAGCCTGGTGTTGGCTTAGCGGTTAGGGTGTTGGATTGGGATACCTAGGATCCTGGGTTCGTAATCCCGGTCGATCTCTGAATTAACACCAGGGGGGTTGACTCAGCCTGTCATCCTTCCGAGGTCGGCAAATTGAGGACCAGTTCACTGGTAATTCCCTGTGTGTCGAAAGAGGCGACCAACAGGGTTGGCGGCAGGAAGGGCATCCGGCCATAAAACATTGCCTCAAAAAGGGGACCACGGGGCCCGAAAAAGGCCAACCCCTGCTCTATGGGGAAAATGGCCGCCAAAGTTGGTTCTTCTTCTTGTCCACTGAATACTTTCCAAAGTATTCAGTGTTTCTGGTACCTTTTATATTGTTATACTGCATTCTCTTGTAAATGTGCTTCTCGCATCTCATGTTATCTTGATTACATCCCTTATACTTTTGTGGAACCAAAATGACATTTTCTTTCCTTTTTAGATTTTTTATAATGTTGATTTATGGTGTGTAGTAAGGGAAACATGTGAAAATCTGTTAACTAAATTGTTACCAAAAAATTTCTTCACCAATATGTTTGTAAAGGTGTGTAATAACATGTGTTAAAATGTTGAAGGTCAACTCCCGTGGGAAACCCAGAAAAAAAGCTGTTGAATTCGGGTACCGAAAAATTATTTTCGAGAATTTTTAATTTTTTTTAATCGGCCCTTAAGTAACTTATGAGGAGTCAAATAAGGGTTTTTCATGATTCTGAGTTGATTGTTAACATTTATATTTCACCACAGACACTCCTTTGTGGAAAAATAATTTCAAAATATATCTCATTTTCTACTTTGCAGGACATGGAGTCCAGCAATATGGATGAGGACGTTACTCCACCTGTGCTCAATTGCTTCATCTGTGCACGCTCGGATACACCAGCTGAAAGGCTCATACAGGCAACTCCAAAGGGATACTCAACTTTATTGAAACAAGCAGAAACTGTCGAAAATGTTACTGTTGTGGAACGTATGAAGGAGGCTCAAAAGGAAGGAAAACTGAGGTACCACCAGAAGTGTAAAAATGATCTGTACAACAACTTTGTTGCAACCACCAAGAAGTCAGCTCAAGCATCAAAGGCAGAGAAAGAGTCATCAAAGTTGAAGAGAAGACGCACTACTTGTGAGTTCAGTTCATCAACTGGCTGCAGTTCTAGAAGATCACAGTCAGTTGACCTCCTGTATAAGGATGTATGCATTCTTTGCAACCAACCAGCCCAGCTCTACAAAAATAATCCAGCACAAGCTAGAAAGAAATACAGAGTGCCAGATAATTTGACTGCAGATACACTGAAGGCAAGCTTGCTGAAGACAGCACGGAGTCGCGGGGATGACTGGGGCACTGAAGTCACTGGACGCCTGGAAGGGATCAACGACTTGGTAGCAGAAGAAACACTGTACCATTTGCGATGCAAACTTATGTTTGCGAGAGGTGACAGTTTGTCAAAGACTGATGAGGAAGGAAAAAGGAAGAGAGGACAGAGGAGTATTGATGAGGAGCGAGAGGCAGTTTTTATTGAATTCTGCGAATGGTTAGACTCAGAATTAGAGCATGGGGTAATGAACATGGACCAAGTCCATGAAAAGCTGCAGGAGTTTGATCAGTCACCAGAGAAGAGCCTTTCTTATTCAAAGCATTGGCTAAAGATAAAACTTCTAGAGAAATACGAAGACACCTTGTATTTCACAACACAGGAAAGAAGGGCAGATGTACTCTGTCTCAAAGATGGCACCGACAATATTCTGCGAGGGCATCATGCTAATCTTGACCATGGAGATGAGAAGACTCAGATCATAAAGACGGCACTCAAGTTCATATCCAATGATATTGCCTTGATTGATTTAGCTCCAAAGTCATACCCCACCACACACAGTATGACTGACATCGATAGTCAGCTGACACTTGTTCCTGCAAGCCTTCAGATGTTCTTGAGACTGATTGTCAAGACAGACGAAAGAGTTGCCGTTTGGGGGCAGAATTTTATTAAGGCCTGTCGACCTCGGTCTGGAGTATTGCCACACCAAATGGGGCTTGCCATACAACTTGATCATAGATTTGGGTCAAAATGGATGCTCAACAAGTTCCACCGGCTGGGATACACTGAGTCTTACACGGAGACACAAAACTACAAATACTGCTTCCTTAATAGTAGGAGTGGAGATGATGTTCCAGATACTTCTGGCACTCTTGACACCATTGTGGAGGAAACCGATGAACAGATCAATGATGAGGTTGCGGTTGATGCTGCGCTTGAGGATCAATCAGTGATGACAGCCAAAGTGCCAGCCAGTGAAAGTGAATTGTCAAGTAATGATCAGGTGGTCTTTATGGAGGTTGGGGAAACAAACAATGCAGTCACTCAGTTTGTTGGAGACAATATAGATTTAAACATTGTCTCTATTCACGGAAACACTCCCTTTCACTCAATGGGTTGGATCGAAGTCACCTCTCCGGCACCACCTTTGCCAGATCCACAGACAACAGCAGCTTTCCCCCGGGTGAAGTTGAAGGCACTCGACAAAGCTAAGATCCTGAGAGGAACTGAAGTAAAGATTATTCCATTTACGAACAGGAAACAGATAGGAACGAATGCGATCATGTTTCTCCCCCTCGCTGAGCTTTCCTCCTCCCTGGCTCATGATCAGCCACTCCTCACTCCAGGTGACACACTCTGGGCAGCAGGGTGGGTGATCAAAGCCAACGATCCTGAGTTCCCACACTCCAACTGGAATGGCTGGATGAAGAGAATCCATGCTAATGATGCAAAGCAGAGCACACAGATCGAGTTCCTCCCAGTTATTGAAGGAGACCCTAATGACCTCAACACCATCTTCACCACTCTGAAAGAGTGCATACGGCGTGTTGGGGTCGCTATAGTGACCTTTGATCTTCCGATTTGGCTGAAGGCTGTGAATATAATAAAGCAGGCAAATCTACCCGTCATTCCAAGGTTGGGTGGTTTTCACCTGCTGAAGTCTTATCTTGGATCAATGGGTAACATCATGGAAGATTCTGGACTACTAGATGTGATCCAGTTGATCTATCCTGGAAGTACGACAGCCAACCACATCATGGATGGAGGATGTTTTGACAAGGCAATCCGTGTTCACCTCCTCATCGATGCAGCCATCTATCAACACATCATGAAACTTGCCTTCACTGAGGAGGAGCGTGGTGACATGAAGACCTTCATGGAGAAGGTGGCTGATGGGAAGATGGGAGCCAGACACTCAGACCCAGTAGTGCCAGTGTTTGAGCAAAGGTTTGAAGAAACCTTCAAACGACTCGCAAAAGGAGGAAGAACACCTGCACTCTGGGTGGAGTACCACCACATGGTAGATGTGATCAAGGTCTTTATCAGAACCAAGCGACTTGCAGACCACAATGGGCATCTGTCCTGCATTGTTACCAAGATGCTTCACATCTTTGCCGCTGCAGGCCATCATCAGTATGCCAAGGGCGCACAGCTGTACTGTCAACTCATGAAGGAACTAGAAACTTTGCCTGCTTACAAAGACACCTTAGAACGTCTCACTGCCCACGGGAACCACGTTGTCCGTTACTCAAGTCATGAGTGGTCCGGCACATGGTGTGACATTTGCATTGAGCAGACATTAATGAAGGCAGCCAAGTCACAAGGTGGACTGCGCAGAGGAAGAATGAGAAACAGTTTTTCTGGCCACAAATGCTGGGTGCTCACCCTCAGTCACCTGTCTGATGTCAACCGGCGGATGGAGGAGGACGTCAGTAAACATGTTCCAGTCCACAGAGACCTTGCCAAGACACAGATGAAGCGAGATGCAGAGGCAGTTGAACTTGTCCTAAAATGGTTTGAGGAGATCAAGCCATTCGACAACGATAGAGACAAGGAGTTGCTCGTGTCTTTCTCAACAGGATTCACAAGCACTGGAGATGACGCAGTCAATGCTGAGAGAGCAGCTGAAGTTGGGATGGAGATGCAGATCAAGCTGGATGGACAGTCAGTGACGTCGACCATGGATGTCAAGTCAAAGATAAAAGCCCTGTCATCACTAAGAAAATTTCCCTTGGTCAACGAGAAAAACATTCACCTTGACTCACTAAAGTTGTTCAACCGACTGATCATTTTCACCAGTTCCAACTGTGTGCAATAGGTGTGCATGGGTATGAGCCAGTTCCAACACTGGACCCCACGGCTCCTGAGGAGCTATTGCAGTTCACGAGCTGTAATTGTCATGGAGATTGCAGCAACCGGCGATGCAGCTGCAAGAAGAATGGGGTCACGTGCATCTCGGCCTGTGGAGTCTGTAATGGCATTACATGCAGAAACTGCAGTCATGATGTTGTTGAGTCTGAAGAAGACATAGACAATGACTGTTGAAACTTCTGACATTGTGAATGAGAAATAACTCTTGAGTATTATATATGTATGTGAAATAAAAGCTACTTTGTGTGTAAATGTAAAAGTGAAAATATAAATGTTAACAATCAACTCAGAATCATGAAAAACCCTTTGACCCCTCATAAGTTACTTAAGGGCCGATTTAAAAAAAAAAAAAATTCTGGAAAATAATTTTTCGGTACCCGAATTCAACAGCTTTTTTTCTGGGTTTCCCACGGGAGTTGAACTTCAACATTTTAACACATGTTATTACACACCTTTACAAACATATTGGTGAAGAAATTTTTTGGTAACAATTTAGTTAACAGATTTGTGAAATATCTCATAAAATGCCCTTACTAGTGCCCATTATCTTGTGCTTTACTGCATTTTAAGTGTCAACATCTGAAAGCGGCTCCATTAATCACATCCATCGATGGGAATATCATGCTGTTGACGTAAAGAATGATAACGCCACACTTGATTTCAGTTGGGGTAGGACTACTGTAATACATTTCGCCATAACATTGTTATGAAAGCATTAACGGTGGGAGTAAAGCGGTTGCCCCAACTGCGTAATTTAAAAATCGTTTTTGCAAGCTTTTTTTTTTTATTACCTCCACCAACAAAGGTGGACGCAGGTTATGTTTTCAGCCCTGTCTATTTGTCTGTTTTTTATGTCGATCTGTCTGTCGGTCTGTCCCGTTTGTTTTTTGGGGTTTTATTTTTTATTTTTTTGTATACAAGATCGAGGCTCGTGAAAGAGCGAACATTAATCACACAAAAAGTCAAACCGACACATAAAACACAAAATAAGGGCAGCGGTAGACAAGATGGGGAGAGAGGAGGAAGGACACAAACACAACATTTGAGAACAGGGACATCGAGAGAACTGTGGGAGGGAGAGGACTTGGGGGGAGGTGGGAGAGGTATAAAACATATGTTACACTGCAAGGACTTCCAGGAAAGAAGTTGGAATTTCAAAAAAGTGTATCTGGGGTGAATTAGTCGGGGTAGAAAAGATCAAGGTTTTGGATGGGGGAAGATAAGAGATGGTGGTGAACAGCTGTTTTAAAGACCTGGAGGGAGGAGTGGGATTGAAGAGAGTGGGGGAGTTTGTTCCAGAGGGGGGAGAAAAGGGGAATGAAAGAGTGAAGGTGAGCAGAGAGCCTAGATTTTTGCAGTTTAACCATAAGAGGGTTGCTGGCAGATCTTGTGCGACCTGTAGGAATATTTGTGGGACAGACAACAGAGAGAGCTGGAGGAGCAAGGCCGGAGAGGAGTCGGTAGAAGACAGAAAGACCACCAACCTGCCTGCGTTGAGTGAGTGAAAGGCCCTCGGAGGTAGCTTCATCACAGGAGATTCCAATTATTCTGAAAGCTTTGGCTTCAACAGCGTGAAGACGAGCTAGGTGTGAGGCAGGAGCACCGGCCCAGAGGGGGGGAACAGTATTCCATTGAGCTGCGGATGAAAACCTTGTATGTGGTGAGGAGCTCAGGAGCTATGCCAGTTTGTTTGTTTGTCTGTGAGTGCGATAACTCACGAATGCTATAAGCTATCTTCATCAGTCTTTACGTGAGGATATTCTAAGGACAAAAGTGAGGCTTTCAATATTTTTTTGGACCACATAGGTCAAAGGTCAAAGTCCTCTAGTTTGGCCAGGGGATATCTCAGCCATCTTTTGGGCTAGGAATCTGAAATTGGGGCACAATAGTGATCAAGTGTTTTGGCCAATATATATATATTTTTTGATGAATCAATTGATTAATTACTTAACTATTATATTATCGATTAATTAAGTATTTATTTATTTTCTTTCTTGTCTGGGCAATATCTCAGGCACCTTTTCAGCTAGGAAGCTGATATTTGGACACGACAGTGTCCAATTGATTTGGCTATAAAGGGTATTTTTGATATATTGATTAACGCATTAATCGATTAATTATTTAATTTCCGATTAAGCAATTAATTTTCAAAAAGTCACAGATTCAGATGAAGCCGTGGTGGTTTAGGTGTGCTCTTAGCCAATTGAGTAAGAAATTCATTATTGTACGATTAATTATCATTCATTTATTTTTATTACACAAATAATCAATGAATTATTGTTTATCTCAATTTCGTCATACCTGTCAGGCTACCGCTTGACGCCTTCTCGTTTGTCTGTGAGCAGGAGATCTCAAAACGTTACAGATGGATTCGGGCAAAACTTGGTGGACATGTTGGGTGTGTGACAAGGACGAAATGATTCGATTTTGGTGAAGATTCAAATCCGGTTCCAGATGAACGAGTTTAATTGTTTTAGGTGATTCTTCACCATTGCGAGATTGGGCCAAAATGATATATAGCATGATATTTCAAAAGGTTATGGACGACTTATGACAAAACTTGGTGGATGGGTTGAGTAGATGTCAAGAACAAGCCGATTAAAATTTTGGTTCGGGTCCGAATCCAGATCTGGCCTAACAGTGAGATACAAAACGCAAAATGTTCAACCTGGCGGAGGTATGTGCTCTTCCGAGTAGCATTCTAGTTATTTTTTTCTTTGTTGAAATTCACCCGAGGAAGGCTGAGAGCCACTAAATGTGGAGGGATACAAAGAAAAAGAATAAAAACTGGCAGAACCTTTAAGTCCTGAAACAAGAAAACCTCTTCACATGACCACGGTGCAGTCGAGCGTAACTAGATCAGATGGGAAAAATAACGTTTCCTACCCCCATTAGGTGTTTTTTTTTTAGGAGATCCCATCTCCGTACTGGATGGCCATTGGCTCCCAACAGGAGCTCATCCGCATTTTGCCAGGTGTTGTTTTTGGTCCTGGCAGGGTGTCACAGTCACTCTCCCCAAAAGCAAAGCCAGTGAGGGTTGTCGGTTTAGTTGCTGATATCCAACCATGCGGCAGGTAGCACTGGGTTACATGTTATTGTATTAAACAAAGGTGCAAAGCTCGTTTGTAGCTTTGTGCCTCCTTTTAGAAACATGTGTTGAGGTCTGAGTGCCATGTAAGAGATACAATTTATTTTCTGTAGTTGACTTTCATTGCCGAAGATGGCCGTTCATATGTGACTATGCATGACACACTTGAGTGCATGAATTTGTTTTGAGTTTAGGAGTTGCTGCCCAGAAGTAACCACACTGAAAGTGTAAGGGGACGTGTAAGGCAAGCAGTGTAAGGGGACGTGAGAATGAAAAAGAAGGTTTCAGAAGCTGGCTGTTGCTCCTATGCTTGAGCTGTGGAAATTAAAGATCTCACACAGTCGTTCAACAAGAGTAGGCCATTGTGTGCCGGTACTATGGCAAAAATTCTCTCCTTGAGGTTAGCTGTGTTCAACTGTTGGGGTGTGGATATAAAACAGGCACGATGGCAAAAATTGTAGGAATGTGAAAGGTGCTTTGGACCACCAATCATCATGCTGCTTGGAAATGTGAAAGGAAAAAGGTAGGAAGAGGGCTTAATCATCCCATTGGGGAAGAACCAAGCAAGACTGGATGCCAGGTTTCAAAAAGCAAGAAAATAATCTGGAAATACAGCCCTGAAATGTTGGAGTTTTTATTAAGCCTTTGGTCTCCAGAGGACGAGGTTCAGGGAAGAACTTTTATAGTGTTTACAAGGAATCGATCGGTTTTGAGGGAAAGGAATCTAACTGGTCTGCGGTTGAGTGGATTGGTGATTACACTGATCTTAAAATGGACTACCAGAAGTTTAAAAAAAAAAAAAAGTTCCATCAACACTCACATATATGAAGCATTCAAGTATTCATCTATAAAATCCATTCCAATCAGATGCAAGTCATTTCCAAGACTTCGGCTTGGTTGGTGCAGCCGAATGATTTGTCACCGTCTTGAGGTGGATGGAAGTTATGTTTTCACCCTTGTCTGTCTCTGTCTGTCTGTTTGTTTGTTACTTGCAAAATCGAATTTTTTTCAAGTATATTGGTCGGTTGCGTTTCTTATTCTGTCTGTTTGTCACTCATGTACAGGTCACAATTCTAAAGCGATCGTCATGAAACTTCACCAAGTTGTAGAGGTCATCACAATTGAGAAGCCTATTGATTCTGAGGTCGGAGGTCATGTGAATGGCAAATTTTTTAATTCGCCATTTTTCATCCCATTGACTTGAAAATTGAACAGCATTTGTATATTAAGTTACTAAATTGGGAAACCAACTAAGGTATATATATATAAGGTCAAAAGGTCAAAGGTCAACTTCGCAAACTTCCAAAATCATCAATTTTCATCTGAAAAATCATGAATATTCTTCCGATTGAATTGAAAATTTAACAGCATTTGCATAGTGCCTCACTGAATTGGGAAACCAACGATTTTTGAGGTAAAAAGGTCAAAGGTCAAATCAAGGTCAAACTTCTAAAATCATCCAATTTCATATGAAAAATCCTCACATTTCATCCTATTGCCGTGAGCTTTGATCTAGATCGTCAATTTTAATCATGATGAAATGGACAATTTCATGGATCAATGACAACCTTTTTTTAGGGGGAGGGGCTGGATTTTGCAAGTATCGTGCTCTGCATGACATTTTCTTGTTTTTTTGTTTGTGAACAAGATATCTGAAAATGTTATGGATGGATTCGGATAACATTTGGTGGAGATGTTGGTTGTGTAATAAGGATGAAATTACTAGATTTTGATGAAGATCCATATACGGATCCAGATACTAGAATTTTTAAAGTGATTCTTCACCATTGAGAAATATGGCAAAAAACGATATATAGAAAGATATCTCAAAAGGATATTGACGGAGTCGGACGAAACTAGGTGGATAGTTGGGTGTGTGACGTGGCAGAAATGAATCAATTTTGCTGAAGATCCGAATTTGGATCTGATAATTTTTGAAGTGAATCCTCACCATTGAGTGATATGGCTAAAACCGATATAGAGTACGATATCTCAGAGTTGATGGATTCGGATGGAACTTGGTGAACAGGTTGGGTATGTGGCAAGGATGAATAGATTTGAATTTGGTGAAGATCTGAATCTGGATCTGGATAAGTGAATTTTAAATAGTTGTTAAAAAACTTTTTGTGGACAACTTGTGAGAAAACTGAGTTGGATAGGTGACAAGAACAAGCCGATTCGATTTTCATTCAGGTCAGGATCCAGACATAACCAAGCAATGGGATACGGAACCTGTTAAGCTTGGTGGAGGTATGTGCTGAGAATGTGAAGGTATGTGCTGAGAAGGTGGAGAAATTTCTGGCATCAATCGACTCTGATTCTGCATCTGGACCGGGCGGGATCAGCTACTGAGTGCCGCTCTTTATCAAATTAGGCCAAGCTGTCAGGTTAAAAAGTCGCCATTATGTAAAATATCATATGGAAACTGTGTTAATGTATGTGCTTTCTGGTGGATGTCTTCGCCTGAACATTTGATGCCTTCAGCTGAGTGTGCAATTGCGTTTTCGTGTTTATATCGGTAAGTCGACATCCTTATCAAAATTGTCACAATGTATTAACTACTCGTACATCTTTGTGATTGTTTGTTCATATGAAGTATTTTTTCCTTGTGTATACATTAAAACTTGGAAAAATATTATGTTTGCCCAAATTTGAGCCTTCATCTGAATCTCGACCTCGAGTCCTTTGGACACGACATCATGTTCAACGCAATAGTAATTCGAGCAAGATTAAACGGTAGAACCAAATTGTGAACACGGATCTCACATATACCACTGTGTTCATAAGATTTCGTCGTTTGAATATTCTATAAAAAATATGTCTGCTGCAATGCTTGCAATTCTGTCCCTATTCTGGGAACTCACAACGTTTCAATTATGATGAGAATTCTATGATTGGAAAACGTTGAGATGAAGACCATATTATATGATGAGCAGGTGCTTTGGTTCAAATCAAACTTCCTTTATGTTTTCGAAAATACCGAGACATTTGAGGCAATCCTGCAAGCTCGGATAATAGGCATGCCCACGATGTAGTCTTGGTGAACTCAATTAAATTTACAACCACAAAGCCCGAAGGCAGTATATGCAACATAGAATGTAGCACCTAACCTCACTTGGCCCGGTCATCCAGGTGGGATTGGTAACAGCTTTATATATATATATTCCTCTGCTTTATATATATATCGAATATGTGAAATTAATTTTATTTACCACCATCTTCGTAGGAGTGAATTTTGTAATTTGATAGGGTATCTTTCATCTTTTTTCTGACATATATATATATATATATATATATATATATATATATATATATATATATATATATATATATATATATATATATATATATATATATAAATGTATAATCTATCTATAATTCCAGTAATCTCTGTATGTGTGTTTGTTTGTTTGTTTGTTTGTTTGTCTGTGACCGCTGTTTCTCGACAACCACGGGTCCGATATACTTTAAACTTGCCAGGTATATTGCTGGGGACCCGAGGATGTGCCTTTTCAAGGTTTCATATTAATCGGACAATTACTTACCGAGCTATGTCCAAAAAACGATTCGACCAATCAGAGAGCAGCGAGCTATCGCGTGTGCCGAACGTGGCGAACACACTCTGCCTCGGACGGCACATTTGAGAGCGTATTCATTTATTTCACGTTGGAAAACTATGTTGCCGTTAAACTATGTTTTAAAACTAATAAAAACTAATTTGCGATTCATCGTATTCATCGCTTCACATTTGCGACAGTGAAGACTTCACTTCGGCAGCCAATCACAGAACGCGTTGTTGCGAGCCCGAGAGCCTGCGCCATTACGGTTCGTAATTCGATTTCTTCCGGAGAAAATAATAATTTCTCGATTTCTTATGCGCATTATTTCTCCCAATTCAGTCAGAGCGAAGGGCGGAAGCGAAGAGCGTTGTTTTTTTTGTTTACGGGCGTACGGGCGTACGGGCGTACGGGTGGGGTAGAGCGTACGGGTAGCGTTTTTTTTTTTTTTTGGCAAGGAACGGGCACCCACGTACGGGCATGCCCTAGTATTATAAAACAGGAGTGTCTGTCTGTCTGTCCGTCTGCAAACTACGCCCTCAGTTTTGGGGCTAGACCCGCAAAACCTCCTGTGGATCGTTTTGGGGTCCCAGTGGATGTTGTAAGGTAGGTCGGAGGTTTCAAAAATTCCTCAATAAAATTATGATTTTGAAATTAACTCGCCACGAACCTGCTGCGAATTTGGAAGTGGTCAGATGACAGCAATGAGCTGGTTTGATAATATCTCAATACAACTGTTATTTAAAACAGTATTTTGTTAAAGTATCAATTTATGATTGGAATGACGTTTGGAATTGAGTGAATACAATTACGATTTTGAATCCGTAATTGTATTCACCCAACCTTACGGAACTACTTCACATCCAGATATAAATATTTGTTTATGTCACGAATGTTGGTAAAAGTTTGTTTTTTTATATTAATGCTATTTAATTTGTGATTGCAATTATGCTGTTTAGAATGAAAATATAGACATTGAGTTCAAGTGAATGATGAAATGCCATGACTGTTTCTACTTTATAAGCATAACATTCGTGGATCGCGATATGCAGATTCGCCATTGACTGGGTATAGAA
>NC_136268.1:85929223-85954223 GCF_964187855.1 Myxine glutinosa
TTATATATATATATATATATATATATAAGTGTGTGTGTGTGTGTGTGTGTGTGTGTGTGTGTGTGTGTGTGTGTGTGTGTGTGTGTGTGTGTGTGTGTGTGTGTGTGTGTGTGTGTGTGTGTGTGTGTGTGTGTGAGTAGTGTAATAATGTTGCTTCTGGGACACCTCCGTTTAACATGGGAAATCCCTATCTAATGTCATTTACCCCCTTGTCTTTTTCAAAAATCATAAACACCTCTATTTCTCCCACCCTCATCTTTATGAACCTTTTGTCTGTAGTACCTATCCTTAATGTTGTTCATTAGACCACTCAAACACTACAAATATTTGTTTTCTCTTATAGACCTATCATCCTTCTTCTACATATCATCTGGCAGATTAATCTTTGACCCATTCACTTCCATATTGCCCCTAAACACCTATATTTCTCTCACCCTGTTCTTTACGAACCTTCTAACCTTTTGACATGCTATCCTTATTCATTAGACCACTTAAACACCTGTGATCCTTCTGACCTTATGGACCTTTTAACCTTTTACTCTTAATATCATCTGGTGAATATAACCCACTCAAACAACGACCCTACAAATATTTGTTTATGCGTGGGAAATAATTTAATTCTCTTGCCACTCTCTTCACCATCTAATATATTAACAAAAAATATGTTTGAGTTTGGTTCTTTATTAAGATATTTTAACTGAGCTAAGATAAAATGGTAAACCTCCCTCAATGTTCTTGTTTGAGCACCTCCAGTGCCACATACCATTTTTAAATTAAAGTATTTATTTTCCTGACAACCATCAAAGTTTTCCGTCCACTCAAAAATATTTCCATCTTTTTTACCCAATTCACCGGTATTTAAATTAATTCTCTTATTTGTTTTGTGAATTTTTTTACCAGTTGCCTTTTCAATTATACCTATTTGATATTTTTCACATTCATTATGTTTTCCATTTATATACCAAGGTTGATTACACCTCCACTCTTTAGTCTGGTTGATACTTGGTTCTATCATTTATATAATAGTAAAAAAGGCGGCGGTAGCCCGTTAAAATCCCCAACCCCCCCTTTTTAACTTATCACTTATATATATCTTATCACTTATGTATATCTTATCACTTATATATATCTTATCACTTATATATATCTTATCACTTATATATATCTTATCACTTATATACTTATATAACCATAAGGGAGACTATCAATTCCATTTTCTAAAATAAACCTCTTATCATCAAAAGCCCCCAATGCTTTCTTATTCACCTCTTCTGAATATAATTGATGTTTATAACTTCTTATTCCATTAATCTTTCTAAACTCTTCTTTCTTTGTTGTTAAACAGTTATAATAATCCTTAAAGTTTATTGTTTCTTTAATGACATTTTTCTTTACACCTTTTAATTTCTTATCAGTTTTTTCAACGTTATTCACAATGTATTTATAAGCATAAGCCTTAGACCTCAATCCCACAAATTCACTCATGACATTTCCTCCTAATTCATCCTTGAACTTTCCAATCACCTTTTTATTTTTAGAAGAGAACAACTCACTCTCTGGACTGTAATTACTCGTGTCATAGATATTAATGTCTCTTTTCATGTCTGAATAAACATCGTTGGTATTAATTTTCAAAATAAAACTATCTGTATCCATATAAAGTAGATTAACATCATTTTGATATTTCTTCCTCAAGTTATTATAAAAGTAATCATACATTAATGACTTTGATAAATCAAGAATTGTTGTCCCAATATAAATAGGTTTGTTCATTTCAATACTCTCTTTAATCAAATGGATCGCACAAAAGTTCTCAGTAAAGACCTCAGCTCGAGTAAAACTCGGTCTATTAATTAATTTTGATGCTTGTTCCCAAGATGTTGATAATCTGATATTTTGTCTTTTCCTCACATTCTCCATAGTCTTACCAAAGACCGCATTATTCATCAATTTATAAAAGTCTTTCTCAAAATCTGTTTTTGACTCTGTTCTTCTTTGTGTATTAAAATCAATGTACCCCTTTAACCAATGACTTTGATTGAACTTTAGAACCCTATGGATCTTCTCTACTCTTAGACCTTTTGATAAATATTGTCGCAAATTTCTTTGGTGTAGAACATAATTTTTCTTGTTATATAATGTAGTAAGTAATTTTTCTGTTGATTCACCTATATCAAACGATCGTTGATAATCACTCAACCATTCTTTCTTTGGACTTTCTTTCTCACAAGCAAATGGGAGATCTTTGTGTAGGTTATGGAGTTCCTCTGGATATTTTAAATCAATTTCAAAATAATAACCAACTTTTTCTTCATCCAATTCTTTTTGTGTAGAGATACATACATCTTGTAAAACGTTTTTGTAGTCTTTTTCCTTTACCCATCTAAGTTTTCCATAAGGAAGAGCCTGAGACATTGCCCAGCCATACAGGTTGTTTGCGTCATAGTACATCAAGTAAGAACTCTCTTTCGTTGGATCATAATTTGGAAGATATTTGTTATTTGCTTTTGCGTATCTACTCGAGCAGACTTGTGAAATTCCACCTCTTTTTGCCTTTTCAATCATCAAAAGCATATCAACATCGGTTATCAAATCCAAATCTTGTTTTGTCATTTTCAACATCGCACTCCAGGCCAATCCAGGTGCTGTGTAGTAGTGAGCAGGATCCAATCCATATCCAGTGCGACAAACAGATCTAAAGGCTTCAAATACATCGGCCAATAAAAGCACATCAGTTTTGAGATACAAATCGTGATACTCGCCAAGATTCCTGATGTTATATTTTTCCCAAACATTTTGTGCGTGTACATAATCTTTATCAGATATATTACTGTTGTTTAATTTGTTATAGAAATTTTCTTTTGAAGGAAGTTGTGTTTCATTGAATCTCTCAAATGAGTCCATATAGTCATAGGGGTAAATTCCCTTTTGTGTTAGAAAATCTTTATCTAAAAAATACTCTGAAAGACATGGAAACTCTTTTAGATTTTGAACCAAGTTAACCAATGGACTTGCCATGAATTTAAATGTATCAAGAAATCTGATATGAGTAATAGGAGATGTGTGAATTGTTTTTGTGAATGAAATGTATTTCTGATCCGTGTTTGGAATTGCTGAGATACTTCCAGAAGTCTTTGAGAGTTCCTTGATAAATAGATGTGTATCATAATGAGCGTTGTTATGAAGAAAGACAGGAATGAAAGAGGGGAGTTGATAATTAATATTACAACTTTGATGAGCCAGACCTCTATATTTACCAGTGAGATGACAATGGTCTCTAACCTTTAGACCTTTACCAATTTTCTCCTCACAAATATGACAGACATTGTTTTTTATAAATTCCCTTTTTTCTTTACTTGTTAAGGACATTGGTTTATTGGTTTCTCTCATTATCTTGGTTAATCGAACACAGTCTTTTTCTAGTCGTTTCACAAACTCCTCTGGGGTATTTGAGCCTCTATACATCTCTAACTTGTTATATTTATCACCAACGGATGATTTGATATAATAACAAAAACCACAAGGAGTATGTTTTTGATATTTATTTGTGTATGATTCTTTTGGATCTTGAGAAGCAGTATCAATTTTTTCTAAAATACTTTCAAAATCAGCATATATAACAAATGGATGTTTGATCTTTTTATTTTCATCTTTGAATGTGATCTTTGAGCCTTCTTTAGGCATATTGATTACCGTTGATTTATGTTCGCCACAATAATTTGAATGTTTATCTAATCTTTCTTGTGAATTGAAGAAGTTAAGACAACGCAAACAAATATATATTTTATTTGTTCTCTTACAGACTTGTGGTTTTATTAATTTAGCAATATCTTTGATGTATGTATAATGTGAATTTTCGTCTGAATTAAAATATAGAAGATTAATATGAGTTTGTTTACAATTGTCAGAAAGCTTTAAAACCTGAATGTTGTTTGTTTCTGTTAGACCATAAACATTAACTGATAAATTATTCATCTTTTCAAATTTAGGAATATCATTTAAAGTCATCGGAAACTTTAGATCTTTCGTATTTAATGTATTCTCATATTTTTTATAATGAGATACTCTTTCATCATGAAAATGTGGAGGATGTAAGTGTGCTAAAATAGACCAGAGAAAACATTTATTGTCTTTATTTTTGATATTGATAACTGCTTTTCTATTTTTGATAACACTGGGTAAATCAATGTAAGAAGAAGCTTTTAGAGGATCTGATTTAAGAATATGAATGTCTATGTAAATAATTTTTCCTATATTGAATCCACTTCCTACGATTGAATTATCCACATCTTGCTCTTGTTTAATAAGTTCATCATAGACTCCTGATGTTTTAAAATCTTGATATGAAGATATAAAGTGTGGCTCAGTTCTCATGTATGGTGCATCTATAACTCCTTCATCCTTTGTCATTTCTAATTTTACTCCCATATAAAATTTAAGTGGTTTCATTTCCTTTAGTGTTTTTTCAATCAACGTTTGAACAGCAGGTTTAACTATTTCTACAGCATCAACTATAGACTCTGGTTCAGGAGGTTTGAAGTTAAAGACTCTTATTTTAATATGTCCTTTGAATGCTCCATCAGAGTTTTTAGTTGTGATAAAATTTGATAAATGTAGATTTGTTTTAAGATGTATTTTGAAGCCTTTCTTGAGGATATTTTTATTACATGTAGAACAGTGTTTTGTTTCAGGTGGAAGAGGGGAAAGTTTGTTTAAAATGTTGTATGTATGTTTTGCGGTGAGAATATGTTGTTTATAATATTTTACTTCCTTCTCGCAAGTATCACAATAAACCATATTTATAGCGTGAGAAAACGTGGTGTTTTATATATATCACTGTGCTTAAAATAAAACACTTTTGAGCTTTACAGCTCCGTTTTATATATATCGCTGTGCTTAAACTAAAACACTTTTTCACTCAGAATCATCTAAGTCATAACTATCACATGAATACTCAGAATCATACTCAGAGTCATCAATAAAGCTACTCTCATAACTATCATTTGAGCACAAACTATTAGTATCATAACTATCATCTGTGTTCAATGAAATACTATCATCACCATCGTCCGAGTTCAATGAAATACTATCATCACTATCGTCCGAGTTCAATGAAATAGTAAAATCTTCACTGCTGTAATGACTCATATTTAATTAGCAGAAAAAACCTTTCCATCTATACCAATATACTTTCTTTCATTAACGGATTCAATCTCTACATTTTTAATATCAAAAGTTATCTTTAAATAATCTCTAACTATCATAGAACGAAATGACATTTCACCAGAAATATTAACATCATTCATTTTACTTAGATCTACACCCTTTGGATTATTAAAGAAAATACAAATGTCTCCTCTAGAATTATTAATGGTCTTATCATTCTTTTTCAAAGTATCGTGGTCAATCACTTTTTCAAGCTTTGAATAAATTGCCAGGAGTAGAGGAGAAACTTTTGTTAGATTTACTTTAATGGATGTCTTTCCAGGTATAGTTAGAGCTCTTCCTTTAAATGAAATAGAGGGGCTCATGTTATTTTCCATAACTGGTTTTACCCAAAAATTTCCATATTTATCTTTGTTCAATTTAACATCTTTGACATATTTTTCTATATCTTCCACCGAAGTAGAGATTGATTGAAATTTGTCTTTTGTGCTTTGAAACATTGTATTTATTAATGAATAAACTTGCGTTTAGTTTAAGTAAAAATTTACTATATAAATATGATAAGTTCTGAAGGATATTTAGAATTTCCAGACTCTCCATATGATAAATTAGAGAATTGTCCAGCTTGTGATAGAATAGGGCTTAATAATGAGGGTTCATATAAACAATGTTTATTCTGTGATTATATTCTAATTAATGATAATAAGAAATATAAAAAAACATATAACTCTTTTAAATTAGAACCAAAAATGAATTACTTTACAAGATTAATAAGAGAGATGAATGTTAAGCATTATGGTGATAATACACCATTTCTTACAAGGAAAGAGACTCTTTGTATTGAGGAAATGTATAAGGGTTTAATGATATTTATTATTCAAAATAATTTTAATGGAAATGTTAATACAAGATACTATATAAATAAAATAATGAATTATTTTGAAATTAAACCCGAACTCAGGATAAAATATAGAGTTTCTAAAATAGCTCAAAAAAAGTTAGATGACTTGTTTTCCAAATATATAAATGAATGATTTTTTACCCGTTTGGGAAAATAAGATAAAGTTTAATAACCATAAAAACATTCCAAATTCATTGAGATGTCTAATAGTTGGTTCAAGCGGATGTGGGAAAACCTGTTTACTTTTAAAGATGCTCCTTGGTCCTAATTTTTTAGATTATGATAATTTAATAATTTTTACAAAGTCAAGTTTTCAACCCGAGTATCAACTACTCTCACAGGGTTTTAATGCAGGTCTTAAAAAGGAAGACATTATCGGTTTATTTAAACTTCAAAACAAACTGAATGATTATAATATTGAAGATATAATACAATTATTTTGTGATACACAGAAATCAAAATCGAAACCCATAACTTGTATTCTCAGTGATAATACGGATGATATACCTTCACCTCAAGATTTAGATAAATCAAAAAAGAACCTCATCATCTTTGATGATTGTGTTAATGAGAGAAACCAAACAGTAATGGATAGCTACTATACAAGAGGGAGACATTCTTCTTGTAATTGTATATATCTTAGTCAATCATATTTTCAACTCCCTCGACGCTCAATAAGAAACAATGCCAATACTTTTATTTTATTTAAGTTAAATTCAATAGATGTAAATAATTTTTGGAGAGATAATTGCTCTACGTTATGTAGTAAAAAAGAATTTGAAAATTATATGAAACACACGATTGGAAAATATAAATATATTGTTGTGAAACAAGATGAGATACTAAATGATATTTTTCAATAAATAAATACAGAAAATGAATACCGAAGAAAGAGAAAGAAAGTTTAAGGAACATCAACAATTAGTTTCAAAAGTTGTTAAACAACAGGAAGAGATAAAGAAGAAACGGAGACAGAAACTAACTGGTGAAGAAGCCTTTGAAAGAAAACAAGAGAAATTCTTTAAACCACTTTTGAAAACTCAACACTCACCTACAGTTCCCACGGTAGAATTTACTCCGAAAAAACTTCAAATGCTCAAAGATTTTAGTCAGATAACAAAACAAGAACTTGGTGAATTAGAATATGATGACGAGGGATTATTTCGGAAACTTGAGCAGGTAAATCAACCCCCTAATTATGTTGTGGAAGCTCTTCAAAACAATGAATATTCGGCGGGTTCAAAAACCAGAGCAGGTCTCATTCCAACAGAAGAACCAGCAGTGTTTCATCTTGTGGAAGAAAAGGTATTGATATTTAATGATGAATTGATGTTCTTGAGTTCTACTCAACCAAATGTTAAATTAACTCCAAGATTAATGTTTCTTCTAACAAACCCCGGATTCAGCGGTTCCAAATATTTTGAGGAACCACTTGATATGGAAAGAGAGGAAGATAGGGTATATATTGAGTTGTTAAATGCACTTGATTATGGAGTTTCTGTTGCTGGTAAAAGTAAGAAGAATGAGAAGGAGAAACATATTATTGATGCTTTAAGTAAACTTGGTTCAGGTGTTAGTTTTCTTCCAAATGACCCATCACAATTAGTTAATAGGCTATTATTGTTGTTAGGTAGTAAGAAGGCTGGAAACAACAATTGTTTTAATGAATCCTCAGCCATTTTAGATCAGTTGATGAATATGAAAATAATTAATAAATGTCAATACAAAGATATTTTATTAGATATTAAATAAGATGAGAAGCACAATTCTTAGTTTTAATTTCACAACGAGCGATTACACAGCTTCATTCCCTTACCCACTACAACTTGACCCCCTTACCTCATATGAGGCATCTTTATTGTCGATGGAAACTTATAATACCTTGTTTAATATCACAGAGAAAAACAGCAAGTTTAGTTATAATCCAGGAAGTGGATATAAAACTATAACTGTTTCACCTGGAGCTTACGAGATTTCTCAAATATCTTCAGAAGTCTCTCGCCTTATGAAAGAAAAAGGTGATGAACCAAAAAATATTGTAATAGATATTCAAAAACACACTTCAAAATCAACTATTAAACTTAAAAATAATTATAAAGTTGATTTCACGATTGAAAATTCGTTTAGAGAGCTATTGGGTTTCTCTTCAAAAAAGATTGAAAATAACGGGACGTTTTACAGTGATAATGTTATCCAAATATCCTCCGGTATAAATTCAGTATTAATTCATTGTGATTTGATTGATGGTGCTTATAACGATGGAATAAGAACAAATACAATATTTTCATTCAGTGCATACTCAACCCCGATTGGTTATAAATTTAATATGGAACCAAAAAATCTTGTCTATTTACCTGTGTCAGGAAAAACCATATACAGAGTAAATTTTAGGATAACCGACCAAGATAATCGTATGATATCCTTTAATGATGAAATTATATCCATCAGAATTCACCTACGTGAAGTTTTTCAATAAATAAATAATGGTTATTGTGAGAAAACACGAGTTGGGAAAATATAAAATAATTACAGGGGAGGGCATGTTCCTTTCACCAGACTATACAAGGTATGTGGGTAGAGGATACTATAAACCTAAGAGACAACGAGGTGTAGGTCATCAATTTCGAAATAAAGGAGATGGGATAATTGATACTCTAATGGGTATTGGTTCAACCATCCTTAAACATAAAGACCTAATTGGTTCAACTGCTTCTGCCGTGGGCTCCGTTGCGGGTGCTATAAAGAGTATAAAAGATGCTCAAAAGGAGTCTCATAAATTACAAGCAATCAAAGAAATAAAAAAAGGTAAAACTCAACTATCTTCACAAGAACGACAAAAAATCATTAAAATACTTGGGTCAGGGTTTCAACAATTTTAATGCTATATAAATACAAGTATGGAAGCGATTGATAGTATCTATGATTTGGATGATACGATTATCATTTCAAACTCCACTAAAAAGGAAGACTATTTTAAGGTAAATGCTATAACAGGAACAGACTGGAATTCAAACGGAACAAAAAGTTTTGAAATAAATAATCAACAAACTTACTTGAATATAGCTGATAGTTTCTTGCTGTGTAAATTTAAATTCACTAAGGCTGCGAATAATACTAATGCTACACTCGTAAATGATTTCTTCTGGAAAATGTTTGACAGTGTCCGCCTGTATATTGGAACACAAGAGGTTGAAGCGGTTGATTATGTCTCTGCTACATCTGAAATGATGAAATTTACACTATATTCGTTTAGTGATAGAATGGGTAAGGGAGCTGTTGAAGGTTTTATTCCTGATATGTCAACGGGTACAAACGCAGACCCTGGTTATAGTCAAAGGAAGTCAATGTATAATGATGAAACAAAAGCAGTGAATAGTTTTACCGTAGCAGTACCTCTTAAAGGTATATTTGGATTTTGCGATTATGATAAAGTTTTGTATGGTCTTAAAATTAGATTTCAACTACAAAGGAATGATAATGTAAATAGGTTGCTTTTTGGGGATGAAAATGCTTTTGGAGACAACAATAAATTTGTTATTAATGATTTGTGTTGGTATATCAGTGAATATACTCCTAATCTTAAAACGGAAGAGATGTTAAATAGAAGACTTAACTCAAAGAAACCGCTAAATGTATCATACCTTAAAAGAAGATGTCAACACGTTAAACTGGAACACACTACCTACACTTGGAATTTGGGTGTTCTTCAAGGAAAGCCACGATACCTCTGGCTCATTTTTAAAAAACCAGATGGAGAGGACGGTACTAATAAGAATAATGCGCTGAGTGATAATGCTAAGGTGAAACAACTTCGGGTTTCTCTTGATGGCACATTTTATCCGCGAGATAGATTGGAAATTGATTGGGAAAAAAATGATTATGCGGAAGCCTACAAGTCCTACCAAAAGGTGTGTGAAAGTAATGGTAATAATGATCCTATTTTGGATATGGTTGCGTTTCAAAAACTTTATACAATCTACGCAATTGACCTGAGTTCTCAAAAGGAAACTATAAAGTCTAATCGAGTGGATACTTCTCTATACATTGAAAGAGGGGAGAATGAAGAAGTTGATGCTTATTGTTTGCTTTTGGAGGAAACAGAATTACAGATTAATACAGATAATGGTGTTATGATTAATATCACATAGGTTTTTTCTCATAAATAAATGGTTGGGGTATATGTTAATCAAATCAATCTTAATAAATTAACATCTTGTATTCAAAATCAAAAGCCTTGTATTATTAATGTTAATACAATTCAAAGAAAAGGAGCTGTAAGAATTGATGTTTTACTCACACACACACAAGTAAAAACACTAAATGATGTTGGATCACTTAAAATTAAAATGACGAAACCTATGTTAAAGAAATATTCAATAGACGAGTCAAGAGGAGGATTTCTCCCGTTTCTAATTCCTTTATTTGCTGGTTTAAGTGCGGCGGGAGCATTGACTGGTGGTATTTCAGCAGCGGTAAAAACTGCTAACGAAAGGAAGGCACAACTAAAAGCTCAAAAAGAATTGGAAAGACATAACAAGGAGTTGGAGAAACAAATTAGTGGAAGTGGTGTAATTGTAGATTTTGCTCAAAAACTTGAAAGTCTACCTGATAAAGCTAGATTGTTGGTTGGTGATATGCTTTCCTCTATCGCTCAAGCGGGTGTTAAACTAACTAAACGGGGTAATGGATTGTATCTTTCTCATAAATAAATGGATAAATGGTTTAAACAATTTGGAAAGAATACAACGTCAAATATAGAACTAGCCAAGTATTGTAAAACACTAAAAATTGATAATGTGGTAATCTGTATGAGAGATGAATTAATACATATAAATAAGAATACAAAGAATATTATTATGAATTTAGACACACAGAATGGTTCTCATTGGGTTTGTATTCATAATAGTCAGGATAAATATTATTTTGATAGTTATGGTATGCCACCACCTGTTGAAGTAATACAATTCTTACAGAATGGTGTTTATCAAACATTTCAAGTTCAAGAAATTAATTCTAAATGTTGTGGTCAATTATGTTTATATGTATTATTTCAACTCAACAATAATGAAAAGTTTTATGATATCATTTTTAATCTAATATAAATGACTTATGTTGGAAAAGATGGTTCTATCTTTGGAAAATCCTCTCAGGATATTGATTTATCAAATTATTATACAAAGGCACAGGCTGAACGACAAAAATATAGTGTAAGTAAAAATATTAATATGAAGAATACTTATAAATTAATCAATTATCCAAACCCTACAGATGCGAATGACTTAATTAGATTAAGTGATTTATCACAATATATATTTTTAAAGAAAACAGCACGTTTTGTGAAAGAAGTAAAATTTACAACCACAACACCTGGTTATACTGACCATACACCTTTCCTCATTGAATTTAACTACCTGCTTACAATTGAATTTTATAAAGAAGGACATTTAGTTAATATGCGAATTAATAAATGGGGGTATGATATGCCTGATTTAGGGTATAATTGGTCTTTTTCAATAAACATAGAAGACCTACATGATTTAAATCAGTCTCGTAAAGAAGAATATTATCCACTTGGTGAAGATAAGGATTTATGTGGAAGTACAATTAGTAAACAACAAATACGTGATTTTAAGAAAATAAAAATATATGATAGTATAGCGATGGTTCGCATGACAAAGAAGGAAGGTAATGAGATAAGGATAGAAAGCCGAGGAATACAAACCGATTTGGTAGTGGGAAGATGGGGTGGTATTACCTGTCATAATATTAATCTCACATATATTTCTGATACATAAATGGCAGGAAGAAGACTACAAGAGAATTATAATTTTTGTATTCAAGGATACCTACAAGAAAAGGGTGCTCGGTATTACATACCTTATGATTTGGAGCATATACATGGGAATTTTGTCATAAAAAACTGGCCTTATACTGATATTGTTAAACCCACAAATAGAGACTTGTTTAAAATATTAAATAAAAATGAACTTCTCAAAGTTATGAAATATAAAACTCTTTTAGAAATCGTCAACAAATCTTATTGGTATCCTATTATGAGAAAAATAATTATAGATACAAGAATATCTCAAAATCCAGATGAGTATATGTATAATATTCTTTGGGGTTCAAACTCAAGGGTAGCAAGGGATGAGGAAGGAGTTGAAGAAGAGAAGGAGGAAAGAGAGAAAAAGGAGAAGGAGGAAAGGGAGAGGGAGGAGAAGGAGGAGAGGGAGAAAAAGGAGGAGAAGGAGGAGAGGGAGAAAAAGGAGAAGGAGGAAAGGGAGAAAAGGGAGAAGGAGGAAAGAGAGAAAAAGGAGAAGGAGGAAAGGGAGAGGGAGAAAATGGAGGAGGAGGAGAGGGAGCAAAGAGAGAGGGAGGAAAAATATAAAAAGATGGAAATCACTGAGATTCATAAAAGATTGAGTGTATTAAAGCAAATAAATCAATCTCAACGCACCGAAGAGGAAATTAAAGAATTAACAACTCTTATGAAGATAATGGTTTCAAAAATAAGAACGTCAATGTCTTCAATTTCAGAGATTTAAACGAGAAAGTGGTGAAGAAGAAGAAGAAGAAGAAGGAAAAGATTATGTGATTGATGATGTTGGTGTCATTGACTTTAGTTAGTTTTTATTTGTAAATAAATGGAGGAGAGAGTGAAGGCATTCCTTAGGATTCTTTATGTTTTAAAAATAAAGATTGAAATGTATATGTTGAAAACCAAAAAGGTTTTGATACTCTGTCGGAATTTTTCTGATAAATAAATATGAGTTATTGTCTCAAATGTAAAAAGAAAACTAAATCTAAAAATATCTCTTATGTTAAAGCTAAAAATAATAGAGTTTATCAAAAAGGAATATGTCAAGTATGTGGCTCTAAAAAGTGCCAATTCATCTCTCCTAAAAGAGGAGGAGACATACAAAAGTTTCTGTCAGGAAGTAAATTTACAACAACTGGAATTCCAGGGGAATTACACCTTCCAGGGTATTCTTTCTGTGGTCCAGGAACAAACTTGGATAAAAGATTAGATGAGGCTGACAATCCTAAACCTTGGTCTAAACCTACAAATAGGGTTGACGAAGTGTGTATGAAGCATGATATTGCTTATGGGAAAACCACTACGTTGACTGAAAAACATAAAGCCGACAGCGAAATGTTGTATAATTTGTCTTTGATACAAAATCCAACGTTGAGAGAGAAAGTTGATAGGTTTATTGTGAGAAATTTGATAAATGCTAAATTGAAACTTGGTCTTGGTTATTCCTCAAAAAACTATTAGGCTCTAATGATGCCATCAAGACTGAGGAGCTTTTGGCTGAAGAATTACACAAACCTATAATCACAAAGTTTAAAAGAAGGAAGGTTTATTCTAAATACACTGACCACATATGGTCCGCTGATTTAATTGAATTGAATAATGACAGGGGATACAGGTATGCTTTAACCGTTATTGATTTGAGGAGTAGATTTGCCTGGGTTGTCCCTTTAAAAAATAAAAGGGGTGATACTTTAATGTTAGCCTTTAAGCTAATATTTGATCGGGATAAAAGGAAACCAAAGAAGTTATGGACTGATGAGGGAACAGAGTTCTATAACAAAATATTCATGAAATTTCTTAAGGGGAAGGGTATTAAATTATACAGCACCTTTAATGAAGGAAAGGCAGTTGTTATTGAGCGTTTTAATCGTACTTTAAAAGAGAAATTATATAAAAAATTCACACAACTCGGTTCTCAAAAATGGGTGTATTTAATTCAGGATATTGTAGATAATTACAATAATACAGTTCATTCATCAACACAATCAAAACCATCAGAAACATTTACAAAATTAGAATATGAAAAGGAGATTAATTTGAGAAAGCCCAAGTTTAAAGTTGGTGATATTGTAAGAATATACAAATGGAAAAGTCATTTTGAGAAAGGTTATACACAAAAATGGACTCGTGAATTATTTAAAATCATTGATGTAATGGATACAGTCCCTTGGACCTACAAATTATATGATTTAAATGGAGAAGAAATCTTGGGTTCATTTTACTCACAAGAATTACAAAAAACACAAGTAAGCAGATAATACCCTTGAAAATAATAAATAAATAAATAAAATGTAATGGGGATACGTTTTTAAATCTGTGAACCCCAAACACAGAATCCCACAACTTTTTAGTTGGGGCTTAACTTTTGTGTGTGTATAATGGGGATACGTTTTTAAATCTGTGAACCCCAAACACAGAATCCCACAACTTTTTAGTTGGGGCTTAACTTTTGTGTGTGTATAATGGGGATACGTTTTTAAATCTGTGAACCCCAAACACAGAATCCCACAACTTTTTAGTTGGGGCTTAACTTTTGTGTGTGTATAATGGGGATACGTTTTTAAATCTGTGAACCCCAAACACAGAATCCCACAACTTTTTAGTTGGGGCTTAACTTTTGTGTGTGTGTGTATGTGCGAGTGAGTCATAATAATATACAAACCCTAACCCAACCCAAGCCCTAACCCAACCCCATCCCTAACCCAAACCCATCCCTAACCCAACCCATCCCTAACCCAACCCCATCCCTAACCCAACCCCATCCCTAACCCAACCCCATCCCTAACCCAACCCCATCCCTAACCCAACCCCATCCCTAACCCAACCCCAACCCTAACCCAACCCCATCCCTAACCCAACCCCATCCCTAACCCAACCCATCCCTAACCCTCACATTCAAAATCCCAACCCTAACCCAATCCCATCCCTAACCCAACCCCAACCCTAACCCTCACATTCAAAATCCCAACCCTAACCCAACCCATCCCTAACCCAACCCCATCCCTAACCCAACCCCATCCCTAACCCAACCCCAACCCTAACCCTCACATTCAAAATCCCAACCCTAACCCAACCCCATCCCTAACCCTCACATTCAAAATCCCAACCCTAACCCAACCCCATCCCTAACCCTCACATTCAAAATCCCACCCAAACCCTAACATAATCTTTCTTTTCTTCTTTTTTAAATACGTATTTCTTTTTTTTTTTTTCCTCTTCCTCCAATTCTGTCTTTCAAGGCTTTTAAGTTTGAAGAAGTAGAAATGGGAAGAAAGAATTTTCCAGCATTTTCTTCCTCGAACTTTCTTGATATTGCTTAAATCAAGCGTCATTAAATAAAGAACATTGTTCATTGCTTTAGAATCCAAAGAGTCTCCAAGAGGAACCCCACAGGTAGAGTCTCCAAAATAAAACCAACTTTCCAAGTTCCCAAGGTATAACCACATTCCTGTTGAGCCTCCAAGATAGGTATCACATTCCGAGTCATCAAAACAAAACCCCCATTCCGAGTCTCCAAAACGAAACCAGTTTTCAAAGTCTCCAAGGTAAAACTCTTTTCCTAATTTTATGAAATTTAGTGAGTCTCCAAGGTAGGCTCCACAGTTAGAACCATCTAGGCAAACCTCATAATTTGTTTTTCCCAAATTTAGTGAGTCTCCAAGGTAGGCTCCACAGTTAGAACCATCTAGGCAGACCTCATAATTAGTTTTTCCCAAATTTAGTGAGTCTCCAAGGTAGGCTCCACAGTTAGAACCATCTAGGCAGACCTCATAATTTGTTTTTCCCAAATTCAGTGAGTCTCCAAGGTAGGCTCCACAGTTAGAACCATCTAGGCAAACCTCATAATTTGTTTTTCCCAAATTTAGTGAGTCTCCAAGGTAGGCTCCACAGTTAGAACCATCTAGGCAGACCTCATAATTAGTTTTTCCCAAATTTAGTGAGTCTCCAAGGTATAACTCTTTGGCTGGGTCATCAAGGTAGAACTCGTTCAGTGGGTTTTGTTTTGATAACTCACAATAAGTATCATCATGGTAGAACTCTTTTTCAGGATTTTGTGGATCTCCAAGGTATAACTCTTTGGCTGGGTCATCAAGGTAGAACTCGTTCTGTGGGTCTTGGTTGTTCAAAAGATCTTCAAACAAAAAAATAACTTTATCCCAAGTTGTGTTAAAAGTAGAATTTTCATTTCGTAGCTCAGATACAATTTCCTCCATCGACAAGAGGTTCGAGTCCAGTTCATCAATCTGAAGGTTGAGCGCTACACAGGTAGTAGGACTCCAAGGAATAGCAAAGTTATCCCATTCCATTTCGGCATAGGAGTCCATTCTCAAGTGAAGCAGAAAGCGTGTTTGAAAAAGCCTGTGTGGTCGGTGCCTTTTATAAGAAGGGCTGGGTGTGTGTCATTTCCTGTTGAAATTCCCTGGGCGTGTCTTAACTGGAAATGATGTGATGGAAATTCCCTGAAAATGATGTTATGTATTACCTGGAAATGATACAATGCTGAAGAGTTTATAAAGTGGGTGGGACTTAGCAAAAGTGGGAGGAGCTTAGCAAAAGTGGGCGGGGCTTAGTAAAAAGTGGGCGTGGCTTAACAAAAAGTGGGCGGAGCTTAGTAAAAATGGGCGTGGTTTACCAAAAAGTGGGCGGGGCTTACCAAAAAATGGTATGTGGCACTGGAGGCGCTCAAACAAGAACATTGAGGGAGGTTTACCATTTTATCTTAGCTCAGTTAAAATATCTTAATAAAGAACCAAACTCAAACATATTTTTTGTTAATATATTAGATGGTGAAGAGAGTGGCAAGAGAATTAAATTATTTCCCACGCATAAACAAATATTTGTAGGGTCGTTGTTTGAGTGGGTTATATTCACCAGATGATATTAAGAGTAAAAGGTTAAAAGGTCCATAAGGTCAGAAGGATCACAGGTGTTTAAGTGGTCTAATGAATAAGGATAGCATGTCAAAAGGTTAGAAGGTTCGTAAAGAACAGGGTGAGAGAAATATAGGTGTTTAGGGGCAATATGGAAGTGAATGGGTCAAAGATTAATCTGCCAGATGATATGTAGAAGAAGGATGATAGGTCTATAAGAGAAAACAAATATTTGTAGTGTTTGAGTGGTCTAATGAACAACATTAAGGATAGGTACTACAGACAAAAGGTTCATAAAGATGAGGGTGGGAGAAATAGAGGTGTTTATGATTTTTGAAAAAGACAAGGGGGTAAATGACATTAGATAGGGATTTCCCATGTTAAACGGAGGTGTCCCAGAAGCAACATTATTACACTACTTGTGTGTGTGTGTGTGTGTATATATGTCCTGTGGACAGATGAGACCAAATTAGAATTTTTTGGTTAAGTACATCATCTCTATGTTTACAGAAAACAAAATGAAACCTTCAAAGAAAAGAACACCTACCCTACAGTTAAACATGGAGGAGGTTCAGTGATGTTTTGGGGTTGCTGTGCTGCCCCTGGCACTGGGTGCCTTGAATGTGTGTATGGGATCATTAGATCAGGAGATTGCCAAGGCATTTTGGAGCGCAATGTTCAACCCAGTGTCAGAAAGCTGGGTCTATGTCGAAGGTCATGGGTCTTGCAGCAGGACAATGACCCCAAACACACTTCAAAAAGCACCAGGGAATGGTTCAACACAAAACGCTGGACTGTCTGAAGTGGCCAACAATGAGTCAAGATCTAAATCTCATTGAACATCTGTGGGGAGATTTGAAAACAGCAGTTGGGAGAAGGCACCCTTCAAATCTGGGAGAACTGGAGCAGTTTGCACAAGCAGAGTAGGCGAAACTGGCAGAAGAAAGGTGTAGGAAGCTCATTCATGGCTATAGGAAGTGCTTCACTGCAATTATTTTATCCAAAGGTTTTGGTACCAGATATTAAGTCTAAGGTGTCAATAATTTTGTCAATGCTATTTCTTTTTCTCTTCTCATTTAAAAGGATATATTTAGTTATGAATCAAAAACAAAGGTTCTGTAATATTAACAGTGAGATAAAGAATTGTGGAGGCCAAATACTTTCGTCAATTTCAACTTATTTTAAGAGAAAATTGGCCACGACTGCATCAATTGTAATGTTCATGTGGGGTAGGTAAAAGGATACCATAGGAAAGGTAGCACTGTATAATTGATAGTATGGACTGTGTGACGTAAAATAAATCTCGATGTAATAAGTGGGGAAACTATAGCTTAAGGTTGTTTATGTGTTCTTCACACGGGGGGGGGGGGGGGGGGGAGAGAAAGGCCCGCCCCACGGGAGGTGGAGAATCAGGGCGGTGGGGGGGGGGGGAGGGGGAGGAGGGGGGGAGTGGAGAAAGAGCCATCAGGCCATGCCGGAAGGTCGTGATTGGACCATGGATGTAGGCAGAGCATGCGGTGATTTTGAAGGAGCTTCATGATTGGCTCTACGGAGTAAGTATGAGGAGTGCGCAATATTTTTCTTCGAACAAGACTCGACATTTTGTTCGGTTGGCGTCGTGGAGTTTGTGCACTGTGGAGGAGATCAGTCAGAGAGAGGGTCGACTGCAGCTCTTTTCTTTGGTGGGCTGGAGGCCACGCTGAACATCCCTAAGCGGTGGCAGAGCCTACAAGACAATGTCTTGGCTTCTCACCTCACGTTCGTGGCGCCGTCGAGGACGGCGCCGCCGCCATCTTGTGCCAGATTCCCACTGGAGAGACATCGAACTCTGAGTCTTGGCCCAAGTTGCCAACCTCGCAGAAGTCGGACACGAGCTAAGTGCCGGCAAAAGGGGATTTTATTTTATTGTGTTACTTTTCCCCTGTTTTTGAGTTTTTGAGTCGTGTGGATACGTCTCAGAGTAGAGAATTTTAGTTTACCTAGCCTTTCATTTTTATTGCTGGATTTATTTTCATTAAATCCCTATTGTTGAATTTGTTGTGGTGTTTGCATGTTTTGTGGTTTCAGAATAAACCCGTCTTTTCATTCAGGTAAACGCCTCGCAGCCTTCCATCTCGCATGCGTGAAAACCGGCCACATAATTTGGGGCTGTAATTTTGAATGTCCCTGCCCATGTGTCCAGGGCTGTAACTTTTTTACCACTTAAGCTTTTGTAATGAACTTTTCATAAACTCTTTACTCTGAGAATATGGAGAAGGCAAATTAATAATTTGGTCAAAAGGTCAAAGGTTAGTTGCACAAAAAAATCGTCAATTTTCATTTAATTGACCTGAAATGATTTTTTTTTTGCATATCGGGTCACTGAATTGGTTCACCAAACAAAAGCAGGAAGCCCATTGTTTTTGGGGGTTTTTTTTAGATCAAATGGTCAAAGGCCAATGTTGCATTTAATCGTCACTTTTAATTTGATTGACTTTAATTTTGAGCAGGGTTTGCATTTTGGGTCACTGAATTATATTGCTTTTGAGGTAAAAAGGTCAAGGTCGACTAAAATCATCAATTAAAAAAAAAATGTAAGCTGTTTTTGTCATGTTAAGCATACGGAAGAATAACAAGAAGTCTGAATACAAAGTGGACACGGATGGGCTTTGCATTTTTAGATGCTTTATAGTTAACCTTGTCAGAAGAGAGGGTATTGCATTTGGATTCGTTTGTTTGTTTGTTTGTCCACACAGAATGCGAGTATGTGTATTAATTACATTAGACCCTTTAGAAGCCTAAACCCCATTAAGACACCAACCAAAGGCCCATTAACATCACCAAGACTTTTTTGACGATTTACAACCCTAAAACCCATCCAGACCCTTTAGACCCCTAAAACTCCTAAGATCTTTCAAAACCCCTAAGATCCCATTAAACCCAAAAGCCCTTTAAGACCCTTTAAACCCATTGGAACCCTAACACCCTTGAAGACCCCTAAAGATCCTTTAGACCCCTAAGATCCTTTTGATCCTCTTTGACCCTTTAGAACCACGACAACCCTTTGACTCCTTTCTACCCTTTAGACCTTCACACCTTTCAGAAATATTAATACCCTGTAGACCCCTTTGACCTGAAGACCCTTTTAAGCATTTTAAGACTTTTTAGACCCCCTTCAGACAATTCCAACACGTTGGACCTTAAATTACACCCTTCAACCTTTTAAGACCCTTTAGACGCTTTAGACAATTTCAACCCTTTAGACCTTTTCAGACCTTCCAACCTTGAGACAATTTGAGCTTTACAACTTTTCTGACCTTTAACCTTTACACATTAACAACCAGACCATTTAGACCTTTCATTTGCAATCAACGCCCTTTCCTTTAGTGCATCATTCCATTTCTTTGCCGCACAAACCAAGTCCTGGCAGGGTCTGCAATCCCTGATTGCTCTTTCTTATTTTAAATAGAATAGGAAAGTCAAAACCTGGTGAAAAATAAAAATGGTTTTTAATTTGTACATCGTAATGACAATGACTGACTGAGCTATGAACTGAGGATGAGGTGCAACTGTTGTTGTTGATGACTTACTCAACTGTGAACTGAGGATGAGGTGCAACTGTTGTTGTTGTTTCATATGCAGTCTGTGGCTGCTGGTTGCATCATTATCTGGAAGTGCGGCTGTGCCGCAGCACCTCCACAAGCCTTAGACCATGCAAAAAGTCAAAGACTTGGACTATTGCGAATATCTTGTTCGTAGAGCTTTCTGGATGCCTTTTGTACTGTGTTACTGCATTGTGTTACGGATTCGTCACTTCTGCCTTTGTTGTTATTATATACTTGTAGGATTTCTTTTTGTTTCAGGTAATATTGTTGGTAACATTTCTGTGTGAAAAGGAGATGACTTTAGTAAAAGGTAAAAATAAATGTTTGTGAAGGAAAAAGGAAAACGCGGCAAAGAAACCGGAAGAGGAGATGGGAGGGAGAGGAGACAGACTTACGGCTGAGAGAGACAGCCGTAAGTTGCATCGACGCTGCGAGCGTACTTTTTGATATTGGTCGTGAATGAGTTGAGACTTCCCATGAAAGGGATTGCCCGCAACACCATACTATATTGCGACTGCAATTAAATCTGCGTCTCAGGTTTTATTACCGAGCGTGAGCTATTGTTGGCGGGAAATCAAGAGCCTCCATTACAGGCCGATCGGCCATTTTTTTTCCTCAAAGAGGCCATCCGCCTGGTGCTTCGTGTTTTGTCGTTGGGATTCCCATATCAACATCATTGTGCTAATCGCCGTTGGTTCCCATATCGACTCAATTCCCATATCGACCTCTCACCTCGTATCTCCTCGTTCGCAGCTGTGCCGATAATGGCCTGTTCTTGTCGTTCTTCACCCCTTCACACGACTTCAACCTTCACCACACGTGGGGATTTGTGCACGGACTTTTGGAGTGTTACATTCCACTCACGCTTGGCGTATCGTGAGTTTATTGCTTTGAGAGCATTGGGGAATGATTGTACAATCATAGGTATTGTTCATTTGATGCAAGTGATATTTTTATTGTACTTTCTTCAAGAGTGTTATTATTGTGTATGTGAGAGTTGTGAATACAATTACTTGTTTTGTTCTACACAATTGCCTTGGTGTGGTTTTACCCTGGTTTATTAGAACACTCAAAATAACAAATGTTTCTGCCGTGTTCCCGCTCGAGACTCTGAGGGTCACCGTAACCGGAGTTTGGGGAGGTAACATGTAACAATTGCATAACAAAGGGTTATTGTGTTTTGTAGTATTTGAGTAGAAATGTGTTGTAATTTTGAGGCGGTGACAAGGGCACACAATATAGAAGTTATACAGACTGCACCCACCACACAGACTTTATGGGCTACACAGGGTAAACAAACAGAATTGCCATTTTATAGGTCTGCCTTATGTATTTTTTTAGGTGGACTGACGATAGTGATACTTTTTGTGACTCATACATTTGTTATGGGCTGGAAGGAAGCATAGATGTATGCTTAGTCATTTGTGAAGATAATAAGTTACCACTGGCACAGTGAACAAATTACAAAGTCCTGCCTAAACTGCAGGTAGCAAGTGGTTTGGTCTTCTTGGACATTCCTTGACCCCAGGTTACAATGCTTGCTATCTTTGAGCCGTCTAGCCTGGATTTCAATGTACGTCCAGCTATAAACTTGCCACCCTGTGTGTTTCATAGGCAGGGCGATGCACCAATGTGTGCATTGTCCATTGGAAGGACGCTAAACCAGAAGACCCTGTCTGCCAGGACAAGTTGTTCGTGGATGTGAAAGATCCCACGGAGTCTTTCATGAAGATGATGTGAGTTATCACTGGCACCGTGCACAAATTTCAAAGCCCTGCTTAAACTGCAGGTAGGAAGTGGTCTGGTCTTTTTGGACATTCCTTGACACCAGGTTACAATGCTTGCTATCTTCGAATGAGGTTGTGATCTGGGCAGCAGCTCCTCAACTATAAAGAAATGCACCAGCTAGTTTGCATATCTCATGTAAACAACCATATATTTGATTATGAAGGGCAACCAATTCCACATTTTGATGTTTTATTTGTGGCATTCAAATTTTTAAAAAAAGGATTTGGAAAACATAAAATCTTCAAAGTTTGCCAAATTGTGGATAATTACAAAAATGCATCCAAGTGGAGATTGTTTTTCCGAAGTAGGTCAGGCCACAAAGTAGCTTTCAACTAGGACTGGTTGTACAACAAATATATGATATATACAGAAACATTTGTGATGTTTCCTTGTGACTCCTTATGACATCTTTATTACCTCCACCACCAAAGTTGGACGGAGGTTATGTATTCGCCCTTGTCTGTCTACTTGTTTGTGTGTCTGTGAGCATGGTATCTCACAAAGTTATGGACTATTTAAACCTGGTGGACAGGTAGGGTGTGTGAGAAGGACGAATCGATTCGATTTTGGTGAAGATCCGAATCCGGATCCGGATAAGATTATTTTTAAAGTGATTGTTCACCATTAAGAGGTGTGGCCAAAAATGATATATGTGTCATGATATTTCAAAGGGTTGTGGATTAGTTATGACAAAACTTGGAGGATGATTTGGGTAGATGACAAGAACAAACCGATTCGATTTTGTGAAAGGTTCAGATGCAGATCTGGTCTGGATCAGTTGGATCAGTTGGATACAAAACGTAAACTGATCAGCCTGGCGGAGGCATGCACTCTATCGAGTGTCGTTCTAGTTTAAATCGTTTTTACTTTCATATCTTTGGCATTTTTGATTACAAAATTTAATTAGTAATGTGTCGGTGTCAGAAGCAGTTCTGCTACAAAATTTCTATCCATTAAAAACAGCTGCAGCTTTTTCGAGTGATTGCATTGACAGACAGACAATCCATGAAAATAATATGAGTCTGCATCTGCCAACTTTGAAGAAGTGTTACAAACAAAGGAAATTTTCAATGAGGCTATCTTTGTCTGTTTATTCGAGAAATTATAATGGATTGTCTTATTCGTTTTTGGGGTTTTTTTCTATCAATTTTTTTAATCAAATTCTATCAAAGTTGAAAATTATTCAAGCTCCAAGAAAAAAAAAAATCTCATGGTTTTTTTGTTTCAAGGAAACTTTCCTTACGTTAAGAAAAAATTTTCTAACTAAGAAAATAATTTTTGACAGCGAGTTGTCCATTCATTGACTACTCATTTCCTTTTAGTCGATGTGAATGTACACTGATACACCTTTTTATGGATGGTACGCAGCAGAGGAAGAGACAAGCCCATAGCCGCACAATCGACCCCCCTGCCCCCACCATGGAAAAAGGAATGCTGAGCAACCCACTCAAAGAAACTGAAAATAGCAAGGCGGTCGTAGATCCCTAAAGGGTAGATGATGGTACCTCACACATCAAGGAGTACTTTCTTGGGGGAAGGGGGTGCTGTCCATCCTTCAACCTTTCCCCGGTCATTCACTGCCCTTTGGGCCCATTGGACTATTTTTTTTCCTGCATGTGATTTATGTGCAAGCCTTGAATCATTCTTAGAAAAAAACAAACAAATGTATGCGCCAAGCCATTGTTTTAAAACATGCAGAAAAAGCTTTTCAGAACAGCAGCAATACGTGTTTTCAGGACACAACATGCAAAAGACAATACAAAAGAAAGGAAAAAGAAGAATTAAGGAAGAACTGCTTGTTTTAAAGGGAAGAGGGTATATAAAAGAGCAGAATAATCAAAGAAGGGCACCTCATGCAAGCTGTGGGTGAGAGTTTTCCCGAGGGAACGAAGCCCTGTTGAATGTCGCGCCAGCTTGAGGATGCGGAAGATGCGCATTAGTCGAAGGATCTGGACAACACGCCCGAGATTCTGCCAGGCCGCTCTTCTGAGCAGCAGCGTCACATAGAACGGCAGCACAGACACACCGTCAATAATATTGAGTGGTTGTAGCAAGAACTTTCGAAGGTTGGGTGTTGAGAGCAGGCGTGCCAGGAGCTCCGAGGTAAACCACACAATGCACACGTCCTCCACAAGACCAAGCATGGGGTCTTCCTCCTCTCCACCTCGTTCTTGAAGCTCTTCATGTTCACGCTTCTCATCGAGCATACTGTGCGCACACATTGTGATGATGGAGCACAACACCACACCAAGAGACACCACCATGTATGCCTTGGCCAAGAGAGATGAACCTGGGTTTTCTAGGAGCTCCCAGATATGTTGACGCTGCCGAGCACACCAGCGGTATTGTTGCTGCAGTGGCTCCTTGGTCACAGGTTGTGGTGTTTCTTGTGATCTCTCGTTTGAGCAAGCTGCCTCGGCTAACTCATCGAGTCTTTCTAGGTAACGATAACTGCAGCAGGATGCCACCGAGACATCAGGGAGACCCCAGTACTCTATCTCCTGAGAAAAGGAAAATGCGCACAACTCCTCGAGTACGTGCAAGCGGCCTGTACGGTAGAAATTTAGCACGTGGCGGAAAAGTCCTGGGTGCCGATCGAAATAGAACTCACGGCTCGCCAAGTTGTAGTCATCGCATAGTTCAAGAATGGCTTCCTCAGTGCGACAACCGAGCAGGCGACCAAGGCGAGTCTCAGGGAAGCGGAGTAGCGTGTCTGGGGCCAGGCGTTGGCGGAAGCCTCCGACATTGATGGTGATGTGCTCTTCAGCTTTTGTCGCCCGTTGCACATTGTTCTGCTGTTTTCTGGGCGCTCGACCACGCGCCATGGCCAATGGGTCTATCAGACGACCAGAGGTCGGTCGCTAGCTTTTGG
>NC_136268.1:85956723-85969223 GCF_964187855.1 Myxine glutinosa
GCTTCGAAACTCAAATCGCCACCTGCCGGTGACTTCACCTGCGCTGGTTAACGCGTCACGGGATTCCCTCGCCGTAACAAAATGGTTTCCCATCGTCAGAGTCAAGGGTTCGGAGCCTCCGACTTCGAGATCCGCCAAACTGACTTCTCAAATCAGTTACGGATCAAAAAATTATAAATACGTAAACATGCATGAACACAGAAATTAATTAATTGATATGCAGTACCACGAATGATTATTTATATATTAAAATCCTACACCTGTTTGAACTTGTCATGAGTAACGTCCATCGGTGGTACAGATATGATGCTGCAGTGGTGGCACACTCTTTTTTGAATAGTCTAGTCTGAGTTCGATTCCCCATCCAAACTGTCGGATTGGTTATTCACAGACAGCGATGGGGGCGTTTGCTGTGACGTCACAAACGACGCCGTCCGTCGGATGGAAAATTTAAGCTGGGTGTCCTGTGTGCTCACATTAGTTAGTAATGCGTTAAAGATTCCACGATTTTTTACGAGAAGAGTAGGCGAGTTATCGCCGGCACCCTGAACAAATTACAAATTCCATCTTCAGTTGCATACAGCCAGTTCGTTACATTCAAGACTTGCGGAGGGGGGGAACTTTCCCCAACAGTAAAAACGCATTTATTCTAACAAGAAGTAATGCCTGCAAGCAATTCCAGGGAGACGGAACAACCGGCGTGACATCATGATTATAATGGTTTGATGCAACACCTAGCTGATAAAATTGTCTTGTTGCATTATTATTACAAATGCTTAGGTGCCCATGAGAGAAGGAAGCAAGAAGCAAGCTGCCCCATAAATATTGCATTCATGGCAGGTCCACTGCCAGTGTTTTGTGAGACACGAGCGGGCATTGCAAGTAAGAGAGAAAAAAACGTCCATGACAGCATATGGTCTTTGATAATCGTGCACTTTGTATTATACTCATCGTGATGTTGAACCAACTACATACATGTACTGATGTGTTATACACGAGGGGCGATTTATAAAGTTCTCAGAACAAGTACAGATACATTCAAAGTATACGGCACCCATGCCAAATAAATAAATATCCTCCAGCACGGCATTACCGCCATGCAGTTCAAAGAGACTGTATTGGGAGGGAGAGGTGTACAATAATTGATTGATTAATTGCACAATTAAAATCAATAAATACTGATCATAAAATATTTTCTTAATCAATTGCCTAATAGCATACCTAAACCATCAGTGCTTCATCCTAAGCTGTAACTTTTTGATAATTAATTAAACAAGTCATTAATCGAAAAAAAAAAAATTAATTGATTAATGAATAAATAATTAATTGATTAATCAATAAATCAAAAATATCCTTTATAGCCACATCACTTGGTCACTGTCATGTCCAAATATCAGCTTCCTAGCTCAAAAGGTGCCTTAGATATTGCACAGATGAGAAAGAAAATAAATAAATGATTAAAAATAAAAATAAATAAATAATAATCATTAAATAATTAATAAAACGGCTAATAGAATACCTAAACCACCACCGTTTCATCCGAATCTGTAACTTAAAAAAAATTAATTAATGAAGTCATTATTCGAATAAGTAAACAATTAGTCGATTAATTGATTAATCAATCAAAATGAGATGAGAGCTTCAGTTGTCTTTCCTACTTTTCTTTTTTTTATCAACTGAGTGTAACCAATCACAAATGCAGATAATTATGGAATGTTGTTATTAGAGATGTTCATGCAGTTTGTAAGAAGTTGATGATCATGTACTGATATTACAACATTGTACTTGGGCTGCTAATTTGTAGAGTCTCAGTATGTGGCTACACCACAGGAGTAATCAAGTACTGTGGTAACCAGTGGAGTGTTTGTCGAAGCTTGAAGCAATAACTGATTAAGTGTAAATGAGGCAGTGATGTAGGGATTGTTATGTGATGGTGCACAGAGCCCTGACAGAGCAGGCTAGTGATGCAACTGGCCTGCACAGAGCCCTGACCTCAACTCCATCAAACACCTTTGGGATGAATTGGAACGCCGACTGCGAGCGAGGCCGAATCGCCGAACATCAGTGCCCGACCTCACTAATGCTCTTGTGGCTGAATGGAAGCAAATCCCCGCAGCAACGTTCCAACATCTAGTGGAAAGCCTTCCCAGAAGAGTGGAGGCTGTTATCGCAGCAAAGGGGTGACCAACTCCATATTGATGCCCATGATTTTGGAATGAGATGTTCGATGTTCGGTTGTCATCCAAAAGGTATCTCACGTGCCTGTACACAATACTGTCAGACAGGGGACATATCTCTCCTACTTTTATAACTGCGATAAAATTATTCCCACCTTCCTGTGGAATTGGTCGGGGAACGTCTATATTTTTTTTGTCCAAGGCTTTCACGAACCCGCGGGCCAGGCATGACATTCAATTTGTGGTGGCAGGGAATTGTAATTTTTTTCCAGGTTACCAGCGTTAAGTCGTCTACCCTTTGCGACGGACTCTGTGGGATCTTTAACATCTACCAATGACCAGTGCTGGAAGACGGGTCCTCCAGCTTAATGTACATCCGATGGACGATATACATTGAGGGAGAAACCTCACACTAAATGCAAAATGAACGGAACTAACACTCAGAACTACGGAATACCAACATTTCTTTAGCAATACACTCAGGTGACTTGATGCTCTAAACTCCACGCGAAATGAACACCGAAGGCCTAAGCTCTGGTGCTACTCTCACGTATCAAAGAGGTAGGAACACTCGCAGCATAACGCGGTGTGATGTGATACTGTATCTACTCGCACACCTGTATTATAGGATCGCACAGGTTTTACAAAATCATTGTGACGTAGGCTACACGGTCCACGTTGTATATTGGGGTTGGGGGGGGATATTGGAGTTTGGGTTTCCTCCAGGCCAAGTACTAGTAATCGTAGAAAATGGGAAACAAATAAAAAAGAAGACGTCATGTGGAGCACGATACTTGCAAAATCCGCCCACCCCCCCCCCCCCCCCCCCCCCCCACCCACCAAGAAAAAAAATTCCATTGATACAGCAAATTGTCCATTTCATCAAGATTAAAATTCACAATCTTGATCAAAGCTCGGATCAATAGGAAGAAAAGTGACGATTTTTCAGATGAAAAATTATGATTTTGGAAGGTTGACCTTGAGTTGACCTTTGACCTTTTGACCTCAAATATAATTAGTTTCCCTATTTAGTGACTCAATGTGCAAATGCTGTTCAATTTTCAAGTCAATCGGATGAAAATTGAGGATTTTTGAAACTTGGCCTATGTGACCTTTTGGCCTATGTTGACCTCAAAAATACTTGGTGGTTGAATTCAGTGACCAGATATGCAAGTCTTCTTCAAATTTCAAGTCAATTGGATGAAAATTGAGGATTTTAGAAATTTGGCCTATGTTGACCTTTTGGTCTATGTTGACCTCAAAAATACTTGGTGGTTGAATTCAGTGACCAGATATACAAGTCCTCTTCAAATTTCAAGTCAATTGGATGAAAATTGAGGATTTTAGAAATTCGGCATATGTTGACCTTTTGGCCTATATTGACCTCGAAAATACTTGGTGGTTGAATTCAGTGACCAGATATGCAAGTCCTCTTCAAATTTCAGGTCAATCGGATGAAAATTGAGGATTTTAGAAATTTAGCAAAGTTGGTGACCTTTGGCCTATGTTGACCTTTTGACCTTGTGACCCCAAAAACAATAGGCTTCCTGCTTTTGACCAACTCTACCATTTGGTGAAGTTTCGTGAAGATCGGTTGAAAATTGTGACCTGTAGGCCGGTGACAAACAAACAAACAGACAGACGGACAAACAGACAGACAGACAGACAGACAGAACCACAAATGCAACCGACCAATATACTTGAAAAATCTTCGATTTTGCAAGTAATAAATTATGTGGTGGTGGGGGTAGTTGCGCATCATGGAAAATGAGCGCCATGTTGCCCGTTCAGTCAGAATTGTTAAGCGTCATGGCTGCAGATCGTGATACCGAGGCGGGACAGCTGATGAGGCGTGGGTGGGAGGGAGGTATCTCTACTCTCTCGTAGGGACCGGTTCCGCGTTGCTCGCAGAGTGCTGGGCGCGGTCGCTTTGGTGATGTTTCCGGATTAGTCTCGGCTTGTGTCGAATTGCTGGTGGCGTGGGTTTGATCGTTCATCTCCGGAAGCCATGGCTAACGACACGATACCGACCTTGCTTTATGGGGTAAGAAGGAGTGTGGGCTAGACACATACAGAGAGAGAGAGAGAGAGAGAGAGAGAGAGAGAGAGAGAGAGAGAGAGAGAGAGAGAGAGAGAGAGAGAGAGAGAGAGACAGAGACAGAGACAGAGACAGAGAGAGAGAGAGAGAGAGACAGAGAGAGAGAGAGGGAGAGAGAGACAGAGACAGACACACAATATATATATATAATGGTTGGAGGAGGGGATAGGAGAAGGTGGGAGGGTGATATAGAGGGGAAGAAATTTACTGATGGAATAATAATTCAGCCATTTTCCCGTTGAACTGGTTGAAGACTTAAATCTGAGGTCCTTTTGGGATCAAGAAAGCGGTTAGAGACAACCAGAGATGCTTTTCTTCCAGGAAGTGTGTACAGAACCTAAACATTTTGATGTAGACCTACCTTTGGGACAGGCTGAGCTTGCTAAACAGGTAATCAGCAAAGCAATCCAAAAAAGGAATAATGACAGGTGTACATGAGATATTAGGCCTTCGTCAAGGAAAAGCTATTTTCAAGTAAATCCCACGCGAAAATGACCAACCTTTCTGGCAACTTATGTAAAACACAATGTGCTGTACTGTGTTATCATGAGTGCTCTAACTGTGTGTTATTAATCTGCATTCAGCCTGAAACGCCGTTTTCTGCACCATTAACAATATGTACGGGTACAGTATGCCGAGTGAAGATGTGGCCTCATCTGGGAAGAGAAACCGGTTGATACAAAACATTTAACAGACATACAGACACAAATACAGTAGCATATGTTTTGATTTTTTTTCCAAGTTTTGTAATACATTCAAGCATATAGAGACTTGTCTCGGGCCGCTCTCGGTCCCAAAGGTTCAATTGGCTATCCCATAGGAGTGAAGTGTCGCAGTCCCGATCGTCCAAAAACAACCTCTTGCTGTAATTATATCACAAGGATTGCTGAGTGATGAACCCCTGCAATTGTAATCCAAAAATTTACTTTCAGTAAGTGTAAGCAGGTAATACACACTCAACCAATTAAGATGGATGCGATTTAAAAATGCGAGTTAAGCGATCTATATCTATATTTTATTCTATATACCTATATAAATGTAAGTTGCACGATTGCGTCTAAGCCCTCTAAATGGTGTAGACGTTGCAACCACAGCACGTATGATGCTGAATTATACCTCATTTAAGAGCTCCTGGGTCCGTACAGTGCATGCGAAGGTTTACAAGTATTAATATTCATGCAATTTTGAGTTATGTGTATTGTTGTTCTTGGGTGGTGTATAGGCCCAGAGTTGTTCGTTGAGGTTGGCGTTGAAAAAGAAAGAAGGAGCTGCAGACCTGGAGTTGGTAGGGGAGTTGATGACCTTTTTTTTTTGGAGGGAGCTTGAAGACTTGAGATTGAGGACTTGGTGCTGGGAGGAAGGGCGGCTTGCTGCTTTGAAGAAGAAAGGGGCGGGGGTGGGGGGGAGAGTGAAAGACATAAAATTCGAGTGGGGGGCAGAGAAGGGACAGAGATGGGAAAAGGGCTTTGGGGGGGGGGGGGTGAGGACCTGGGGGTAGGAAGGGGTGGTTGAGGACTTGGGATTTGTGAGGGAGGGTGGGAAATGGGTCGAGGACATCAAGAAAAAAGGGGGAGGAAACGATAGAGAGTTAGGGTTGGGGGGGGGGGGAGGAGGGCAGAGAGGGAACAGAGCAGGGAGAGGGGGGTTGAGTATGTCGGGTGGGGAGTGGAGGAGGGGGTTAATACCTGGAGTTGGGAAGGGGCTTGCAGACCTGGGATTAGTGTGGAGGTTGAGGACTTGAACAAGAAGGGAGGAGAAGACGACAGAGAGTTGCTGCGAGAGGAGTTAAGGACTTGGTGGGGGGGGGGGGGGGACTAGAGGATTTGGGTTTGAGGGCTTGGTGCTGGGAGGGAGAAGGGAGGGAGTTGAGGACTTGAAGTCACATTTTACATTATGCGGAATTTCTGTAAGTTATGCTGTCAAAAGGCAATCTTGGCAAACTCCCAAAATATTCCAGACTCTATTGGGAATGAATTCCCTTAAAACAGGCTGGAATGACTGGGTTATTGGTTGAGTTCCATTTTTCCGCTACCTCCTTCTCATCTCGGCAGGTACATTCTCAGGATGCATTGATTTTTGTAGAACATTGTGTGGATGGTTGAGGAGTTTCCTTATTTTAATATCCAGTTTATTGATTTCTGATTGTGGCCAGTTTATTATTCCACAGCTGTGCTGGAATACTGGTGCTTTGAGTTGGTTTATGGCTTTGATTTTGTTACTTGGGGAGATGTGTGTTTTCAGGATCCACCTCATTCGAAACAGTTATTCTTTGGTAATCATTTTGCACATTTATTTGTGACATATTTTATGGCCCTTTTCTACTTCGAGATATTTGTAAGATGCTTCGTTGTCTAGCTCCTGTAATGTTGCATTTAGGTTGATTGTTATGTTTTTTGTTGGTTTACCTTGCATGAATGTGCATTTGGCACACTTATCCACACCAAATTTCATTTGGATGTCATCGAAGTACCGTTTCACTAATTTCAGTTGTTCTGCCAATTTTTTGTTGTTTGGTGCGAAGAGTTTTAAGTCGAATCATCCATGTACAGTAGATGTGTCACTTTTGTTGTCTATTTGAATGCTCTTCTATTGGTTGTTAGGGTGTATCTGTGTCCTTGCTCATTAACGAGGATGCTTAGTGGGTCCAGGGCCAGGCAAAACTGGAAGGGCAAAAGCCCGTCTCCCTGGAAGATTCCACAATGTATCTTCACCCCTGGTATTCACCCCCTATATAGCTCTCATACTAGCCCAGACTAAGTCTCTAAAAAAAAATTATATCTTTCCTTCCGAGTGCTGTTATATATAAATGTGGTATTCCAAAGCTCCATTGCTTTCTCAACCAGTTTGATTACTTGAAGGTTGATCTTGTACACTTGCATGCCTTTTATCGTCCACGAATGTGTGACACTATCAAAAGCTTTTATTATCATCTCCCTACACCATGGACAATTTGGTTCTTCTCGTTTTACAATTTTTGGGTATGGCCCTGATGAGTAGTAGGTGATCCGTTGTTCCAGAGTATCCTCTCTTACATCCCTTATGTTCTGCTACTAGGCCTCCTTGTTATGTTAGGTGGTGGTGCATCATTACTGTGATGATTTCCATAAGAAGTTTGTATGTTGTTCGTAGACATGTTATTGGCCTATATTTGTGAGGTTTCTTCATCTATATATTTTTTGTATTTGTGAGGTTTCTATATTTGTGAGGTTGGGTTTCTTCAGATTTTGGGATGATGAAGCTCATGGGAGCCCCTCATCCACTATCTTCTCCTCTTGGAAAAGTTAATTGAATGCTTGAGTGTAGTGATTGTGGAGAGCATCTTTTTACGACGTAGCCCCTAGGCCTAGGGCAATGCCGCTTAGAACAGTGTTTGTCTGTCTGTATGTTAGTCCCGACAAACATACACCAATCAAAGCTGAGGATCTGGTCACATGACAGGGGCACAGCATTTAATAACCATTACAGTTGCACATTTTACTCAAAGGAAATTTAATAACCTTCTGTGTAACATTTTCGGGTCCCAGCGGGTGTCATAAGGTCGGTAGGAGGTTTCAGAAATTCCTCAGTACAATTATGATTTTGAAATGCGATCGACACGGACCTAGAGATATTGAGTTTAAAGCAGAATGAGGAAATGATGTAAGGGTTTCCATCCATGACATTCGCGGATTCCCCATTTACAGTTTTGCCATTGACTGGATATCGCAACATTCACACTGGGTACGTTTTTTGTGCAAGTCCTTCACGAACCTGCTGTCAATGCCTGACATTGATTCGACTGAAGTTGACCCAGGAATGTGGAATTTATTGGTTCATCGTTTGCCATTTGCCGTTTTTTTTACCCAAGACATTCACGAACCGGCTATCCATGCTTGAAGTCAAAAAAATGTAATACTTACATTATTTGCTAACTGGTATCCCCACCCAGGTCATACTAACCTTTTCAACTAAAGTATTGTCAAGTCCGTAGCTGATGAATATCAACCTTGGATGGATAGCCAGATGGTCCTTAATTTCCGAGGCAAACGGCCGAATTAATGGTGGTACTTTTTCACGTGCAGGATGGAAGGCGGCGATGTGCTTACCTGAACGAAGCACACGGGGTTATTCCCGAACCCACAGAACAAATAAGCAACACAACAAATGAAATGCCACAATAATGAATTTAATGAAATAAAGCATGGCAAAAATAAAGGTTGAGGTAAAATAAATATTCTCTACTTTGAGGGACCCTCCCTGTAGACACAAAAACACACAAGGGGAAAGATAAAATAAAATAAATTGTTTTCTCTGGTCGGCCGGCACTCAGCTTGCTCAACGAGATTGTTGAATGAAGTCGGCAGTACAGAGTGGCCCGAAGCCGCTCGTGCGGGAAACGCTCCATCAATGGCACGGAGTCGCCCTCCACAGCGCCACGTACGTGAGTTATTTTGTGCGGGCGGTCGTCTTTCGCTCCCCACTCCGTCTGAAGCGCCAAGAACCCCACAAACTGCCACTGACGCCTCCTCCTCATGATCGCAAAAGTTCCACACCGCTCTCTCTCAGCACCAGCGCATCGAAAAATCCCAGCCGCAGTCGAGTGACCCTAGAGACAATGACAAAACCAGAGACACCTTATTCTTCCTCCCTTCTCCTCAAACCTTCTTGCTCTCTCACATCACGCCGACCAATCATCCTTTCTCTCTCGACTCACCCCATTCCCCCTCAACCAAGGGCGTGGTCTGCCGGTTACGATAGTTTGGAAGCGGGGTTTATTTGCCGATCGGCAAATGTTCATGTCCTGTCGGAGGTGGTGGGGTGGGGTTTAGCCCGATCGGAATGTTCTGGGTTCTGTCGGCAGTTATGTCAGTTTTTTTTTGTTGTTGTTGTTGGAGGTGGTTACATGGCGGCCTTGTAGATGTAAAAAACGTAGGGGAAAAACCACAGGAGGCAGCCACCTACTGGGAGAACTAAATTAACCCCTATCTAGGTCTAGATAATATTGCTCCACCCCTCCCTCCCCACCCCCCATTTTTATTTTCCAAGTGTTATTGTGTTATTTTGGGTTTTCATAAATATCTTTCCATAAATCTTCAAGTTTATCTTTTTCAGGGGGATTTGATCAATCTTGCTTTTGCTTCCCCAATTTGTCGTAAAATGCTTTTGCGTTATTTCAAGCATCTCGATTTGCTTTCTCCCATTGTTGACTTCGTCATAGTTATTTTATTTATCTTCCTTGCCATCATTTATATTGGTGTGTGTGTGTGTGTGTGTGTGTGTGTGTGTGTGTGTGTGTGTGTGTGTGTGTGTGTGCGTGTCTCGCACGCTTCAATATAAAGTTTTCTGCTGTCATATGATAATAAAAATGGGACCGTTGGAAAGCTAATATAATCTATTTTTTTTTTTTTTTTTTTGTATACAAGATCGAGGCTCGTGAAAGAGCTAACATTAATGACACAAAAAGTCAAACCGACACAAACCGACACAACCCGACACATAAAACACAAAATAAGGGGAGCGGTAGACACGATGGGGAGAGAGGGGGAAGGACACAAACGCAACATTTGAGAGCAGGGACTTCGAGAGAACTGTGGGAGGGAGAGGGCTTGGGGGGAGGTTGGAGAGGTATAAAACATATGGACACTGCAAGGACTTCCAGGAAAGTAGTTGGAATTTCGAAAAAGTGTATCTGGGGTGAATTAGCGGGGGTAGAAAAGATCAAGGTTCTGGATGGGGAAAGATAAGAGATGGTGGTGAACAGCTGTTTTAAAGACCTGGAGGGAGGAGTGGGATTAAAGGGAGTGGGGGAGTTTGTTCCAGAGGCAGGAGAAAAGGGGAATGAAAGAGTGAAGGTGAGCAGAGAGCCTACATTTTGGCAGTTTAACCATAAGAGGGTTGCTGGCAGATCTTGTGCGACCTGTAGGAATATTTGGGGGACAGAGCACAGAGAGAGCTGGGGGAGCATGGCCGGAGAGGAGTCGGTAGAAGACAGAAAGACCACCAACCTGCCTGCGGTGAGCTAGTGAAAGGCCCTCGGAGTTAGCTTCATCGCAGGAGATTCCAATGATTCTGAAAGCTTTGGCTTCAACAGCATGAAGCCGAGGTAGGTGTGAGGCAGGAGCACCGGCCCAGAGGGGGGAACAGTATTCCATTGAGCTGCGGATGAAAGCCTTGCATGTGGTGAGGAGCTCAGGTGTGCCAAGGAAGGACTTCGCATGACGGGGGATGCCCAGTCGGTGACTGGCTTTGAAGGCAAGCTTGGAAATGTGGTTTTCCCAAAAAAGATCATGGCAGATAGTGAGACCCAAAAGCTTGAGCGACAGAACTTCTTGGAGAGGATTGTTGAGAAAGTAGATGGGAGGGTTTTCCAGTCGGTCTTTTCAGAGAGACATCGTAAGAGTGTGAGATTTGTCAGGATTGAAAGACATGTTCCACTTGTTTGACCAGTCTGTGATTTTGTCCAGGTCTGCAGAGAGTGAGGAGGCTGCAGGCTGCCGATCTGAGGGATGAGGAATGGAGCAGCAGAGAGTGGAGTCATCAGCAAAGAGAGAGAGAGGATTTTCCAGAGAGTCGGAGAGATCATTGATGAAGACCAGAAAAAGCACAGGGCCCAGAACATTACCTTGGGGAACTCCGCCCAGAACAGGAAGGGGCGATGAGAGAAATCCATTCAGGGCCACACGTTGACTACGACCAGAGAAAAAGTCCACAAGCAAAGCGTGGAGATTTCCATGGATACCATAGGAGGAGAGTTTGGTGAGCAGAGCAGGGTGCCAGACTGTATCGAAGGCACGTGATATGTCGAGGGAGACAGCTCTGATTTCCTGTTTGGCATTGAGGACCTCCATCCATTGTTGAGACAGCAGAAGCAACATGTCCAGAGTAGAATGACCTGGTCTGAATCCAAATTGATGATTGGAGATCAAGCCATTGCAGAAGAGGAAGGATTTGATATCCGAAGCAATGATGGATTCCATGACTTTGCTGATAATTTGGAGCCAGCTGATTGGTCTGTAGTTGCAAGGATCTGTTTTTGCACCTTTTTGTGTAACGCGGTAATGTTTGCTGATTTCCAAGATGCTGGCAGATGACCTTGAGCAAAAGAGAGGGTGAAAAGAACAGAGAGAGGGTGAGATAGAGCGGCAGAGCAGGATTTTAGGACCCGTGGGCTGATGCCGTCTGGTCCAGTTGCAGAATCAGAGTCGAGGTTTGACAAAAACTTCTCCACCTTGTCAGGAGAGAAGGACACAGAGTCCAGGAGCAGTTGGGTTCGACTGGGTAAAGTGGGAACAGAGAGAGATGGGTTTGGGACAAAAGATTTTGAGGCAAACACAGGGTTGAGGCATTCGGCTTTGTCACGTGCGGTGTCAACAGTGTAGCCATTTGAGGTGAGGGAGGGGATGGAGGGGGAACAACAACAACAACAACAGGCATTTTAAAGGCCATTTTCCCTGCAAGAGCGGGGGTTAGCCCTGCGGTCCCCATGACAATCTTCTCCATTTTGCACTATTTTCTGCATCTCCCCTTGTTAACCCCCTTGCCCGCATTTCTTCTTCGACCATCTTTAGCCAAGTCTTTCTCGGTCTTCCCCGTCCTCTACTTCCTTCCACATTCATTTCCATCACTCTTCTCAACCAGTCACTTTCATCCTTCCTCAACACATGACCAAACCATCTCAAACTGTTTCGCTTCACAACATCCATCACAGGCTTTATTCCCATCATCTTTCGCAATTCATCATTTGTTTTCCTCTCTCTCAACGATACTCCACACATCCACCGAACCATTCGCATTTCCACCCTTTCCAGCCTTCGTTGCTGCTCTATGTTCATTACCCATGTCTCGCTCCCATAAATCATAACACTTCTCACACATGCAGCATACACCTTTACCTTCAGCTTCAACGACACTCGCCTCCTCGTCAGCACGCCACTCAGTTCCCGAAACTTCTTCCATGCACATCTCACTCGAGCAACCGTTGCCGAGTCCGATCCACCTTCTCCATTCAGCATGCCTCCTAGGTAACAAAATGTTTTCACACCTTCCAGCTTCACGCCATCTCCAAGATCCAACTCAACATTTCCTCCATCTGCAGCTCCCTCTGTGCACACCTTACACTTGAATGTAGCTGCCACACTGGTTAATGACCCTCTCAAACCACTACATTTTTGATGAACCCACTCAGCGCACATTGTGGAGGGGGAACAAAAACCAGAAACGGATTTGTCCAGATGCCACCAGGATTA
>NC_136268.1:85974223-86161723 GCF_964187855.1 Myxine glutinosa
AGCTCACGAAAAGCCCATGCACTGCCCACATGGGGTAGCCCCGAAAAGCCCATGCACTGCCCACGTGGGGTAGCCCCGAAAAGCCCATGCACTGCCCACGTGGGGTAGCTCATGAAAAGCCCATGCACTGCCCACGTGGAGTAGCTCACGAAAAGACCATGCACTGCCCACGTGGGGTAGCTCATGAAAAGCCCATGCACTGCGCACGTGGGGTAGCTCATAAAAAGCCCATGCACTGCCCACATGGGGTAGCCCATAAAAATCCCATGCACTGCCCACGTGGGGTAGCTCATGAAAAGCCCATGCACTGCCCACGTGGGGTAGCTCACGAAAAGCCCATGCACTGCCCACGTGTGCAACACAGTTGGCCCCTGGATGGAGCCTATGGACACATCCATCTGGGGCCTAGATGGGGGAACACACTTGGAACCCACATGTTAGCCAACATGGAACTCATATGGCCCCGGCTGGCTGGGTATTTGCCAATTGAGTGGATATGACCTAAGGTGGGGGTGTGCCCCCATGTAAATGAACCCTTACAATCATTGCTTTAAAGCCATGGGTGATTGGGTGATGCTCCAGCAGTAATTGCTTCCAGTTGAGATTTGTTCCAGACGCTTATCTATCTATAATTCCAGTAATCTCTGTACGTTTGTACGTCTGTACGTCTGTACGTTTGTCTGTGACCGCTGTTTCTCGACAACTACCGGTCCGATATACTTGAAACTTGCCAGGTATATTGCTGGGGACCCGAGGATGTGCCTTTTCAAGGTTTGAAATTAATCGGACAAGTAGTTACCGAGCTATGGCGATTTAGCCGTTCGCCGTTCGCTTTGCCGTTGCGAATGGACCAAACCATTCATGTAAATAGAGGGGGGGGGGGGGTTCTGTGGTCGTTCGCTTTGGCTTTGCGAATGGACCAAACCATTCATGTAAATAGAGGGGGGGTTCTGTGGTCGTTCGCTTTGGCTTTGCGAATGGACCAAACCATTCATGTAAATAGAGGGGGGGGGGGGTTCTGTGGTCGTTGCGAATGGACCAAACCATTGTTTTTTTTTTAGCAGTTTTTTTTTTTTTTGCAGTTTTTTTTTTTTTGCAAGGAACGGGCACCCACGTACGGGCACGTCCTAGCTTATATATAGTACGGGCATGCCCTAGTTTCAATAAATAGCACCAAAACCTACTTGTTTTAGTATACAACTCAACACGCGACCTCTTGGCAGGCAAAACCACCACCCCAGAGGTGGAGGCTTCTTTTACACAGATACTAGAGTTCTAACGATGAATGGGAATTGCTGCATCTTGGATATTATATCTTTCTTCCAATCACGAAACGGTGAGATTCAGACAAAATACTATTTTATGACACAACCATGCCATAATCACATACAGCACATGCACATGTATGTAGCAATTTATATAAAGTGCAATCTACATGACTACATATCCCCTTCTCCACCTCGTCACCCCTCACCAACGCTCCCTTACACACACACACACACACACACACACACACACACACACACACACACACACCTGGCTTGGACTAGTGTGATTGTCGTACACACACACACACACACACACACACACACACACACCTGGCTTGGACTAGTGTGATTGTCGAACACACACACACACACACACACACACATACACACACACACATGGCTTGGACGAGTGTGATTGTCGTACACACACACACACACACACACACACACACACACACACACACACATACACACACACACCAGGCTTGGACTAGTGTGATTGTCGTACACACACACACACACACACACACACACACCTGGCTTGGACTAGTGTGATTGTCGAACACACACACACACACACAAACACACACACATACACACACACACACACACACACACACACCAGGCTTGGACTAGTGTGATTGTCGTGCACACACACACACACACACACACACATACACACACACACATGGCTTGGGCGAGTGTGATTGTCGTACACACACACTCACACACACACACACATACACACACACACACACACACACACACACCAGGCTTGGACTAGTGTGATTGTCGTACACACACACACACACACACACACACACACACACACACACACACACACACACCTGGCTTGGATTAGTGTGATTGTCGTACACACACACAAACACACACACATACACACACACACACACACACACACACCAGGCTTGGACTAGTGTGCTTGTCGTACACACAACGTTTTGAACACTGCTTTTAACTTTCTGTCTTAATGGATCCATCCATCGAAGAGAAGTTTGAGGTTTCTCCACAAAGACCACAGCCAGTTTCTTGTGGTTGTAGTAACTTCCTGTCGGGTACTTCCTGTGGGGCACTGTAAACCATTTCTTAATATAAACCAAGGTTAGTGCCATTACCCGTGAATTAAGCCATTATATGTACCATGCTGTCCCTGGAGAAATTTCATGGTTATATGTAGCACCCCATGCCTATCCATTTATGCCATATACACGATACAGTCACATGAAAAAGTAAGTACACCCCATGTAAAGTTTTAAAAATCTTTTTCACATATGTGGACATATCAATATTTGATCTTCATTCAAACAGTATCTATAGATAAAGGTGATCTAATTGAACAAAAAAGCAATGAAAAATTAACTTTGCAATAATTTATTCAACAAAAAATTGTTGCCGCTTATGCACAACACACATGCACCTCGTTTCAAATCCCCCCACAACATCTCGATGGGATTTAGATCCGGGCTTTGACTTGGCCATTCCAGAACCCTCCATTTCATTCTTTTCTGCCATTCCATGGTGGATTTACTGGTATGTTTAGGGTCATTGCCATGTTGCAAGGTCCACCTTCGGTTGAGCTTCAACTTCTCCGACAGATGGCCTCACATTATCCTCAAGCACCCTCTGGTACAATGAAGAATTCATAGTGGATTATATGATGGTGATCTGCCCAGGCCCTGATGCAGCAAAGCTGCCCCAAACCACAATATTTCCACCACCATGCTTTACAGTTGGTATCAGGTTCTTGTGGTCAAATGCTGTCTTTGGTTTTCGCCAAACATGTCTTCTGGTACTGTGGCCAAATAGCTCTACCTTTGACTCATCTGTCCAGAGCACATTGTTCCAGAAGTGCTGGTCTTTGCCTAGGTGTTCATTGGCAAACTTTAGTCTTGCCCTGATGTTCTTTCTGGACAGCAAAGGTTTCCTCCTGGCACACCTCCCATGTAGATCAAATTTGTGCAGCCTCTTTCTCATGGTAGACTCGTGCACTTTGACATCAACAGTGGCAAGAGCTACCTGTAGGTCCCGTGATGACATTCTGGGGTTCTTAGAGACTTCTTTCAGCATCTTGCGGTCTGCTCTCGGGCTGAACTTGCTGGGGCGGCCTGGCCTGAACAAGTTGGCAGTTGTTTGGCATCTTCTCCACTTGTAGATGATCTTCCGGACAGTCGAATGATTGATTTCAAATTGTTTGGAGATCTTTTTAAATCCCTTCCCAGACTCGTAGGCATCTATAACCTTCTTTCTGAAGGCCTCAGAGAGCTCTTTTGATCTAGGCATGGTGACGCCGCACACTTCAACAACAAAGAGCAAACCAAACTAAATGTCTGAGGTTTAAATAAGACAGGTTTCTCCAGATCCTCTCTAACGATGTTCTAATCATTTGCACCTGAGCTGGTGCACCTGATTCTAATTTTAGGTATTTGAAGTAGTGATAAATGTAGGGGTGTACTTACTTTTTCCACATGCGAAATTTGCATTTATGTTTATTTAAATTATACAATGGACTACAAAATGTAAATGTTTCATGATATTTGTTATATTATATCACCTTTATCTATCAATATTGTTGAAATGAAGATCAAATAGCTGTATGTTGATATATGTTGAAAAAGTCAAAACATGACATGGGGTGTACTTACTTTTTCTCGTGACTGTATATGAATGGCTTAATGCAATTGTGCGCTCTTACACAGTATCTTATAAAACATACCTGACTACACCTCTACCTGATCCAGACTTGTGCTTCAGGGGCACCTCAAACATCTTTATACTTGCACAAAACGATCGTTGAACTTGCAGCGTAGATCTTCCTTCTTTTAATGGCACTTTCCTTATACATGGTGGATAATGTGAAGATCAATTTTGTTCTGCAATTAAAAATCTGGCTCACATTGGAGTTCATTGCTTTAGGGCTTTAATTGCTAATTGCTTTGGAGCCAGGACTTGGAATTTGAATTAAATAATATAAACAAATACTTGAATGTCCTGAATTATAAAACGAATACAGTATTTATCTTGCAAAAGACTTCATATTTTCAAATTGTTAATGTTTGATCATACAGCAAAATGAACTAGAATACTAGAATGGCACTCCGTAGAGAGTATACCTCTACCAGTCTAAACCTTTTACGTTTTGTATCCACTGATAGGCCAGATCTGGATTCGGACCTGAACCAAAATGTAATCGTCTTGTTCTTGTCACCAAACCAACTCATCCACCAAGTTTTGTCATAAACCGTCCATAACGTTTTGAAATATGCTTTCCTGTGTATCATTTTTGGTCAATGTTTTTTGTTCACTCAATGTTGAAGAATCCCTTAAAAATTATAAAATTGTCGTATCTGGATCCGTGTTCGAATCTTCACTAAAATTGAAGTGATTTGTCCTGATCACACACCCGACCTTTCCACCAAGTTTCATCCGAATCTGTACATAACCTTTTTAGACATCATGCTATATATCGTTTTTTGCCCTTTCTTTCAATGGTGAAGAAAGAAGAAGAACCACCTTTAGAGGCCACTTTTCCTTTCTTTCAATGGTGAAGAAAGAAGAAGAACCACCTTTAGAGGCCATTTTTCCCCGCAGAGCAGGCGTTGCCCTTTTTCGGGCACCGTGGTCCCCTTTTTGAAGCAATGTTTTATGGCCAGATGCCCTTCCTGCCGCCAACCCTGTTAGTCGCCTTTTGCGACACACAGGGAGTTACCAGTGAACTGGTACTCAATTTGTCGACCTGAGAAGGATGACAGGCTGAGTCAACTCTCTGGTGTTAATTCAGCGATCGACCGGGATTCCGAACCCAGGATCTTAGGATCCCAAACCGGAACCTCTAACCGCTAAGCCAATACCAGGCTGCTTTCTTTCAATGGTGAAGAATCACTTAAAAAAAAAAATTCTCGGATCCAGATCCGGATTCATATCTTCACTAAATCCAATAATTTAGTCCTTATCATATACCCAACCTCTCCACCAAATTTCGTCCGAATCCGTCCACAACTTTTTCAGATAGCCTGTTCACAAACAGACAAACAGACAGACAACCAGACAAGGGGTGAAAACATAAGCGCCATCTACTTTAGGTCGGTGATAATGATATGTAGCTACTGTTAATTTCATCTTCAGTTAAACTGCTCGAAGAACACCAATAGATTGAAAGTGTCGATAAAAATAGGTTTTAATGAATGAGTTACGTATTTTATATAATGTACAGTTCAGGGTAAATATATGGAATGTAGGACTGGAATAATGCGATGAATATCTACATGGTAGGAAGCACACTTATCGTTATGGCATACATTTGTGAAATATTACCCCCATATGTGGAACATTAAGGTGGTAAAACGTCATTCTGGTTGTGGTGTCCACACAAAGATATCAACCTTCAGTATCATTCCCTTCATAGATTTCAAAGAACAGATTCTGCGTGGTTTACAAAGCAGGTACCCAATGTCTTCTTACCCACTATTGAATTAAAGGCGCAGCACAAATGCAGAAATCATACACATGAATAGATTTTTGTATCAGGCGCATGCAACATTGCAAAGTCATGTGGTTTTTATAACATTGGTGAGATGGAAGGGCTCATCAGGCTGGTGGCGGCTCAGCTCACGGACCAATCAATTATGCCACTCAATAAGGAATGACATGTTGTACGAGCCGAGTGTAAAGGAGACAGATTGTAAAGGAGACAGAGCAGCAGCAGCTCAAGTATAACGAGGGGAATATTTGTCAATTTACTTATATTGAGTGTTCACAATGCCCAAGAGTCCAAGAAACGCCAACATTTATTGTCAATATACAGACTTGGCATTTAATATGGAATATTTTTTTTGTGGGGGTGAACTTACTTTTCAAGATGACTTAGAACCAAAAGTTCATTGGAATTATGTTGAAATTATTTTACATTTTATTAATGTGACCTTTAAAAGAAACAAAAACCACTTGACATTTCGAAGCAAATAAATTGATCCTTGAAAGTGATGTAAACTGATATCGAACTCAATTCACGGACAGTACTGTGTCAAACTTCTGTGCGTTTTCCAGAAATATCTCTTTATTTTGCACATTAGCCAAAAAATTTTTTTTAACAAAAACAAAAGTTAAATTACGACTGGGATTACGGACAGTAAAATTACAGTTCAGTACTTCGTGTAACCCCCACGAGCATTCAGGAGAAGACGTACATGTTGAGGCATGCTGTTCACGAGATTTGCCAAGGTTTGGACAGGAATCGCTTGCCATGCAGTTACAATAGCCTGCTGCAATTCACGCACAGAGGCAGGCTGCTGGTCCAAGTTGTCGATTTGACGCGTTAATTCTGCCCACAAGTTCTCTATCGGATTCATATCCGGGGACATGGCAGGCCACTCCATATGCTCTACACCACGGTCAGCAAGAAAGTGTTGGATCATGCGAGCACGATGAGGCCGTGCATTGTCATCTTGGAAGACAAAGTTTCCTCGAAAGGCTGCACAAACAAATGGAAGCAATGTTTCTTCCAGAATGGCCCTGTGCTTGAACTGGTTCAGGTTTCCATTCAGAACAACCAGGTCAGTTTTGCCCCCTGCATGAAAAGCAGCCCAAACGATCACCCCACCACCTCCAGCTTGGACTCTTGGCACTATACAATCTTCGTTGTAGGCTTCATGCACTTGCCTGCGCACTCGGATGCGGCCATATTGACGATAGACCAGAAATCTAGACTTGTCACTGAAGATCACATGATTCCAGTGTCCTGACTGCCATTGACGGTGCTCTCTGGCCCACTGCAATCAGCTCTGGCGGTGTTGTCTGGTCAGACGTCGCTTTCTCAGGGGACGCCTGGCACGATAGCCTGCTTGAACCAGTCGTTGGTTGACTAGCCTTCTGGATACAGGCACATTTGTCAGTTGCTGACACTCAGCCCTAAGCCGATTAGCTGACTTGGTACGGCCATTGCAGACTAACCGGTGCAGCTGGCGATCATCCCTCCTTGTGGCTCTGCGGGGACGTCCTGACCTCGGTATTGGAGTAGGGACACCCCTCTGAGCATTTCATTTCAGGATCTTTGACACCTGACCTTGAGTGATGCCATACTGCCGAGCAATAGCACGCTGTTTCATGCCGGAATTTCGTAAAGCCACCACTAAATGACAAACAGCATTGTCGAGTTGACGGACCATCTCCAGGGGAAGCAGCAATAACTTTTGTAGATGTGCAGCAGTTGTTTTCCACTAATACAGAACGAAACAACCCTTATATACGCGATTGGGAAGCCCATCGTCTAATGTACCTGTCCGTACATTTTGTCACGCCACCTGTGATATAATCCTGTTATTGACTTCTTGCTGCGACAGTCAATCAGTGACATGGTTCTTTTAACAAAGAAATCACCGAAGCGTAAAAGAAACTCATTAGATTGATACACCAAGTACAGAAAGTAAACCCAAGTCAAGAAAAAATAAAATATTCCATATTAAATGCCAAGGCTGTATAATTACATTGATTTTGGAAGAAAAATGCTATATTAATTATATCTACTTACATATGGAAAAATAAAAAGTTGACATATAATAATAATAATAACAATGATAATAATAATAATAATAATCACAATAATATTATAAAAGGAGCCATGTCTGTCTGTTTGTCCTGCTACAACATGAGAACGGATTAACAGATTTCAATGAAACTAACGACTGTTGATTCAGGGAACTCACAGGAAGGATTGTGATGCAACAAATATATATATACATATATATATATATATATATATATATATATATATATACATATATATATATATATATATATATGTATATATATGTATATATATATATGTGTATATATATATATACATATATATATATATATATATATGTATATATATATATGTATATATATATATATATATATATATATATATATATATATATATATATATATATATATATGTATATATATATATTGTTACGGACCGCGGATAAGATGTTGGTTTGCCGAGCGGATGGCCCCGCGGCCCTAACAGTTACCCCGACTAACCCGATTCCCGAACGTTGGCCGGATCGCGCCACAGGTATTCAATAGGGAAAAGACAAAGGCGACACGGATGTGAAGAAGAAGAAGACAAAAAAGTTGGAAATACTACTAAATTTATTCCTACTATTTACACGCTCAAAGTAACCAAGGAGAAGGAAGGATAATAAAATAATATACAGAAGAATCAGAGACACAGTGCAATTATTAGCTTACCTACAGTCTTAATTAAACCCAGGACAGAACAAACAAAAGACAGACTCACGCGGGGAATGATGATAGGAATGGCAGGAGGTGGATGGGTGGAGGGGGAGGAAGGTTCAGCTGGACCCGCAGCACGGTCGGGTCGGGGATTAGCAGCCGCCGCCCTTTCTCGATCGGCGCGTTTAACAGCCGCCGTTCCTCTTCCGATCGGCGCGTTTAGCAGCCGCCGTTCCTTCGCGGCCCTGCTCAAAAACTGCCGTCAAGGCTCCCAAGCTGCTGTGGCTGAAGCTGCTGTGGCTGCTGCTGCTGTGGCTGCTGCTGCTGTGGCTGAAGCTGCTGTGACTGAACTAGCGGTGGCTGGAGCTGCTCTTTTAGGGATCCCTTACTCAACTCTTCTCGTACTCAACTCAACTCTTCTCGTACTCAGTCCAACCATGTCTCTTTTCACGTCTCCCTTTTGGTCCAACCACACACTCGGTTCTTGCGCGCACGCTTTTATAGCACCTCAGGCGATCAAGCCGCGGGCCTTCAGGACACGCCCCTCAGTGAGCTCGCTTCGGCCCTGATTGGTGGGCACAGGCCCTCTGACGCCACCCTTGATGACGATGGGCGGGCATGCCCTTCTTCCCCGAGCTGAGCACATGCTTAATGGCGGCTATTGTAGTTGGCAGTAGAAGTTTTGGGATTGGGAATGGGGAATGAAAGGGAATCTATCTTATTTCACTTGGTGCAATGGAGTGTCATCTTAATGGAAGACAAGGCCTTACCCTAATACACATAATAAGGAAATAAACTACTGAATAGGGGTATTATGGTGTCCTTCATGTATGCTTTATGGAGCTAACTACGGGAACACCCTTTGACCTTTATACAACACTGGAGTAAGGAGGGCGATATTTTACAACAATTTACACTACAACAACAACAACAAAAAAACCATTCTCATATCCACAACACTGCACCCTCCTCCTCTTAGGCACGGCCCGGGCCTATAACTTTAACTTTTAGTGTGGCACGTAGGTGTAGTTCCCTCTACATTTAACCTGACCCTGAGTGCGACCGTTTTAAAACATAAATAAATATGTCCCGCTGCTCCATTGCACCCTGCCTAACAGATGCACGCCCACAGCTAACCGAATTGCGGAATGGTCTTCAAACTATACATTGACGGTGGGGATCATTATTTACAATGGCTCTGCTTTTATTTACAAAACTAACCCAGGACCTGTGATTGTTCTTTCTGGGGGGGAGACAGTCTGCTCTGCATCGACGCACCATGAAAGCACCCAAAACGCACCAACACACCCTCAAGCACCAATCGGTGCACAGTCATCACTGTTCATCAATACAAATAAACCAACAACCCCTAACCCTGCTGGTGGTCTCTTGCTCTTCGGCTCCCTCTGCTGGCTATTTGCTTTCTTCCAGATGTTGTCATCTTCTTTGCTGGCGGCCTATTTGCAATAAAACTTGCACCCAACGTGTCCATTTTTATTTATTTATGGCCCACAGGGCCGACTAGTGTGGTTCACCTGTGGGGCATCGGTGCCCTGTGGCCAAGGTCCGCCAGCAAGATTTCGGGCCTTCATGGCCGGTTCCAGCAGAGGGGCCATGCTCCAACCCATGGGGTCCATCAGTGGTGCTCAGCCACAGACATGTGGTCCATAAGGTGGTGCATTGATGCAGACAGCTGTGGTTGCGAGAGGTTCGGGCGCACAATGGCCGACTCACGCACGCTCCCCTCGGCGCCCAGTGGCGCACAGGTCCTCATGTGAGAGACAAAGGGGGGAAAAGACAGATGAGCGAGGGGTAAGGTCACAAGGGTACACATCAATCAAGGCAATGCAAGGCGAAGTGCGTACGGAGAGTGAAGTGAGAAAGCTCGTCCCTACCATACGTCACCCCCCGCTGTCACCTACTCTAACCTTGCCCTTACCCCATATGTACAACAATCTACACATTTACAAATCCGTCGCTACCGTCACATCTTCCCCCTATACCAAATTCGTCTTCACTCCCTCTACTTCAAAATTTGCCATCACCAATTCATCATCAATCCTCATAAGGAGGGAGAGATGGAACATCAGCACAATGTCACACCCACGTCATGATGCGTCTCACATTCCAAACATTTGCATCAAAATAATAAAAACATGGCATGGTGCGGAGTTACGTCACCTCAGGTGAGTGGATGTAAATGGTGCAAGGAGATCTTCATCCTAACTATCCTCTAAATGACATTAACACACTTTACACGACCCGGGGTCTTTCCCTGCCAAACCATTGGCCATCTTACTCTATGCGGTTTTAAGAACCAAATTCCCATTGACCAAACTGTGGTGCTTCTCAATTTGGGGTCTCACTCCCCCGATTCATCTCCCGGTGCCCTTGCACAATTTCTGGGCTGAGACGTGTAGCTCTCCCAGCAGGTCTCCCCACCTGCACACCTCCACCACTATAGTTGCCACCCGAGCTTACCTGCTCCTTACCTAACCTATCTAACTGGGGAAGGCCCCTCCTGGCTCTGTCACCCCTCGGTGCCCTCTGGCACTGGGCTACCCGGGCCCGTCCTCCGGATCCTCGGGCCCCATCCACAACTACCGGCTCCCAGAGCCCACCTGCGGCCTCACCTGGCCGACATCCTCACAGTGGTGGAGTGCCCAACCAACTACACACACTAACAGGCTACACGCCCAGCCATTTCCACAACACTAATGCACCCATCCACAACACTCCTGTGCAACTACCCGCACCACAGATGCCAATATCCAACCACAATTTACCTATACCCTCTACCTAACTCTTACACTACCCTCCCTGGGTATTCGTGATGGGGTCCATCCTCCTTTCCCCCATCCACACCTTCGCACCATCCACTCCACGCCACAGTTTCCACCATACTCACTCCACGACCATCCATTCCAATACTCCATATATTCCACACTCCATGTATTCCACACTCCATGTATTTCACACAACCATTCTCCATACACCTGTTGTTGCACACCTGTGCAATCACACATGGTGCCACCTGCACCCTCCTTCCTTCCTGGACCATTTGGTCAGCACAATTCACATCACTATCACTCACTCATGCACTGCTCCATCCACCTGTCCAGTTGCACACCTGTGCAATCACACCTTTTAACCATACTCACGGCATCATCTAATCTACCTGTTGCCCTGCTAACTTAGTGCTCCCCATATCCCCTTTAAACTAAGCACATACCACGTCATTATCATCCACACTAATCTACCTGCGTCCCCACTACAGGTATCATTGTCACTACCTAATCTTAACGTTACCTATTGTCATCTACTCTAGATCCCTATCATTATATCCTAACCCTCCCGGGCTAGTTTTCACTGCCATAAACCCCATAAATCTAGTGCTCCTTTGCCCCCGTTGTGAGAGATGGCAGAGTTGCCATCCCACTACATCGGGCATCTTCTACTATCAATTTTTCACACCAAATTCCAGCCAATCAAAAATTTGCCAATCACTACCATCATCTGCCAATCATCACTCTGCCAATCCTTTGCCAATCATCAAATTTTGCTTTTTCTAATTTCGGGGCCAAAACACTATCCTCATCATCACAGTCTACTCACTAGTGCCTCTCGGTGCGCCAATTCACTTCTACAGCCCGGCTTCGCACGGCCGAGCAATGAATGCGGGTTGCTTGGTGCCGGCGGTTGGATACGTCCGGCATTCGGTGCAGGGAAGGACGCTTACCCGGGCCGAGATCCCACGCACCATCTCGGCACAGAGCCGTCCAATGGCCCGATCTCGACCTGCCGGAACGCCTCAACAAAAAGGGGTCGCCATGACGACCCTTCCTATCGGGCTGCCCGCTCCGCCTAGTGGAGCACGGACGCGGCCGGTCAAAGCGCGGCCCGGCGTGAATCCCGCACGGCGGTTTTTTAGAAACCGCCGCGGATCCCCTTGGCACGTAAAGCTGCCCGGCGTGCACCGAGGGCCCGATTCGGCTATACGTCGCTCTAACCGCTAACCCGGTTACCGTCGATGCTCCACTTGCATGCTCACACCCCGCAGCCCGTTCCTTGCTCCTCATCATTGCACCTTCTCTAACACCCCCAGGTACACTCATTCCGCTCACAGACTTGGTCACACACCTGACCACCGCACACCTTTGCACACTCGTTGTTCGCACACCTCACCAACACACCTCTTCGCGCCCCCTCCTCGGTCACCTCCTCTGTGACAACCACAGGTGTGCTCTCACTTGCGCACCTAACCACGTGCCTCACTACCAACTCCAGCGTGCATTCCCACACACGCTCTACCATTCCAGGTGTGCATCCTTCCATTCCAGGTGCACATCCTCTCTCACCTGCCACAACCAACTCACGCTCCGTGTCACTCTTACTACTCTCACCTCCACACTCGGTCGTGCACTCACCCTTACTCTCGACAGCGTACTCTGTACTCATGCACCCGTCCGTTACACACCCTTCTCGTGCATCCTCTTGCGCACACTCTCCCGATACATCCTCTGTAACACTCACCACAGGTGTGCATTCTCCCTTACTTTTGACAGCGCACTCTTTCCTCATGCACCTGTCCGTTACACACCTTTCTCGCACATCCTCTTGCGCACACTCTCCCGTTAATTCCTCCGTAACACTCGCAACAGGCGTGCATGTTTCCGTTACATCCCCTGTAACACTCCCTACTCCGCGCTTCCATGTGCCTCCTCGCACACGCGCTACGACCAACTCACTCTCGACAGCGCACTCACTCCTCGGCACGCACTTTTTCCTCACACACCCCAGAGTCAGACATTCTCGCACACCTCCTCTCTCGTACTCCGTACCTGTCGCACACTTCACCAACAGCCTCTCACGAACACCCGGATCCAAATCAACCCCCAAGCCGACTGAAGCTTCCCTCACACCATATACATTTCCGAATATATCGCCACTCACCTTGGCACCTCGTCTCCGCACCTCCTTCGCCACCTGCAAACTCTTTATTTGGTTAGCGAGCACACAATCACGATTTGAGCACCGACCTTGTACATATTCCATTACTTCCTCCTTCATTTCCCTCTTAGTTTCCTTCCGTCTCTTCTTAATTTCACTCACCCCCTCTTCCACCTTCTCTAACTTTTGCTTCACCTCTTTTATTTCCCGGTGCGTCTCCTCAATTTCGTCCTCTAAGGCTACCTTGACCGTTTCTATGTGCGTCCTCACCTCCCGGTCCTTTGTCTCCATTACTTCTGTCACCTCGTCCAACCTCGTTGTCAGTCACTCACGTTCCATCTGACATTGCCTCTTCGTCGCTACCAAGTCGTCTCTGATGTCTTTTTGTGTCGCCTTTAACCCTCCTAGTACCGCAGTGTTCTTTTGAACCTGCTCCACTAACTCCGTCTGTCCCACCGTCAGCTGTTCCACCTCCTGCGTCAGGTCCTCCATGCCCCCGTGTAACCTTGCCGTCCCATTTCTCACCTCTTTTTCCATACGCTTCTCGCCTCGCTTTACCTCCTCGCGTACCCCTGAGACCTCCTCGCTTACACCTCGTCGTATCTCCTCCTTCATCTCCTCCCTCTCTTTTGTAGATGCCACCCTCATCTGTCCCAATTCATCCCTCTGAGCATCCAATTTACCTTCTAACCCGATTTTCACCTCCTCTATCTGGTTCCCCATCCGTTTGATTTCCCGGGCGGATTGCTCCCCTATTTCCCTCAATTTGTCGTCCATTGTGTTTTCTAACCCCCTTAACCCATTTTTCACCCCCTCTATCTGATTCTCCTGGGCAGCCATTCTATTTTCCACCCCCGTTAACCCATGTTTCACCCCTTCTATCCCATTGTCTAACCCCTCAAATTTCTTGTCTAACCCCTCAAATTTATTGTTCAACCCCTCTCTTAATTGCTCACTGTCAGCCCTCGCTTCATCCCTCAATCGCTCACTATCAGCCCTCGCTTCGTCCCTTATTCGCTCACCCATTTTGTCCATAAAGGCCCCCATTTGTAGCAAAAAAAGGTTCGAATCCACCGGTGCTGCTACGGTCATGGGCGCCGCTAAATTTGGTGCCGCTACACCCGCGTGCGCGAGGACGCCATTTTGCGCGCCTGACACCTCCTCAACCACCTCCTCATTGCTCTCCTCCGTTTCCTCCCTGTGGTCCTGGATTACCCCTAACCCCTCTTCTAGTTCCCCCACCGGCATCCGATCGCCTTGACTAGCCATGGCGCGATTTCAAATTTAGGATTTTAAAAACTAAATCTTGGCTGCTCCAATTTTTGACCAAATTTTTTCTAGATGTTTTTTTAAATTTAATTTGGTTCAGGCCTCGTATCTCACTCCCAGACACCAATTGTTACGGACCGCGGATAAGATGTTGGTTTGCCGAGCGGATGGCCCCCCGGCCGTAACAGTTACCCCGACTAACCCGATTCCCGAACGTTGGCCGGATCGCGCCACAGGTATTCAATAGGGAAAAGACAAAGGCGACACGTATGTGAAGAAGAAGAAGACAAAAAAGTTGGAAATACTACTAAATTTATTCCTACTATTTACACGCTCAAAGTAACCAAGGAGAAGGAAGGATAATAAAATAATATACAGAAGAATCAGAGACACAGTGCAATTATTAGCTTACCTACAGTCTTAATTAAACCCAGGACAGAACAAACAAAAGACAGACTCACGCGGGGAATGATGATAGGAATGGCAGGAGGTGGATGGCTGGAGGGGGAGGAAGGTTCAGCTGGACCCGCAGCACGGTCGGGTCGGGGATTAGCAGCCGCCGCCGTTTCTCGATCGGCGCGTTTAACAGCCGCCGTTCCTCTTCCGATCGGCGCGTTTAGCAGTCGCCGTTCCTTCGCGGCCCTGCTCGAAAACTGCCGTCAAGGCCCCCAAGCTGCTGTGGCTGAAGTTGCTGTGGCTGCTGCTGCTGTGGCTGAAGCTGCTGTGACTGAACTTGCGGTGGCTGGAGCTGCTCTTTTAGGGATCCCTTACTCAACTCTTCTCGTACTCAACTCAACTCTTCTCGTACTCAGTCCAACCACGTCTCTTTCACGTCTCCCTTTTGGTCCAACCACACACTCGGTTCTTGCGCGCGCGCTTTTACAGCGCCTCAGGCGATCAAGCCGCCGGCCTTCAGGACACGCCCCTCGGTGAGCTCGCTTCGGCCCTGATTGGTGGGCACAGGCCCTCTGACTCCACCCTTGATGACGATGGGCGGGCATGCCCTTCTTCCCCGAGCTGAGCACATGCTTAATGGCGGCTATTGTAGTTGGCAGTAGAAGTTTTGGGAGTGGGAATGGGGAATAAAAGGGAATCTATCTTATTTCACTTGGTGCAATGGAGTGTCATCTTAATGGAAGACAAGGCCTTACCCTAATACACATAATAAGGAAATAAACTACTGAACAGGGGTATTATGGTGTCCTTCATGTATGCTTTATGGAACTAACTACGGGAACACCCTTTGACCTTTATACAACACTGGAGTAAGGAGGGCGATATTTTACAACAATTTACACTACAACAACAACAAAAAAAAAACATTCTCATATCCACAAGAATATATATATATATATATATATATATATATATATATATATATATATATATATATATATATATATATATATATATATATATATATATATATATATATATATATATATATATATATATATATATATAAAATAAAGAAATAAAAGGAAGGGAGGTTAGTAGTGTAATAATGTTGCTTCTGGGACACCTCCGTTTAACATGGGAAATCCCTATCTAATGTCATTTACCCCCTTGTCTTTTTCAAAAATCATAAACACCTCTATTTCTCCCACCCTCATCTTTATGAACCTTTTGTCTGTAGTACCTATCCTTAATGTTGTTCATTAGACCACTCAAACACTACAAATATTTGTTTTCTCTTATAGACCTATCATCCTTCTTCTACATATCATCTGGCAGATTAATCTTTGACCCATTCACTTCCATATTAATTCTTTCCCTCCCTCATTGCCCCTAAACACCTATATTTCTCTCACCCTGTTCTTTACGAACCTTCTAACCTTTTGACATGTTATCCTTATTCATTAGACCACTTAAACACCTGTGATCCTTCTGACCTCATGGACCTTTTAACCTTTTACTCTTAATATCATCTGGTGAATATAACCCACTCAAACAACGACCCTACAAATATTTGTTTATGCGTGGGAAATAATTTAATTCTCCTACAACTCTCTTCACCATCTAATATATTAACAAAAAATATGTTTGAGTTTGGTTCTTTATTAAGATATTTTAACTGAGCTAAGATAAAATGGTAAACCTCCCTCAATGTTCTTATTTGAGCGCCTCCAGTGCCACACACTTTTTGGTAGGCTCTGCCCACCTTTTGTTAAGCTCCGTCCACTTTTTGGAAAAAACCCGCCCACTTTTTGGTAAGCCACGCCCACCTTTTACTAAGCCCCGCCCACTTTTTGTTAAGCCACGCCCACTTTTTGCTATACCCCGCCCACTTTTGCTAAGCTCCGCCCACTTTTGCTAAGTCCCACCCACTTTATAAACTCTTCAGCATTGTATCATTTCCAGGTAATACATAACATCATTTTCAGGGAATTTCCATCACATCATTTCCAGTTAAGACACGCCCAGGGAATTTCCACAGGAAATGACACACACCCAGCCCTTCTTATAAAAGGCACCGACCACACAGGCTTTTTCAAACACGCTTTCTGCTTCACTTGAGAATGGACTCCTATGCCGAAATGGAATGGGATAACTTTGCTATTCCTTGGAGTCCTACTACCTGTGTAGCGCTCAACCTTCAGATTGATGAACTGGACTCGAACCTCTTGTCGATGGAGGAAATTGTATCTGAGCTACGAAATGAAAATTCTACTTTTAACACAACTTGGGATAAAGTTATTTTTTTGTTTGAAGATCTTTTGAACAACCAAGACCCACAGAACGAGTTCTACCTTGATGACCCAGCCAAAGAGTTATACCTTGGAGATCCACAAAATCCTGAAAAAGAGTTCTACCATGATGATACTTATTGTGAGTTATCAAAACAAAACCCACTGAACGAGTTCTACCTTGATGACCCAGCCAAAGAGTTATACCTTGGAGACTCACTAAATTTGGGAAAAACTAATTATGAGGTCTGCCTAGATGGTTCTAACTGTGGAGCCTACCTTGGAGACTCACTAAATTTGGGAAAAACAAATTATGAGGTCTGCCTAGATGGTTCTAACTGTGGAGCCTACCTTGGAGACTCACTAAATTTGGGAAAAACTAATTATGAGGTCTGCCTAGATGGTTCTAACTGTGGAGCCTACCTTGGAGACTCACTAAATTTGGGAAAAACAAATTATGAGGTTTGCCTAGATGGTTCTAACTGTGGAGCCTACCTTGGAGACTCACTAAATTTGGGAAAAACTAATTATGAGGTCTGCCTAGATGGTTCTAACTGTGGAGCCTACCTTGGAGACTCACTAAATTTGGGAAAAACTAATTATGAGGTCTGCCTAGATGGTTCTAACTGTGGAGCCTACCTTGGAGACTCACTAAATTTGGGAAAAACAAATTATGAGGTTTGCCTAGATGGTTCTAACTGTGGAGCCTACCTTGGAGACTCACTAAATTTCATAAAATTAGGAAAAGAGTTTTACCTTGGAGACTTTGAAAACTGGTTTCGTTTTGGAGACTCGGAATGGGGGTTTTGTTTTGATGACTCGGAATGTGATACCTATCTTGGAGGCTCAACAGGAATGTGGTTATACCTTGGGAACTTGGAAAGTTGGTTTTATTTTGGAGACTCTACCTGTGGGGTTCCTCTTGGAGACTCTTTGGATTCTAAAGCAATGAACAATGTTCTTTATTTAATGACGCTTGATTTAAGCAATATCAAGAAAGTTCGAGGAAGAAAATGCTGGAAAATTCTTTCTTCCCATTTCTACTTCTTCAAACTTAAAAGCCTTGAAAGACAGAATTGGAGGAAGAGGAAAAAAAAAAGAAATACGTATTTAAAAAAGAAGAAAAGAAAGATTATGTTAGGGTTTGGGTGGGATTTTGAATGTGAGGGTTAGGGATGGGGTTGGGTTAGGGTTGGGATTTTGAATGTGAGGGTTAGGGTTGGGGTTGGGTTAGGGATGGGGTTGGGTTAGGGATGGGGTTGGGTTAGGGATGGGTTGGGTTAGGGTTGGGATTTTGAATGTGAGGGTTAGGGTTGGGGTTGGGTTAGGGATGGGATTGGGTTAGGGTTGGGATTTTGAATGTGAGGGTTAGGGATGGGGTTGGGTTAGGGATGGGGTTGGGTTGGGGATGGGGTTGGGTTAGGGATGGGGTTGGGTTAGGGATGGGGTTGGGTTAGGGATGGGGTTGGGTTGGGGATGGGGTTGGGTTAGGGATGGGGTTGGGTTAGGGATGGGTTGGGTTAGGGATGGGTTTGGGTTAGGGATGGGGTTGGGTTAGGGTTTGTATATTATTATGACTCACTCGCACATACACACACACACAAAAGTTAAGCCCCAACTAAAAAGTTGTGGGATTCTGTGTTTGGGGTTCACAGATTTAAAAACGTATCCCCATTATACACACACAAAAGTTAAGCCCCAACTAAAAAGTTGTGGGATTCTGTGTTTGGGGTTCACAGATTTAAAAACGTATCCCCATTATACACACACAAAAGTTAAGCCCCAACTAAAAAGTTGTGGGATTCTGTGTTTGGGGTTCACAGATTTAAAAACGTATCCCCATTATACACACACAAAAGTTAAGCCCCAACTAAAAAGTTGTGGGATTCTGTGTTTGGGGTTCACAGATTTAAAAACGTATCCCCATTACATTTTATTTATTTATTTATTATTTTCAAGGGTATTATCTGCTTACTTGTGTTTTTTGTAATTCTTGTGAGTAAAATGAACCCAAGATTTCTTCTCCATTTAAATCATATAATTTGTAGGTCCAAGGGACTGTATCCATTACATCAATGATTTTAAATAATTCACGAGTCCATTTTTGTGTATAACCTTTCTCAAAATGACTTTTCCATTTGTATATTCTTACAATATCACCAACTTTAAACTTGGGCTTTCTCAAATTAATCTCCTTTTCATATTCTAATTTTGTAAATGTTTCTGATGGTTTTGATTGTGTTGATGAATGAACTGTATTATTGTAATTATCTACAACTAGGGCATGCCCGTACTATATATATGCCCGTACTATATATCTATCTAAAATTATATCCCCCCCCCCCCTCTATTTACATGAAATGGTTTGGTTCATTCGCAACGCCAAAGCGAACGGCGAACGGCTTGCGAGTACAGTGACAATCCCCCCCCTCTATTTACATGAATGGTTTGGTCCATTCGCAACGACCACAGAACCCCCCCCTCATGCAATGGTTTGGTCCAAAGCGAACGGCTTCCGGAGTTTGGTAAAGCAATCGCCATCGCGTGCACAAACGCGCAGGAAAGCGAATGAATCGCAAATTCGTTTTTATTAGTGATACGAATTGAATTGGGAGAAATTGGGAGATGAATGAATTGGGAGAAATAATGCGCATAAGAAATCGAATTACGTACCGTAATGGCGGTCAGCTCGTAACGCGCTCAGCTCCGCTCGTCTCACATCGGCCACGCCTACGCAACAAAGCGTTCTGTGATTGGATGCCGGAAAGCGTGCTGCCGGACAGTCGTCACTGTCCGGAAGTTCGCAAATCGCAGTTAGGATGAATCGTTTTAATTTAATCGCAGTTTGAATTCGTTTTAAAACATAGTTTAACGGCAACATAGTTTTCCAACGTGAAATAAATGAATACGCTGTCAAATGTGCCGTCCGAGGCAGAGCCTGATCGCCACGTTCGGCACACGTGATAGCTCGCTGCTCTCTGATTGGTTGAAGCGTTTTTTGGACATATCTCGGTAAGTAATTGTCCGATTAATATGAAACCTTGAAAAGGCACATCCTCGGGTCCCCAGCAATATACCTGGCAAGTTTCAAGTATATCGGACCCGTGGTTGTCGAGAAACAGCGGTCACAGACACACAGACACACAGACACACAGACACACAGACACACAGACACACAGACACACAGACAGACACACAGAGATTGCTGGAATTATAGATAGATATCCTGAATTAAATACACCCATTTTTGAGAACCGAGTTGTGTGAATTTTTTACATAATTTCTCTTTTAAAGTACGATTAAAACGCTCAATAACAACTGCCTTTCCTTCATTAAAGGTGCTGTATAATTTAATACCCTTCCCCTTAAGAAATTTCATGAATATTTTGTTATAGAACTCTGTTCCCTCATCAGTCCATAACTTCTTTGGTTTCCTTTTATCCCGATCAAATATTAGCTTAAAGGCTAACATTAAAGTATCACCCCTTTTATTTTTTAAAGGGACAACCCAGGCAAATCTACTCCTCAAATCAATAACGGTTAAAGCATACCTGTATCCCCTGTCATTATTCAATTCAATTAAATCAGCGGACCATATGTGGTCAGTGTATTTAGAATAAACCTTCCTTCTTTTAAACTTTGTGATTATAGGTTTGTGTAATTCTTCAGCCAAAAGCTCCTCAGTCTTGATGGCATCATTAGAGCCTAATAGTTTTTTGAGGAATAACCAAGACCAAGTTTCAATTTAGCATTTATCAAATTTCTCACAATAAACCTATCAACTTTCTCTCTCAACGTTGGATTTTGTATCAAAGACAAATTATACAACATTTCGCTGTCGGCTTTATGTTTTTCAGTCAACGTAGTGGTTTTCCCATAAGCAATATCATGCTTCATACACACTTCGTCAACCCTATTTGTAGGTTTAGACCAAGGTTTAGGATTGTCAGCCTCATCTAATCTTTTATCCAAGTTTGTTCCTGGACCACAGAAAGAATACCCTGGAAGGTGTAATTCCCCTGGAATTCCAGTTGTTGTAAATTTACTTCCTGACAGAAACTTTTGTATGTCTCCTCCTCTTTTAGGAGAGATGAATTGGCACTTTTTAGAGCCACATACTTGACATATTCCTTTTTGATAAACTCTATTATTTTTAGCTTTAACATAAGAGATATTTTTAGATTTAGTTTTCTTTTTACATTTGAGACAATAACTCATATTTATTTATCAGAAAAATTCCGACAGAGTATCAAAACCTTTTTGGTTTTCAACATATACATTTCAATCTTTATTTTTAAAACATAAAGAATCCTAAGGAATGCCTTCACTCTCTCCTCCATTTATTTACAAATAAAAACTAACTAAAGTCAATGACACCAACATCATCAATCACATAATCTTTTCCTTCTTCTTCTTCTTCTTCTTCACCACTTTCTCGTTTAAATCTCTGAAATTGAAGACATTGACGTTCTTATTTTTGAAACCATTATCTTCATAAGAGTTGTTAATTCTTTAATTTCCTCTTCGGTGCGTTGAGATTGATTTATTTGCTTTAATACACTCAATCTTTTATGAATCTCAGTGATTTCCATCTTTTTATATTTTTCCTCCCTCTCTCTTTGCTCCCTCTCCTCCTCCTCCATTTTCTCCCTCTCCTCCTTCTCCTTTTTCTCCCTTTTCTCCCTTTCCTCCTTCTCCCTTTTCTCCCTTTCCTCCTTCTCCTTTTTCTCCCTCTCCTCCTTCTCCTCCTTTTTCTCCCTCTCCTCCTTCTCCTCCCTCTCCCTTTCCTCCTTCTCCTTTTTCTTTCTTTCCTCCTTCTCTTCTTCAACTCCTTCCTCATCCCTTGCTACCCTTGAGTTTGAACCCCAAAGAATATTATACATATACTCATCTGGATTTTGAGATATTCTTGTATCTATAATTATTTTTCTCATAATAGGATACCAATAAGATTTGTTGACGATTTCTAAAAGAGTTTTATATTTCATAACTTTGAGAAGTTCATTTTTATTTAATATTTTAAACAAGTCTCTATTTGTGGGTTTAACAATATCAGTATAAGGCCAGTTTTTTATGACAAAATTCCCATGTATATGCTCCAAATCATAAGGTATGTAATACCGAGCACCCTTTTCTTGTAGGTATCCTTGAATACAAAAATTATAATTCTCTTGTAGTCTTCTTCCTGCCATTTATGTATCAGAAATATATGTGAGATTAATATTATGACAGGTAATACCACCCCATCTTCCCACTACCAAATCGGTTTGTATTCCTCGGCTTTCTATCCTTATCTCATTACCTTCCTTCTTTGTCATGCGAACCATCGCTATACTATCATATATTTTTATTTTCTTAAAATCACGTATTTGTTGTTTACTAATTGTACTTCCACATAAATCCTTATCTTCACCAAGTGGATAATATTCTTCTTTACGAGACTGATTTAAATCATGTAGGTCTTCTATGTTTATTGAAAAAGACCAATTATACCCTAAATCAGGCATATCATACCCCCATTTATTAATTCGCATATTAACTAAATGTCCTTCTTTATAAAATTTAATTGTAAGCAGGTAGTTAAATTCAATGAGGAAAGGTGTATGGTCAGTATAACCAGGTGTTGTGGTTGTAAATTTTACTTGTTTCACAAAACGTGCTGTTTTCTTTAAAGATATATATTGTGATAAATCACTGAATCTAATCAAGTCATTCGCATCTGTAGGGTTTGGATAATTGATTAATTTATAAGTATTCTTCATATTAATATTTTTACTTACACTATATTTTTGTCGTTCAGCCTGTGCCTTTGTATAATAATTTGATAAATCAATATCCTGAGAGGATTTTCCAAAGATAGAACCATCTTTTCCAACATAGGTCATTTATATTAGATAAAAAATGATATCATAAAAATTTTCATTATTGTTGAGTTGAAATAATACATATAAACATAATTGGCCACAACATTTAGAATTAATTTCTTGAACTTGGAATGTTTGATAAACACCATTCTGTAAGAATTGTATTACTTCAACAGGTGGTGGCATACCATAACTATCAAAATAATATTTATCCTGACTATTATGAATACAAACCCAATGAGAACCATTCTGTGTGTCTAAATTCATAATAATATTCTTTGTATTCTTATTTATATGTGTTAATTCATCTCTCATACAAATAACCACATTATCAATTTTTAGTGTTTTACAATACTTAGCTAGTTCTATATTTGACGTTGTATTCTTTCCAAATTGTTTAAACCATTTATCCATTTATTTATGAGAAAGATACAATCCATTACCCCGTTTAGTTAGTTTAACACCCGCTTGAGCGATAGAGGAAAGCATATCTCCAACCAACAATCTAGCTTTATCAGGTAGACTTTCAAGTTTTTGAGCAAAATCTACAATTACACCACTTCCACTAATTTGTTTCTCCAACTCCTTGTTATGTCTTTCCAATTCTTTTTGAGCTTTTAGTTGTGCCTTCCTTTCGTTAGCAGTTTTTACCGCTGCTGAAATACCACCAGTCAATGCTCCCGCCGCACTTAAACCAGCAAATAAAGGAATTAGAAACGGGAGAAATCCTCCTCTTGACTCATCTATTGAATATTTCTTTAACATAGGTTTCGTCATTTTAATTTTAAGTGATCCAACATCATTTAGTGTTTTTACTTGTGTGTGTGTGAGTAAAACATCAATTCTTACAGCTCCTTTTCTTTGAATTGTATTAACATTAATAATACAAGGCTTTTGATTTTGAATACAAGATGTTAATTTATTAAGATTGATTTGATTAACATATACCCCAACCATTTATTTATGAGAAAAAACCTATGTGATATTAATCATAACACCATTATCTGTATTAATCTGTAATTCTGTTTCCTCCAAAAGCAAACAATATGCATTAACCTCTTCACTCTCCCCTCTTTCAATGTATAGAGAAGTATCCACTCGATTAGACTTTATAGTTTCCTTTTGAGAACTCAGGTCAATTGCGTAGATTGTATAAAGTTTTTGAAACGCAACCATATCCAAAATAGGATCATTATTACCATTACTTTCACACACCTTTTGGTAGGACTTGTAGGCTTCCGCATAATCATTTTTTTCCCAATCAATTTCCAATCTATCTCGCGGATAAAATGTGCCATCAAGAGAAACCCGAAGTTGTTTCACCTTTGCATTATCACTCAGGGCATTATTCTTATTAGTACCGTCCTCTCCATCTGGTTTTTTAAAAATGAGCCAGAGGTATCGTGGCTTTCCTTGAAGAACACCTAAATTCCAAGTGTAGGTAGTGTGTTCCAGTTTAACGTGTTGACATCTTCTTTTAAGGTATGATACATTTAGCGGTTTCTTTGAGTTAAGTCTTCTATTTAACATCTCTTCCGTTTTAAGATTAGGAGTATATTCACTGATATACCAACACAAATCATTAATAACAAATTTATTATTTTCTCCAAAAGCATTTTCATCCCCAAAAAGCAATCTATTTACATTATCATTCCTTTGTAGTTGAAATCTAATTTTAAGCCCATACAAAACTTTATCATAATCACAAAATCCAAATATACCTTTCAGAGGTACTGCTACGGTAAAACTATTCTCAGCTTTTGCGTCATCATTATACATTGACTTCCTTTGACTATAACCAGGGTCTGCGTTTGTACCCGTTGACATATCAGGAATAAAACCCTCAACAGCTCCCTTACCCATTCTATCACTAAACGAATATAGTGTAAATTTCATCATTTCAGATGTAGCAGAGACATAATCAACCGCTTCAACCTCTTGTGTTCCAATATACAGGCGGACACTGTCAAACATTTTCCAGAAGAAATCATTTACGAGTGTAGCATTAGTATTATTCGCAGCCTTAGTGAATTTAAATTTACACAGCAAGAAACTATCAGCTATATTCAAGTAAGTTTGTTGATTATTTATTTCAAAACTTTTTGTTCCGTTTGAATTCCAGTCTGTTCCTGTTATAGCATTTACCTTAAAATAGTCTTCCTTTTTAGTGGAGTTTGAAATGATAATCGTATCATCCAAATCATAGATACTATCAATCGCTTCCATACTTGTATTTATATAGCATTAAAATTGTTGAAACCCTGACCCAAGTATTTTAATGATTTTTTGTCGTTCTTGTGAAGATAGTTGAGTTTTACCTTTTTTTATTTCTTTGATTGCTTGTAATTTATGAGACTCCTTTTGAGCATCTTTTATACTCTTTATAGCACCCGCAACGGAGCCCACGGCAGAAGCAGTTGAACCAATTAGGTCTTTATGTTTAAGGATGGTTGAACCAATACCCATTAGAGTATCAATTATCCCATCTCCTTTATTTCGAAATTGATGACCTACACCTCGTTGTCTCTTAGGTTTATAGTATCCTCTACCCACATACCTTGTATAGTCTGGTGAAAGGAACATGCCCTCCCCTGTAATTATTTTATATTTTCCCAACTCGTGTTTTCTCACAATAACCATTATTTATTTATTGAAAAACTTCACGTAGGTGAATTCTGATGGATATAATTTCATCATTAAAGGATATCATACGATTATCTTGGTCGGTTATCCTAAAATTTACTCTGTATATGGTTTTTCCTGACACAGGTAAATAGACAAGATTTTTTGGTTCCATATTAAATTTATAACCAATCGGGGTTGAGTATGCACTGAATGAAAATATTGTATTTGTTCTTATTCCATCGTTATAAGCACCATCAATCAAATCACAATGAATTAATACTGAATTTATACCGGAGGATATTTGGATAACATTATCACTGTAAAACGTCCCGTTATTTTCAATCTTTTTTGAAGAGAAACCCAATAGCTCTCTAAACGAATTTTCAATCGTGAAATCAACTTTATAATTATTTTTAAGTTTAATAGTTGATTTTGAAGTGTGTTTTTGAATATCTATTACAATATTTTTTGGTTCATCACCTTTTTCTTTCATAAGGCGAGAGACTTCTGAAGATATTTGAGAAATCTCGTAAGCTCCAGGTGAAACGGTTATAGTTTTATATCCACTTCCTGGATTATAACTAAACTTGTTGTTTTTCTCTGTGATATTAAAAAGGGTATTGTAAGTTTCCATTGACAACAAAGATGCCTCATATGAGGTAAGGGGGTCAAGTTGTAGTGGGTAAGGGAATGAAGCTGTGTAATCGCTCGTTGTGAAATTAAAACTAAGAATTGTGCTTCTCATCTTATTTAATATCTAATAAAATATCTTTGTATTGACATTTATTAATTATTTTCATGTTCATCAACTGATCTAAAATGGCTGAGGATTCATTAAAACAATTGTTGTTTCCAGCCTTCTTACTACCTAACAACAATAATAGCCTATTAACTAATTGTGATGGGTCATTTGGAAGAAAACTAACACCCGAACCAAGCTTACTTAAAGCATCAATAATATGTTTCTCCTTCTCATTCTTCTTACTTTTACCAGCAACAGAAACTCCATAATCAAGTGCATTTAGCAACTCAATATATACCCTATCTTCCTCTCTTTCCATATCAAGTGGTTCCTCAAAATATTTGAACCGCTGAATCCGGGGTTTGTTAGAAGAAACATTAATCTTGGAGTTAATTTAACATTTGGTTGAGTAGAACTCAAGAACATCAATTCATCATTAAATATCAATACCTTTTCTTCCACAAGAATGAAACACTGCTGGTTCTTCTGTTGGAATGAGACCTGCTCTGGTTTTTGAACCCGCCGAATATTCATTGTTTTGAAGAGCTTCCACAACATAATTAGGGGGTGATTTACCTCCTCAAGTTTCCGAAATAATCCCTCGTCATCATATTCTAATTCACCAAGTTCTTGTTTTGTTATCTGACTAAATCTTTGAGCATTTGAAGTTTTTTCGGAGTAAATTCTACGTGGGTACTTGTAGGTGAGTGTTGAGTTTCAAAAGTGGTTTAAAGAATTTCTCTTGTTTTCTTTCAAAGGCTTCTTCACCAGTTAGTTTCTGTCTCCGTTTCTTCTTTATCTCTTCCTGTTGTTTAACAACTTTTGAAACTAATTGTTGATGTTCCTTAACTTTCTTTCTCTTTCTTCAGTATTCATTTTCTGTATTTATTTATTGAAAAATATCATTTAGTATCTCATCTTGTTTCACAACAATATTTATATCTTCCAATCGTGTGTTTCATATAATTTTCAAATTCTTTTTTACTACATAACGTAGAGCAATTATCTCTCCAAAAATTATTTTCATCTATTGAATTTAACTTAAATAAAATAAAAGTATGGCATTGTTTCTTATTGAGCGTCGAGGGAGTTGAAAATATGATTGACTAAGATATATACAATTACAAGAAGAATGTCTCCCTCTTGTATAGTAGCTATCCATTACTGTTTGGTTTCTCTCATTAACACAATCATCAAAGATGACGAGGTTCTTTTTTGATTTATCTAAATCTTGAGGTGAAGGTATATCATCCGTATTATCACTGAGAATACAAGTTATGGGTTTCGATTTTGATTTCTGTGTATCACAAAATAATTGTATTATATCTTCAATATTATAATCATTCAGTTTGTTTTGAAGTTTAAATTAAACCGATAATGTCTTCCTTTTTAAGACCTGCATTAAAACCCTGTGAGAGTAGTTGATACTCGGGTTGAAAACTTGACTTTGTAAAAATTATTAAATTATCATAATCTAAAAATTAGGACCAAGGAGCATCTTTAAAAGTAAACAGGTTTTCCCACATCCGCTTGAACCAACTATTAGGACATCTCAATGAATTTGGAATGTTTTTATGGTTATTAAATTTTATCTTATTTCCCAAACGGGAAAAAATCATTCATTTATATATTTGGAAAAACAAGTCATCCAACTTTTTTTGAGCTATTTTAGAAACTCTATTTTTTATCCTGAGTTCTGGTTTAATTTCAAAATAATTCATTATTTTTTTATGTATGTTATCCTTGTATTAACATTTCCATTAAAATTATTTTGAATAATAAATATCATTAAACCCTTATACATTTCCTCAATACAAAGAGTCTCTTTCCTTGTAAGAAATGGTGTATTATCACCATAATGCTTAACATTCATCTCTCTTATTAATCTTGTAAAGTAATTCATTTTGGTTCTAATTTAAAAGAGTTATATGTTTTTTTATATTTCTTATTATCATTAATTAGAATATAATCACAGAATAAAACATTGTTTATATGAATCCTCATCATTAAGCCCCACTCTATCACAAGCCGACAATTCTCTAATTTATCATATGGAGAGTCTGGAAATTCTAAATATCCTTCAGAACTTATCATATTTATGTGGTAAATTTTTACTTAAACTACGCAAGTTTATTCATTAATAAATACAATGTTTCAAAGCACAAAAGACAAATTTCAATCAATCTCTACTTCTGTGGAAGATATAGAAAATATGTCAAAGATGTTAAATTGAACAAAGATAAATATGGAAATTTTTGGGTAAAACCAGTTATGGAAAATAACATGAGCCCCTCTATTTCATTTAAAGGAGAGCTCTAACTATACTGGAAAGACATCCATTAAAGTAAATCTAACAAAAGTTTCTCCTCTACTCCTGGCAATTTCATTCAAAGCTTGAAAAGTGATTGACCACGATACTTTGAAAAGAATGATATGACCATTAATAATTCTAGAGGAGACATTTGTATTTTCTTTAATAATCCAAGGGTGTTAGATCTAAGTAAAATGAATGATGTTAATATTTCTGGTGAAATGTCATTTCGTTCTATGATAGTTAGAGATTATTTAAAGATAACTTTTGATATTAAAAATGTAGAGATTGAATCCGTTAATGAAAGAAAGTATATTGGTATAGATGGAAAGGTTTTTTCTGCTAATTAAATATGAGTCATTACAGCAGTGAAGATTTTACTATTTCAATTGAACTCGGACGATAGTGATGATAGTATTTCATTGAACTCGGACGATGGTGATGATAGTATTTCATTGAACACAGATGATAGTTATGATACTAATAGTTTGTGCTCAAATGATAGTTATGAGAGTAGCTTTATTGATGACTCTGAGTATGATTCTGAGTATTCATGTGATAGTTATGACTTAGATGATTCTGAGTGAAAAAGTGTTTTAGTTTTAGCACAGCGATATATATAAAACGGAGCTTGTAAAGCTCAAAAGTGTTTTATTTTAAGCACAGTGATATATATAAAACACCACGTTTTTCTCACGCTATAAATATGGTTTATTGTGATACTTGCGAGAAGGAAGTAAAATATTATAAACAACATATTCTCACCGCAAAACTTACATACAACATTTTAAACCAAACTTTCCCCTCTTCCACCTGAAACAAAACACTGTTCTACATGTATAAAAAATATCCTCAAGAAAGGCTTCAAAATACATCTTAAAACAAATCTACATTTATCAAATTTTATCACAACTAAAAACTCTGATGGAGCATTCAAAGGACATATTAAAATAAGAGTCTTTAACTTCAAACCTCCTGAACCAGAGTCTATAGTTGATGCTGTAGAAATAGTTAAACCTGCTGTTCAAACGTTGATTGAAAAAAACACTAAAGGAAATGAAACCACTTTAAATTTTATATGGGAGTAAAATTAGAAATGACAAAGGATGAAGGAGTTATAGATGCACCATACATGAGAACTGAGCCACACTTTATATCTTCATACAAGATTTTAAAACATCAGGAGTCTATGATGAACTATTAAACAAGAGGCAGATGTGGATAATTCAATCGTAGGAAGTGGATTCAATATAGGAAAAATTATTTACATAGGGACATTCATATTCTTAAATCAGATCCTCTAAAAGCTTCTTCTTACATTGATTTACCAGTGTTATCAAAAATAGAAAGGCAGTTATCAATATCAAAAATAAAGACAATAAATGTTTTCTCTTTTCTCTGGTCTATTTTAGCACACTTACATCCTCCACATTTTCATGATGAAAGAGTATCTCATTATAAAAAATATGAGAATACATTAAATACGAAAGATCTAAAGTTTCCGATGACTTTAAATGATATTCCTAAATTTGAAAAGATGAATAATTTATCAGTTAATGTTTATGGTCTAACAGAAACAAACAACATTCAGGTTTTAAAGCTTTCTGACAATTGTAAACAAACTCATATTAATCTTCTATATTTTAATTCAGACGAAAATTCACATTATACATACATCAAAGATATTGCTAAATTAATAAAACCACAAGTCTGTAAGAGAACAAATAAAATATATATTTGTTTGCGTTGTCTTAACTTCTTCAATTCACAAGAAAGATTAGATAAACATTCAAATTATTGTGGCGAACATAAATCAACGGTAATCAATATGCCTAAAGAAGGCTCAAAGATCACATTCAAAGATGAAAATAAAAAGATCAAACATCCATTTGTTATATATGCTGATTTTGAAAGTATTTTAGAAAAAATTGATACTGCTTCTCAAGATCCAAAAGAATCATACACAAATAAATATCAAAAACATACTCCTTGTGGTTTTTGTTATTATATCAAATCATCCGTTGGTGATAAATATAACAAGTTAGAGATGTATAGAGGCTCAAATACCCCAGAGGAGTTTGTGAAACGACTAGAAAAAGACTGTGTTCGATTAACCAAGATAATGAGAGAAACCAATAAACCAATGTCCTTAACAAGTAAAGAAAAAAGGGAATTTATAAAAAACAATGTCTGTCATATTTGTGAGGAGAAAATTGGTAAAGGTCTAAAGGTTAGAGACCATTGTCATCTCACTGGTAAATATAGAGGTCCGGCTCATCAAAGTTGTAATATTAATTATCAACTCCCCTCTTTCATTCCTGTCTTTCTTCATAACAACGCTCATTATGATACACATCTATTTATCAAGGAACTCTCAAAGACTTCTGGAAGTATCTCAGCAATTCCAAACACGGATCAGAAATACATTTCATTCACAAAAACAATTCACACATCTCCTATTACTCATATCAGATTTCTTGATACATTTAAATTCATGGCAAGTCCATTGGTTAACTTGGTTCAAAATCTAAAAGAGTTTCCATGTCTTTCAGAGTATTTTTTAGATAAAGATTTTCTAACACAAAAGGGAATTTACCCCTATGACTATATGGACTCATTTGAGAGATTCAATGAAACACAACTTCCTTCAAAAGAAAATTTCTATAACAAATTAAATAATAGTCATATATCTGATAAAGATTATGTACACGCACAAAATGTTTGGGAAAAATATAACATCAAGAATCTTGGCGAGTATCACGATTTGTATCTCAAAACTGATGTGCTTTTATTGGCCGATGTATTTGAAGCCTTTAGATCTGTTTGTCGCACTGCATATGGATTGGATCCTGCTCACTACTACACAGCACCTGGATTGGCCTGGAGTGCGATGTTGAAAATGACAAAACAAGATTTGGATTTGATAACCGATGTTGATATGCTTTTGATGATTGAAAAGGCAAAAAGAGGTGGAATTTCACAAGTCTGCTCGAGTAGATACGCAAAAGCAAATAACAAATATCTTCCAAATTATGATCCAACGAAAGAGAGTTCTTACTTGATGTACTATGACGCGAACAACCTGTATGGCTGGGCAATGTCTCAGGCTCTTCCTTATGGAAAACTTAGATGGGTAAAGGAAAAAGACTACAAAAACGTTTTACAAGATGTATGTATCTCTACACAAAAAGAATTGGATGAAGAAAAAGTTGGTTATTATTTTGAAATTGATTTAAAATATCCAGAGGAACTCCATAACCTACACAAAGATCTCCCATTTGCTTGTGAGAAAGCAAGTCCAAAGAAAGAATGGTTGAGTGATTATCAACGATCGTTTGATATAGGTGAATCAACAGAAAAATTACTTACTACATTATATAACAAGAAAAATTATGTTCTACACCAAAGAAATTTGCGACAATATTTATCAAAAGGTCTAAGAGTAGAGAAGATCCATAGGGTTCTAAAGTTCAATCAAAGTCATTGGTTAAAGGGGTACATTGATTTTAATACACAAAGAAGAACAGAGTCAAAAACAGATTTTGAGAAAGACTTTTATAAATTGATGAATAATGCGGTCTTTGGTAAGACTATGGAGAATGTGAGGAAAAGACAAAATATCAGACTATCAACATCTTGGGAACAAGCATCAAAATTAATTAATAGACCGAGTTTTACTCGAGCTGAGGTCTTTACTGAGAACTTTTGTGCGATCCATTTGATTAAAGAGAGTATTGAAATGAACAAACCTATTTATATTGGAACAACAATTCTTGATTTATCAAAGTCATTAATGTATGATTACTTTTATAATAACTTGAGGAAGAAATATCAAAATGATGTTAATCTACTTTATATGGATACAGATAGTTTTATTTTGAAAATTAATACCAACGATGTTTATTCAGACATGAAAAGAGACATTAATATCTATGACACGAGTAATTACAGTCCAGAGAGTGAGTTGTTCTCTTCTAAAAATAAAAAGGTGATTGGAAAGTTCAAGGATGAATTAGGAGGAAATGTTATGAGTGAATTTGTGGGATTGAGGTCAAAGGCTTATGCTTATAAATACATTGTGAATAACGTTGAAAAGACTGATAAGAAGTTAAAAGGTGTAAAGAAAAATGTTATTAAAGAAACAATAAACTTTAAGGATTATTATAACTGTTTAACAACAAAGAAAGAAGAGTTTAGAAAGATTAATGGAATAAGAAGTTATAAACATCAATTATATTCAGAAGAGATAAATAAGAAAGCATTGGGGGCTTTTGATGATAAGAGGTTTATTTTAGAAAATGGAATTGATAGTCTCCCTTATGGTTATATAAGTATATAAGTGATAAGATATATATATAAGTGATAAGATATATATAAGTGATAAGATATACATAAGTGATAAGATATATATAAGTGATAAGATATATATAAGTGATAAGTTAAAAAGGGGGGGGGGTTGGGGATTTTAACGGGCTACCGCCGCCTTTTTTACTATTATATAAATGATAGAACCAAGTATCAACCAGACTAAAGAGTGGAGGTGTAATCAACCTTGGTATATAAATGGAAAACATAATGAATGTGAAAAATATCAAATAGGTATAATTGAAAAGGCAACTGGTAAAAAAGTTCACAAAACAAATAAGAGAATTAATTTAAATACCGGTGAATTGGGTAAAAAAGATGGAAATATTTTTGAGTGGACGGAAAACTTTGATGGTTGTCAGGAAAATATATACTTTAATTTAAAAATGGTATGTGGCACTGGAGGCGCTCAAGCAAGAACATTGAGGGAGGTTTACCATTTTATCTTAGCTCAGTTAAAATATCTTAATAAAGAACCAAACTCAAACATATTTTTTGTTAATATATTAGATGGTGAAGAGAGTTGTAGGAGAATTAAATTATTTCCCACGCATAAACAAATATTTGTAGGGTCGTTGTTTGAGTGGGTTATATTCACCAGATGATATTAAGAGTAAAAGGTTAAAAGGTCCATGAGGTCAGAAGGATCACAGGTGTTTAAGTGGTCTAATGAATAAGGATAACATGTCAAAAGGTTAGAAGGTTCGTAAAGAACAGGGTGAGAGAAATATAGGTGTTTAGGGGCAATGAGGGAGGGAAAGAATTAATATGGAAGTGAATGGGTCAAAGATTAATCTGCCAGATGATATGTAGAAGAAGGATGATAGGTCTATAAGAGAAAACAAATATTTGTAGTGTTTGAGTGGTCTAATGAACAACATTAAGGATAGGTACTACAGACAAAAGGTTCATAAAGATGAGGGTGGGAGAAATAGAGGTGTTTATGATTTTTGAAAAAGACAAGGGGGTAAATGACATTAGATAGGGATTTCCCATGTTAAACGGAGGTGTCCCAGAAGCAACATTATTACACTACTGAGGTTTGTGTCTGGGCACATTTGGCGAAACTGCAAATGCCAATGTATGATGCTCGTTATCCCTGCATGGAGGGCAAGATCTTCCAGGAATCATTTTTTGTTCTTGCCCTATTGATTAGCCATCGCAGCAAAGATCAGTATTTCCATAAATGAAGCGACAGGTATGTTATGCTCGTAATAATAATAATAACTAGAACTGCAAGCAGCGATGATGGGATTCCAGGCAAAATGGCTGACATACCACATGACTAATGATGTCATCATTTTAAAATATATTTTCCTTATAGGTGGTCGATCATATCTGTATGTTTTGGTTTAAACAACCTTCTAGATGCTCCACCATTTCGTACACGTCTGCCATTACATGACGAGAAGCTTCTCCGAGCATGCTAAATTTACTTCAGAAAAAAAAACTTTTAAAAAATTTCGAAAACGCGATGTTGCGTTTTCGCATACCAATCGACTTAAAATTTGGACACCCCAATACTACAATCGATCCTCCCCTCGATGGAGAGAGGTGATCATTCAAATTTAAATTCCGAAAGCTGAGCGCAATCTGCACTCAGTGGGTGTCGCACTCGCACCCCAGACACCGAGTCCCTTACAAGGTTCGAATCTCACTACCTGACACCCGTTTTTTTTTTTCAGAGAGTTTGAATCCCACTCCTAACACCAGTTGTCACGTCACTGGGGTTAAGACCCCTGGGTGACAGATGACCGAAACGAGCTTTAACTCCGAGGCGTATTTCAAACCTTGGCGGGATTGTCTTTGGCGTGCACGGGAAAGGCCTTATCTGATTGGACGGCCAACGCTGGGTTAATCCGAACCCACAAACACAAATACGGGACAAGCAAAATCCACAATTCAAAAAGGAAATGCAAAAATAAAGGATTTAATGAAAATTAATGCAAGAGACAATTAAAATGTTGAGGTAAAAACTAATAGTAATAGGCTGAGGTGAGGGACCCTCCACACGAGTCTCACACACACACACGGGGGAGTGGGTCACACACACATGGGGGAGTGGGTCACACACACACAAGGGGGAGTGGATCACACACACAGGGGAGTGGGTCACATATACGGGGGAGTGGGTCACACACACGGGGGAGTTGGTCACACACACACGGGGAGTGGGTCACACACACGGGGGAGTGGGTCACACACACATGGGGGAGTGGGTCACACACACATGGGGGAGTGGGTCACACACACACGGGGGAGTGGGTCACACACGCACGGGGGAGTGGGTCACACACATGTGTTCAGATTTACATGGTTGTGTTGTGTGTACACATGTGTAGCATGGGAGAGTGGGTCACACACGCATGGAAGAGTGGGTCACACACACATGGGGGAGTGGTTCACACACACACATAGGGGAGTGGGTCACACACACATGGGGGAATGGGTCACACACACACAGTGGAATGGGTCACACACACACGGGGGAGTGGGTCACACACACATGGGGGAGTGGGTCACACACACACGGGGGAGTGTCACACACACACACAGGGGAGTGGGTCTCACACACAAGGTGGAGTGGGTCACAAACACGGTGGAGTAGGTCACACACACATGGGGGAGTGGGTCACACACACGGGGGGAGTGGGTCACACACACACATGGGGGAGTGGGTCACACACACATGGGGAAATGACCACCCACATGCCCCACATTACGTAACCTTGAGCTAAAGACAGGCCGGATACACGCGACACATGTGTAGCATGTTCTGACGTCAAGAGCAAGTCGCACCAAGAACCTGACAAAACAACGTCCACAACACGTGACAGCATGGGATCATGCCGAATGGCAGCGGCCACTTCCACAGCGATTATAATCGTAATTACCGGACCAGATTATTTCCCGTCAGTTTTTATTTATTTATTTCACATCTGTGAATTGCATGTCAATGTCAATCCTGGATGTGAACACGATTGGTTCAGCCTTGAAAACTCTTGCGAAAACCCAAAAAGAAATTATTAATGATTTCACGATTTTATTTCCTATAGCAATGAAACACATCTTCTTTGGGCGGTGTATAATCACTCCAAACGAAACCGGCATTGCCTGGTTCCCTTTGCTTGAGTTGTAATCAAAATGTACCTTTGTTTCTTCAAAAAGTAATATATGATCGAAGACGTGTTGATTCAGTCTAAAAATGCACATCAGTCACAGGTGACTTCATTTTAAAATTGGAATGTATCAAAAACTTTTCGCTTTACAAAGTAAAAATACATTAAAACCAAACGTTATTAATAAATATTGTATTCAATAGTTAGTTTACATTATACAGGCCTTCTCATTTAAAATGCATTTTGTTCTTTAAACGTTAACTTTCATAGAAAATCTCTTGTCTGTGGTATTTGGGCTGTATATGATAAACCGTGCCGATCTCGGCTATTTCCTGCCTGTGCGTTAACTTTCAACAAATCTCCTTCCCGTTTTTTGCAACCGAGTTTAAAACCATGTTAGTGACTGTGAAAAATGAAATCCGATGGTGAATTAGAGTCGAGATAAAGTCGTGAGAGAGTCACAATAGACTTTATGTTACAGGCCTTCGAAAATTCATTTCGTTCTATAAACGGTAACTTGAATTGAATTTCTTTCCCGTTTTTTGCAACCGAGTCTAAAACCATGTTAGCGACTGTGAAAAATGAAATCAGATGGTGAATTAGAGTCGAGATAAAGCCGTGAGAGAGTGTCAATGGACTTTATGTTACAGGCCTTCGAAAATGCATTTTGTTCTATAAACGGTAACTTTAATTGAATTTCCTTCCCATTTTTTTCAACCGAGTCTAAAACCATGTTAGCGACTGTGAAAAATGAAATGAGATATCGAATTAGAGTTGAAATAAAACTGTGACTGAGAGCAAGACACCACGGGCCTAACAAAAGGGGCCTCAAAGCTATGCGAGGAAAGAAAATGGTGGTGATTTGATTTTGAAGTCCCCTCCAGAATGGGTGGAGCTACTCCCTCAACGGAAGAGGCCACACCCATGGACAGACTCACAGTCAGAATCACCTATGGAGAATATTATATAGATTAGGGAAAAATCACAGGGAGGCAAGCATGTACAGGGGAATTTAACCTTACAGACCAGACCCTACCTTGATAGCACAACTGCACTCCTCCACGTGGAGACACGTAAACACTCAACCGGAGATTCGACCCTACTTAGATACATCGAGATGGCTTTTTCTTCTTCTTTGCGACACTCGGAGCATGCTAATTCATACGATTCTGACTTTCCTAAGGTATTTAATCTTCTACCCCCACAAACGTAACAGTATTTTAATTCTAGGCTATAAGCATAAGGCAACAAAAGGTGAAAATTTTGAAAGTAGGTGTAGATTTTCTGTAGGTGCTGTAGTGATCAATATCAGGTGATGTTTGAATGTCAGCCATACATATTCATAAAGCACCAATTGTAATTATTATTTTATGGAATCACAAAGTACATTCTCTTGATTTTTGTTCTCTGGAAGTTTCAGCCACAATCAATCCTCATCATTTTTCGAATGAATAATTAAGAGTTGAGTCATTAAAATTTGGAGCATTAAAGGCATAAGAAGTTTTTCAAAGATACGACTAACCCTTGATACATATACACGCACATACAGTCGTGGCCAAAAATATTGCCACCCTTGCAGTTTTTTCAAATAATGCACCATTTCTTCCAGAAAATTGTTGAAATAAAAAATATATTTTGGCATCCACATATGTATTTCTTTAGTTTGCAGTGGAACAAAACAAAAAAAGCTTTAAAAAATACGAAATCTTATTCCACACATCAATCCTAAAATGGCCTGCACAATATCTAAGATCAAGAAAACATGATCGAAGATTGCCGCGAAGGATTGTTCGAATTATGAACAAAGCACCTAGATCAACTGCCAAACAGATTCAAGCTGACCTTCAGACACAATGTATGACCATTTGAACTCGCACATCCGTCGCCAACTCAATGAAAGGAGACCCATGAGGACCCCACTGCTGCTGAGAGAGAGACATAAGAAAGCCCAACTGGAGTTTTGTCAATTTCAACTTATTTTTTAGGGAAAATTGTGAGTTATTTGAAAAAAGTGCAAAGGTGCCAATATTTTTGGCCACGATTGTATATCATTGTTTATATTTACCTCCGCCACCAAATGTTATGTTTTCACCCCTGTCTGTCTGCCTGTCTGTTTGTTTGTGAACAAGATAACTCAAAAAGTTGTGGACGGATTCGGACGAAATTTGGCAGAGATGTAGCGTATGTGACAAGGACGAATCGATTAAATTTTGGTGAAGATCGGATCCGGATCCGGCTAGTAGAATTTTTTAAGTGATTCTTCACCATTGGGAGGTCGGGCCAAAAACGATACATAGCAGGATATCTCAAAAAGTTGTGGACGGATGATTTTGATTAAATGTGATTCCGTATTGTGATTTTTCTGGTCTACTCTGGGATACAAAACGTAAACTGTTTACCTGGCGGAGGTATGCTCTCTTCTGGGTGCCGTTCAAGTTTTTATTGCTATTAATGATCATACCAGCCTGTTTTATTCATTCCATGCTCTGTGGCAGGATCGAAAGCTGGCCGCTGGACTCTCTGTGGGGGGATGTCTCATCATCAGCATTGCTACCTGTTTGCAGGTAAGAAGAATATTGCATGTAGGCACCTCGACTTTTTATTGGTTCACTGAGGTCGCTTCCAAAGCCTGGTTCAAAACTCCTTGGTGAGTTATATCATTGCAAATTGACAAATTAGTTAGTGGTGGAGATTCATTCCAACACTGAGCTACTCAACAATTTAAAACCCATTACGAATTATTTTCCTTGCTGCTCTTCTGCAGAAAGCCGCACACCTCAAGAGCGATGTGGGGCACCTGGCTTTCTTACGTAGTCACCTGTGGTGGTCAGGAACCGTGTTACTTTTTGTGGGCGAGACAGCAAGCTTCTGTGCATACGCCTTCTCAACTGTGGCTTTCCTTACACCGATTCCAGCCATATCCATCGTTGGTGCGATTAACATTATTTTACAATTGGCAGTAATAGCAGCATTATTGGTTCCATAATATTGACCCTGACGTTGGGTTGTTTGTTGCAGTGAGCACCATGCTGTTGCTGTTCTTCAAAATGGACTACCTGCATTGGACACATGCTCTTGGTAACACATCTTGCTTTTACATTGATCTAAGGATGGTGGAGTGGTACCTGGCGTTTCCGGGGCGGAGGGGAGGAGGGAAGGCAGGAGAGGGTAGGGTGAGGAAGGGAGTGGGGGAGTGGAAGGGGGAGGAGAGAGAGATGAGGGGAGAGGGAGGGGAAAGATATACTACATATATATATTTGGGGGTGGGGGGAGTCTTTGACAGGCCCCTCCGTTTTTGGGGAGGAAAGGGAATGAGGAAAAATTTACCCATGCAAAGAGTGCTTTAACCTCAGTGTTGCCCAGGTAAGAAGGGAAATTGTAAAACCTTCTGCCACCAATACCAGGTGGCGCTACACGGTACACATTTACATAGAGAATTTACGCCCCTCCCCTGGCCCTCCACACCTCCGCATGAGGCCGCGGCCACATAGCATATGTTACCCCCCAGACAAAGATGTATTTGTACCCCGAGTAATGTATTGTTACGTTTATGGGGGGTATGCAATGAAATACCTTAGTTCAGGTAGATTGTATAGATTAGATGCTCCGTATGTCATGTAGCCACCCTCATGTACTTAAGGCAGACCTGATGTCGTGTAAGGTTGTATATTCGTCTCCATGCGAGGGGTGGAGCTATGCTAATTAGGTATGGTTTAAGGAATAATTCCCTGTATGTAAATTGCCTCTGTCATTTTCCCTTTGTTCCTTATGAGATATGCAACACCAACCATGCACTCCGCACCTGTACTGAATACACTAAAATATAGTGACCGGATGCAGACAATCAAACACTGCCACTGACGCCACCAACTGAGTCATTACAGGGGTCGCCATGAGGGCCTGAAAAGTGATGATTGATCAGGGCGATGGACTGCTACAATGGACTCTTTGATTGGAGCGCGCGTGGACATCATCATATGATGTTCAAGCACCAGGGACAAAAAGGCGAAGCGGCCGCCATTTTACTCTCTTGGTTCCGACATCAATAGCGAACGGTCACTTATTATTTTCTCTCTCTTGGTTTGTGGCTGGCATCGCAGGCACTTCTTGGTCCTGACATTGATGCATTGTGCACTTCTTGGTCCTGACATTGATGCATTGTGCACTTCTTGGTCCTGACATTGATGCATTGTGCACTTCTTGGTCCTGACATTGATGCATTGTGCACTTCTTGGTCCTGACATTGATGCATTGTGGACTTCCTGGTCCTGACATTGATGCATTGTGCACTTCTTGGTCCTGACATTGATGTATTGGGCACTTCGTGGTCCTGACATTGATGCATTGTGCACTTCTTGGTCCTGACATTGATGCATTGTGTACTTCTTGATCCTGACATTGATGCGAGCGGTCGCATTTATTTTCCTGCTTCTTGTTCCGACTTTCATTGCGACCAGTCCTTCTTCTTGGTTCAGGCAATACGAATAGTTCAGATCCCTCCTCTTCACGCTGGGTTGCAATACAGACAATTACAGCTCATGCACTCTGACTCGCTTGGTTCGTGGTTGGCAACGCAGGCCGGCGCAATTCGTGCATACCCTTGGTGGACGCATCCTTTCCATGTCTCACCTCGGTGCTGAGAGGAACTCCGGGCATGGTGCGGCCGAGCAGGAAAGAGCGCGGGCCTGCTCGCTTCATGTTCGGCAGCTGGTGGGTGAACGAACTTAGCGCCAAGGCGCATACTTTCACGCACAAGGACGCAGTACCTGTGACGACCCCGGGTGGTCACGAACACCAGTGGAGTGCAGGCAAATGCACCACACGCATTTATTATTGGTTCACGAGTTATCAAGTGACCACTATATTCGTCATGTGTGTGTGTCTGTCTGAGTGTGTGTCTGTGTGTCTGTCTGTTCGCAGCATAACTACCCAATGATATCATTCGATCTTGATGAAACTTGGGTGGGAGGTTGATATCATGATCTATTTGTGTCCTGCCTTGAGTGGGCGTATTGCGCCCATTGTGGGCGGAGCCACGCCCAAAAAAGATGTCTTGTTAGGGGGTAATCGAGTTCAAGCTACATCTTCTCCGAGGGGTTTGGTGGAATCTGACAGGGGTTTCGATATTTGGTTAGGCCAATGTCATGTGTCTAGCCCCACGGAGCTCGATTTTTCATTTTTCATTTTTTTCCCATTTTTTACATTTATTTATTTATTTACTTATTTAATTTTTTTTCATTTCATTTTTCACCGAATTTTCGGTATTGTGTAGCTAACTAACCTCATAACCTATTATACATTAGTTTCTATCTCATTTCAAGGTCAGTAACCTTCGTTTTGACATTTCCGGGCCTGGCCTGTCCGGGCCTGTTTCGGTTATAGTCCGCCCTTTGTCATTGAATACCGCTTGCTCATGAACCATCGTCGTCTCCTGACTTGTTTTGATTTATTCATCCCCGTGTCTGTTTTACGAGTCCGTGTGGGGGCGCACAATTAGGAATTTTAGTTTACTGTGCATTATTTGTTCCCGGGCATTAATTTTATTAAATCCATTTTATGTTGAACCTTCATTCCTTGGTGCATTCTGCTCTAGCAGGGAAAATGGCCTTAAAATGCATGTTGTTGTTGTTGTTGCTTCATTCCTTGTGCTGTCCCATTTAATTGTTGGCGGATCGGAGAAACCCCGTGCCACGTCCGGCCATTCAGGTAAGTTTGTCACCCTCTGCTCCCGCGCGAATAAATAACACCGCCATTGTTTGATTGAACGCCTCGGAGTTTAAACTCGATCGGCCACCCGTCACCCTGGGGATTTGAATCCCCCTGGTGAACGCGACAGTATATAAGCATTTATAGCTGGAGTACTCGGCGTTGCTGAAGCGAAAAAGAAACATTAACATATTTGAAATGAGGACAAATATAAGGGAAAAGCAATTACGTCCAAATCAGAATCCATCGCACAAATGTCAAATCATCATTTCACCTTTTCGTTGAATATATGCTGATGAATGTGCCGTTGATCACGTTTTTGAGTAAAGTATGATGACGTTCAGGAAGAAGAAAAAGCCTTACCACCAACTTTGACCGCTTCCGGAATAGTTTGATTATTTGTGTTCAAATGTCTGCTAATTGTTTTGTATTTATTTATTCGAATGTGTACTTGTATATAACTGTCCTTAAACAAAATGGCTTAGGCACTGTAGAGCGATTTTTTTTTAAATACCAAAAAAAAAAATTTTTTTTCGCCTAAAACACTCCCAAGCAGTCACTGATGAACCTCTGAATGTTTGACCAAGATTCGTTCAGCCATCTGAGAAAAATGGCGACACAGTCAAACCGTTAGCTCTCTTATATAGTAGATAATCGCTGACACACACACACACACACACACACACACACACACACACACACACACACACGTGTTGTAATCCCCCTTGGGGCGAGACTAACAATACAAAGGCATTCTAAGGACATTCAGGCAAACACGAGGACATTCAGGCACTCCTTCACCCGCTCATTCACTCACTCACTCATCACTCATTCATTCAAAAAGTGATTAAAACTCAAAATGCTGGCAACAGGAAAATGCAAATCAGGAAAATGTTTTTGAAAATTTCGTTTGCAGGAATGGCGGCTGCTGTGAGTGGTGTGTGTTTGGTTGTGGTGTTTGCACCAAGCTTTGACCACCAACTTATCACCGGTGAATACATCGTGTCTCGCTTTCTCAGCTGGGACGTCATTGTTTATTTGGTAAGATACTCCCGGTTACTCTCCCCTTATTGGTTCTCTGCCTACAATTTTGATAACGATGACTTTTGGTTTTGTGGTTTAATGAACGGTTTGTCCGAATAACCTTGTAGTAATGTAGTATAGTCTTTTTTCTGCTGCTGCGTGTTTGTTTGTTTTTTTCCTGGAATCTAAGATGGTGGGCGATCACACTTATCTCTAAGTTATCTAACCTGGTTTCGAATCCCGACGCAGCTGAAAACTGCCATCCTGGTGTTTCAAAGGCAGGAAGATTCATCAATGAGTGTGTCGTCCCTCGGTTGGATGTTAAGCTGGGCGTCCCTTCTGCCGACATTAGTTGTTGGACATTAAAGATCCTATAGTGTCCTTCACGATGTGTAGGTAAGCTATCGATGGCACCGTGGTCAAGTTGCAAATTCATGCCCTAATTACTACTGGGAAGGCAATGGCAAACCACCCAGTATGACCATTGCCAAGACAATGCTTTGGCAGTAGTGAACCTTCCTTCGGGCAGAACAGCACAATATGAATACACAAGGATACATAAAGAGCTTTGGCGCAGGAGGAGGCCATTTGGCCCATCATGCCTACGCTACACCAACACCGGTGTCATCAGCCATCCACACACAAGCTATGCACCATGCACACAAGACAATATCCCCATACTCCTCTGTCTCCAATGCATCCAGGTATCTATCTAAATCAAATTTAAACTTATCCACCCCTCCGCTGCGACTACCTTTCTGGGGAGACCATTCCATGCATTAACCACTTTCCAAATGAAAGACCCCTGCCTTAAAACTGTCCTCTTGGGCTCTGGTCTTTGTCCTAAGCACACCTAAGATCACACCTGAGATCCTAAGCATCTCATGCACACCCTTCATTTTTTTAAACATCTCTATTAGATACCATTGCATGGCCCATCACATGACCCATCGCATCTCTATTAGATCGCCTCCTTTCCATTGTGTCTTTAAAATATATATATGAATCTAAGATGTGGCATTCAATCTGATCAAATTAAGTTATAATGATATGCACATGGATCATTTGCTAATCAAATTAGTTATAATGTGCTAATCAAAAATAACATTTGCTACAAATAGTTTGGAGCACGTGAAGAGCCTGACAACAGAGGACGAGAGGCCAACACATTAACGATGGAGGTGAACATAACAGACAGAAAATGGACAAACAACAGCTCGGTAGGGTTAAAACAGACAGCACAAGCAGATGAAAAACAAGAGTTCAGACACAGATATTTGGGACAATGTGTAATTCATGTAATTAGTGTAATTAGTAACATGAGTAGAACATGTAATTAATGCACAGGGCATCACATAGCACAGTGATTAGATACCATATTAGAGAAAACATTTGCATTAAATTGGCACTTGGAGGTGTTTTTGCCGTTTCTATTTTACTATCAGAAGCCTGTAGTTAAAAAAACACGAAAAAATATGTATATATATATTTATTTATTTTTACCTATCTAAGGTCTACGCACCATGCACACAATGTACGATCTAAAAAACATTTACCCATTTTATTTTTCGGCAATTTTTTTTTCTTCTTCCTGAACGTCATCATACTCAACTCAGAAACGTGATCAATGATACATTCACCAGCATATATTCAACGAAAAGGTAAAATGATGATTTGACATTTGTGATGGATTCTGATTTGGATGTAATTGCTTTTCCATTATATGTGCCCTCATTTCAAATGTGTTAATGTTTCTTTTTCGCTTGAGCAACGCCGGGTACTCCAGCTATAAATGCTTAGATACTATTATGTTTGTGGGAGGTAGGGATACCTTAGTCCAGGTAGAGTGCAGAGGTAGTGTGCTCCGACTGTCGTGAAGAAGAAGAAACCCCATGTAATAAGTAGGAAATCCGTGTAGACCGGATGTCGAGTAAGCTTGTATTTTCGTCCCCATGAGAGAGGTGGGGTTTGTTAATTAGCGAGGGATTATGGGTAAATTAATTCCCGGTTTGTAATTGACTCTGTAATCTTTTCCTGTGTTTCCTTATGACGCTGTATTACACGCATCTAGCCAGAAATTGCCCAATAAACACACTAATTAAAAACCAACCGGAAACCAGGCATGAAGCACTACCATGGATAACACCGACTTTGTGAGCGCAGACTCGTGGTTTGTGACAGGCAGGTTCATGAGGCCATGCCTAGAAGAGTGGTGATTGCTCAGGGATTTGATGGGCAAAGAGACTGGTGAGATGGGACTATGGGATTGGTGAAGCAGGCACGGATGACGTCAGAGCCGCGCATACAAAATAGGTGGAACGGCAGACATTTTTCTTCTCGTTCTGGAATTTGTTAGCGAACGGTCGCATTTTGGCTCTCTCAGCATTGACGCACTTCTCGCTTCTTCTGATTGTGGATCCCATAGCGAACGGTCGCACTTTACTCTCGTGCGCAAGGAGGATTCATCGCGAATGTCAGTGTTCCGAGATCTTGTTAGTGATCATGAGGAGGACATCTTGCTAGTGGTTGTGAGGAGGAAGAGTTGCGACCGAGCACTGTGGTTTCCCAAGCAAGAACGACAAGTGGACGGGTGCTGCCTGCTCGCTGCACTCTCGGTGAGGCCAGGAGTGAGCAGATGCGCAGTGAGACCTAGTTCGTGCCAATGAACGTGCGTTTCCCGCCAAGGCCTCAGACGATCTTTGATGATTCCTGATGAGATACACCTGCTGATTTGAGCTAAGTGCCCACAAATAACATGTATCTATTTTCAGTTATTTTATCCCATTGTTTGTATTCGAGTCTGTGTTTGAGGGACGTCCTGTTTAGGAATTATAGTTTTATTTGGCCGTGTTTTACTTGGTCACTGGCATATTGGTTAATAAAGCCGGCATTTTCTTATACATTTTAAACCTGTGTCCGTTGGATTAATTATTATTGCAGGTTTGAGGACTGCCGGTGGGATCTGAGAAAGTAAGTGCTCTTCGGTCTCTTCCCCCCCATGCTTATTCTCCGCTATAATTTGACTGAACACCTCGGAGTGTTAAGCTCATTTGATCATCTGTGGCACCCTGCGGTGTTCACACAGAGGAACCACACGACAATACTTTACTCGGGGTACAAATACAAATACAACTTTGTCTGGGGGGGTAACATAGGCTATGTGGCTGCGGCTTCATGCAGGGGTGTTGGGGGAGGAGGGGGGGGGGACGACGACGTAAATTCTCTATGTAAATGTGTACCGAGTAGCACCAACTGGTGATGGTGGCAGAGGGTATTACAATTTCCTTTTTTACCTGGGCAACACTGAGGTTAAAGCACTCTTTGCATGGGTAAATTTTTCCTCCTTCCCTCCCCCCCCCCCGTCCCCCAAAATGGAGGGGCCTGTCAAAGCCCCCCCCCCCACAAAGATGTATATGTAGTATATCTTTCCCCTCCCTCCCCCTCACCTCTCTCTCCCATCCGCCTTCCACTCCCCCACTCCCTTCCTTACCCCTCTCTCTCTCCTGCCTCCCCTTCCTACAACCCCCCCAGCCCCCACCCCGCCGGGTACTCCTGCTAGTATGAAGATCATTTTGTGCTTAGGAATGAAGTACAGGCTGTACACAAAGTCTTGTTCCGGCTTAAAATGTTTATTACAACTAAACCAAAAGAGACATAAAGTTTCTTGTGTTCTTCAGTAAACCTCGACATGTGCACTGTTAGTGGAATGTCGTACAAACAAACGATAATGCACTTCAATCCACGTTTTCGCCAACATATCCCTGATCACACTGCTGATGAAATTGGTTGTATCCTTGCATGAAGAGCCTGGTGTTGGCTTAGCGGTTAGGGTGCCGGCTTGGGATCCTAGGATCCTGGGTTTGAATCCCGGTCGATCACTGAATTAACGCCAGGGGGGTTGACTCAGCCTGTCATCCCTCCGAGGTCGGCAAATTGAGTGCCAGTTCACTGGTAATTCCCTGTGTGTCACAAGAGGCGACTAACAGGATTGGTGGCAGGAAGAGAATCCGGCCATAAAACATTGCTTCGAAAAGGGGAACACGGTCCCCGAAAAAGGCCAACCCCCACCCTGCGGGGAAAAATGGCCTCTAAAGGTGGTTATTTCTTCTTCTTCTTGCATGAAGAGTTTCAATGTCAGCAACAGAAGTTTGTCAAATTATCTCTGCACTTTATATGCGTGAAGATACAATCTCTTGTGTATAACTTTGTTTTTAATATTTTAATTTTCTGGTAGATTTGGATTAATTTTAAATAACTATTACCTCTTTTTTTTTTCACTCCGAGACGTGTTTCTGTGTTTTGGGAGTAGGGGAGACAGACACATAGACTGAGGGTGGGGTGAGGCGAGGGTGGGGTGAGGAGGGTTGCAAGAAAGGGGGGGGGCATGAAGTGGAGGGATACTAAAGCAGGGGACACGTATGAAATGTGGGGTTGGAAGGACTGTACTTATCAGAGATGTGTGCGACGGTACTGACGCGGAGGTGTTTGACACTGTCAAATAACGTTGAGCGGATTTGATTGTTGTGTGCAGACAACTTCTGTAAACTAGACTTCTCCAGATACCCATATTTAAAATTCTGAGATTACTTTTTCGTTTGCAGCCTGTGGCTGCTGGTTGCATCATTCCCGGGAGCACGGCTGCGCCATTGATGCAGTGCCCTATGTTTCCAGTGAGCTGGTACTAATTTTGCCGACTTCAGCAGGATGACAGGCTGAGTCAACACACCTAATGTTATTTAACAGCACGACAGGGACTCAAACGCAACACCATAAGGTCTTAAGCCAGCCACCTTAACTGCTTCGCCAACACCAGGCTTAATTCTGAGATAAAGGTCATGGGATGGGTGGGAGGAATTGTTGTTGTTAGCACGTAGAAAGGTTTTGCTGTAAGAACTGCAGGATGGATCCATCCTAGATGGATCGATGACGACAGGTTTGCAAAAGCGACAGGTTTGCAAAATATGTTTGCATTCTTGTGAAGAAGAATTGGAAGAATAGATTGTGATGAATAACTCTCCCATGGGGAATTGATGACATGTGCCAAGTCTCAATTTGTTTTGTTGAGCAGTTTTGGAGAGTATGTCCATTTTTTCCCCTTTAATCCAATGTAGCTGCCATACAACATGATGTATGACATCACAATTGTCAATAAAAAATTCTCCAAGGGGAATCACACCCATGTTGAATTTTTCGCATCGGTGAGACTGGTGGTTGCCAAGAAAAAAAACTAAAGCGAATAATAAGGCAAAATGGGGTGTGAATAGTAATAATCGACATAAAATCAATAGGGTACCAACCAGAATTGTCCCCTAACTATGATGGCAAGATGTGACATCATAGTTCTCATGAAAATGAATGCATATATGTATATCTCTCCTATAAAAATAAATACATATATGTGTATCTCTCCTATAAAAATAAATACATATATGTGTATCTCTCCTATAAAGTTGCTGTGTTTTTGAATGTTGCAGCACAAGTTTATTTGAAACCCAAAATGGTTTGGTTTGGGGTCTTGGGTTTGGGCTCTTTTTTGGGTTAGAGCTAGCATCTATTACCAATACCAATGCAAGTTGTGCGATTTTGTCTGAATGGTGTAAACTACATAATCACAGCACGTATAATGCTGAATATATGTAACTACAAACTATTCAGTCAATTCCGTCCAACGTATAATTATCTTTTTATTGATTTACTTCACCAAGAAACCTTAGCAGTCTAAACAGTTAATGACTATTATTATGTGGACTTGAGTTGGGGTGAGGACTTGAGGAAGAAAGGTGGAGTGGGGAACAGAGAATTGGAGAAGGGGAGGGGAGGCAGTTATTGATCAAAGGAAGGGGGGTTGAGGTCTTGGGGGAAGGGGTTAGGGGAAGTTGAGCACTTTTAGAGAAAAGGGGGAGGGAGAAGACGGAGAGTTGGGTGGGTGAGGGGTGTGAGAGGAGGAGGGACATAGAGGGATAGAGCTGGGAGAGGGGGTTTGAGGTCTGGATGGAGAATGGGGGATGAAATTGAGGACTTTAAGTCATATTTTACATTAAGTGGAATTTCCACGAACGTCTGCTATTATGCTGTCAAAGGACATTCCTAACAAACTCCTTTAATATTCCACACTCTATTGGGACCCCTCACAACAGCCTGGTGGAAGCAGGTTATTTACTAGTTGATAATTAAACTAGAGCTTACAGGGAAGCAGAACTCAACTGAACGTCGTTTCGGAGCTGAAAACAAAATGGCGGCCTATGGCGGCCATTTTGTGACGGATCGGGTTGGAACGCAATAGCAACCTACCTTGTGTGGTAAGGGTTAAACATTCTAAGTTTGATCAAAATCTGTTAATATTTGTGGACGCTAGAGTGTTAACGTCGGTTTCATGACCAAAAACAAAATGGTCGCCTAAGTCCGCTATTTTTCAAGGGATCGGGCTGAAATGTAATACCAACCTGGTCCTTGGGGTAAGGATGCTGCATGTCAAGATTGATCAGAATCGGTTGATATTTGTGGACGCTGGAGTGTTAACGTCGAAAAGTTAACGGACAACAGATGACGGACGCCGGAGGGTTCAGTATGTGATGAACTCAACTGGACGGTAAAAAGGTAAATAGTAAGGACAATAAAGGTTAGTTTACTATTTATTTATTTTTTATATACAAACTCTGGGCTCATGGAAGAATTATATGAAAGGCAAAAAACTAGTAGTGTGGTCACAGTTAGACACAGCAAGCAAATTAATTAAGAACAGGAAAAGAGCAGGGGAGGAAATATAGAAACTTGCATGGAAGAGGGTTGGGTTAGTAAGATTTAATGCGGATGGAAAAGATAATGGGTCAGGATGACGTGAAATGGCAGTGCAGTACCTACCTAAAGCCCTCTAGGGAAGAGTGGGAAAAATCAGGCTCTGGAAGGCAGTTCCATAGATGGGAGAAGCAAGGAATAAAGCAGCTGAGGTTTTTTCCAGCCTGGATTTTGGAAGTTCAACCAGGAGGGGGTTACTGGAAGGATGTGTGCATCCTGAAGGAGCTAGGGATGGTCAGAATGCTGAGGGAGAAGAGAGAGCGAGACCAGACGAGAGGTGGTAATAAACAGAGGCCACTGGGTTATTAGTGATGTGAGAACAACAGGCTTTGTCCTTCGGCCTCATCGCAGGAGATACCAATAACGTTGAGAGCTTTAGATTCCACAGATTCCACTTTAGATTCCAAATAATCCAATAAGCTGTGTTTGCAAATGCCTGAGTCACTGAGATGTTATCACAGTCAGATTTTTCTCTCATAACCTGAAAATATTGATATCATACATCCTGTAATTAGATGAGAGTTGTAAAAGAAGAAGAATAGATATCAGTGCCTCTTTAACAAATGAACAGAATCACTTTTCAGATATATTCAGCCATTGTGTATATACTTGTATTTTTGGGGAAAAAAATAAATTCTTAATTCTTGTGACTTGTAAGGAATATTAAAAAGATTACTGTTGAAGAGTCGAACCGTTATGAGTGCGCTTTGATTTTCCAGATCATAGACCCACTTTTCATCCCTGCAACGTAATGTGCTGTGCGATCCCTCATGAGGAGCTTCAACACAGGAGGAGATCATTAGGCTCTTCAAGGCCTGAGCGATGGGTGTTTGTCCGTGATCTTTTCTTTTGAAATGCTGAGCATCAAGCAAGGAATGAGCTCGTACCATTTTTAATGTGTTTGGTACGACTCAGCCAGGGTCGCACCACTGATCATTGTGCCGTTGTGTCTGGTATAGTTTGCTTCGTCTGAGCGTTGATTTGATTCTGAAGTTTGATACTGAAGTTTGAAGTGTGATTAATCTTTTTTTGATTGAATGTCTCCGCCATTTTATTGGAATTCATTCCCCGCTATTGAGCATGTTCTTTCTTTTTCTGCCTTTAATTTTTAGTTTTGGAACCTAGCCAGGACTACTTCTGCATGCCCACTCACTCATCTAGAAATATCGTTAAGCAATCCAAAAGCTCTAAATAAGCCAGAGCAACGAGGAATTGGCAAGGCCTTCGTTGCTGAATTTTCATTAGATGTGGATGTGGCACCATTCACGGCATGTTTTGATAGTTGACCCAGGAGCTCTCAGAGATCTTTGGCAAAACATAGCAGTAATAAACATGGTATGATAGATTAGTGACATACTGTAGAAGTCCTCCCCAGGCTGAATAATATCACTTCTTGTCATCCACAGATTCTTGAAGTGCAAGCCTTGTGTATACTTCTGTACATATACCACAAGAAAATCTTCCAGCACTATGCTGTTATACTCCTGCTGGTTGCTATTCTAGGTGAGTCCAATGTAATCTTCACATCTTCACTTGTTTTTCCCTTGCACTTGCCTTTGGCAATCTCTCACCACTGAATCATTCTCTGCCACCTTTTAACTCTTCATCTGCTTCTTTGATTCTTTTTCCTCATTCATTAATTTACAATTCACTAATTAGCTTTTGTTTTCTATATTTTTTGTTATTTCTTATTTTGTCGATTATCCATTTTGCTTTATTTTCTGTGCTGAATTTTGTTTTTATTGTATTTCTAGCATGTTCTTCAGCTTCATTACAGGAAATACAACACTGCTTATGATTATTCATGTATCAAACATTACAACCTTGTCATTTGGGAAAAAGAACAGATAAAATGGATAAATCATTTTTAGATAAACACACTGCTTATGATTTATGAGATGTAATATTGTAGCTTTATTATTTAGGAGAACAAATGGATACGAGGGGCATTGAAAAGGTTTGACGAATGACACACTCATAATAGTCCGAGACATTCTGAACCCAAAAAGTACAACGAGGCATACATGTATTAATCCTACTAGCAACGGTACCCGCCCTATGTGCGGGGCTTCAATTGGAAGGCCCAAATGAAAAGGCAAAATATCAGAAATTGAAGGCTTTTTTTAAATTTTTAACAATTCATATAAACATCCGTTGAATCATATCACACGCAAATCATCAAAATCTAAACACTACATAGCGCCCATTTTGAAAAAAGATTGAATTCTGCAAAACGGAAGCGGCCGCTACACGTCTTTCTCAGTCGCACGTTTATGTGTGAAGAGTGCGCGCCGAATCTGTAACAAGGAAGCGGCCGCTACACCTGTTTCTCAGTCGCTTTGCACACGCTGCCATGTTACTTCGGAGCCGCACGTTTATACAGGAAGAGTTCGTCAGGAGTCGATCTACTCTCTCCTGGTACGTAGAATATACAGTATTTGTAGAATTTCAACAAAAGCCACATCACTGTTCATATCGGTAAATATTATTCCATCGTGTTTGGAAAATCTGGAAAATTTGGAAAAATTGGAAAAACAATATAGGGTGGCGGACACGAAAGCACTGACGTGGTGACATCACCCCACACACCAAGTGGGGGTGGGCCACGCCCGGGAGAGAGGCGTGGCCTCACGATATACACGGGGCGCGCAGCCCTGAGCAGCTCAGTGTTACAGTGAGCTCTTGAATAAAGACTATTACAAGTTACCGCGTTGTCCGCTTCCTCCTTGCTCACAAGCAGCGCGCATAACACTGCGCTTTACTGGTGACCCTCGACGTTGGATCTGCCATAGCGATCCTTCCAAACACGACGCCATTGCCATGGCCAACAACGCTATGTCGGTTAAAATTCCCGAATTTTGGGAGGCCCAGGCCGAAGTTTGGTTCATCCAAGCCGAAGCCCAGTTTCAGCTTCGGCGCCTCACCGGCGACAACACGCGCTACTGCCACGTCGTCGCCTCCCCCGGGCCCGGCACGGCCGCTCGAGTTGTGTCCGTCCTTCGCCACCCACCGGACGACCACAAGTACGAGGCACTCAAGCGGCTGCTCCTAGCCACGTTCGGCCTCACGGAGGATGCACGGGCCGACCGCCTCCTGGATCTCCCCGAGCTCGGCGACACGCGCCTGTCAGTCCGAATGGACCATATGCTGTCACTGTTGGATGACGAAGCCCCTGGTTCTCTATTCCGGGCGCTTTTCCGTCGCCAACTTCCAGCACAGGCCGGGACCGTGCTAACGGAACCCCGAGCATTGGCCGCCGTGGCAGACAGGTACTTCGCGGCTTCGGACACGCGGGCGAGAGTCGGTGTGGCCCACCTCGTGGATCCCGAGGCTGATGCTGATCCACAGCATCAGCTTCCACAGCATACACAGCATGCTGATACGCACCTCATGGCCGCCGCCACGCCCTGCCCACCGCCGCGGCAAAAACCGCCACCGCGGGGAAAACCGCCGGCTCCACCGGCCTGGCAGAGCCAGCCGCACTCCTCCAGCTCCACCACCTGGTGCTGGTTCCACGCCAAGTTCGGCCACGAGGCTCGACAGTGTCATCCGCCATGCTCCTTCAACAGGTCGGGAAACGCCCGGGCCGGTGCTCGATAGTGGCAATGAGCGCCGGCCGTTCGAGCAGCCTGCTGTTCATAACGGACACCTTATCCGGGCGCCGTTACCTGTGCGACACAGGAGCGCAGGTGAGTGTTGTTCCTGCCAGTACGTCGGACAAGCACGCCGCGGGCGGGGGCCCCGCGCTGCTTGCCGCGAACAGGACGCCCATCCGTACGTACGGAAAACGCTGCCTCTCTCTGCGGTTCGGAGGGCAGGTTTTCCGATGGTCGTTCGTCACCGCCGATGTGCCCATGGCATTGCTTGCCGCGGACTTCCTGTGCGCCAATGGGCTCCTGGTCGACGTAAAGCACAGACGTCTTGTCCAGGCCGAGACGTTCAGCTCGCTTGCTTGTGCGCTGCCCAGCTCGTCGAGCAGCTCACCGAGCGGCTCACCGAGCGGCTTGCCAAGCGGCTTGCCGAACGGTTCGGTTCCGGCCACGTTGATCTGTACGCTTCCGGCAGCGGACGAATTCACCCGCCTCCTCGCCGGCTTCCCAGCCCTCACGTGGCCCACCTTCTCGGCGGGGGCCGTCAAGCATGGGGTGGCCCATCACATCCCCACCGTCAGGCCACCGGTCTATGCCCGGGCACGCCGCCTCGAGCCGACGAAGCTGGCGGTAGCAAAAGCGGAGTTCGCTACCCTGGAGCGACTCGGCATCGTTCGGCGCTCAGAGAGCGCTTGGGCGTCGCCGCTGCACATCGTGCCGAAGCCCGGCGGGGGATGGCGACCGTGCGGGGACTATCGCCATCTCAATGACGCCACGACTCCCGACCGCTACCCCGTCCCCCACATTCAGGACTTTTCCGCCCGTTTGGCGGGCATGTTCTTCTTCTCGAAGGTGGACCTCATACGCGGCTACCATCAGGTCCCCGTCAGGCCGGAGGACGTCCTGAAGACGGCGGTCATCACGCCGTTCGGACTCTTCAAATTCCTGCGGATGCCCTTCGGTCTGAAGAATGCGGCTCAGGCGTTCCAGCGGCTGATGGACAGCATCCTGCGCGACTTGGATTTTGTATACGTCTACCTGGACGATATCCTCGTCGCCAGCGCGTCCCGCAAAGAGCACCTACACCACCTCCGCACGCTCTTCGAATGCCTGGGCCAGCATGGCCTGATTGTGAACCCCGCAAAGTGCCGGTTCGGCGTCGCCGTAATCGATTTTCTGGGGCACCGCATCACCAGGCATGGAGCCGTCCCCCTGCCGGCCAAGGTGGAGGCGGTGAAGGGGTTTCCGCGCCCCCGCACGATCAGGGGGCTGCAGGAGTTCCTGGGCATGGTGAACTTTTACCATCGGTTCCTGCCCCGTATCGCCCAGCTCCTGCGCCCCCTGCACGAAGCTCTCCGAGGTAAGCCGGGCAAAGGCGACGTTACCTGGACCGAGCAGATGGATGCGGCGTTCACGGGCGCGAAGCTCGCCTTGGCTAACGCCACCATGCTCGCGCACCCGGCGCCCGATGCACCAATCGCCCTCACCACCGACGCCTCGGACTACGCGGTGGGTGCGGTGCACGAGCAATGGGTGCGTGGAGCTTGGCAACCGCTGGCGTTCTTTAGCCGGCAGCTTCGCCTGCCCGAACGCCGTTACAGTACCTTCAACCGCGAGTTGCTCGGGCTTCACTTGGCGGTCAGGCACTTCCGCCATCTGCTCGAGGGCCGTGCATTCACGGCCTTCGTCGACCACAAGCCGCTGATCTTCGCGATGGGCAAGGTCACTGAGCCGTGGTCGGCCCGGCAGCAGCGTCACCTCACGGCCGTGTCCGAGTACACGACGGACATCCGGCACGTCGCTGGGAAGGACAACCCGGTGGCGGATTGCATTTCCCGGGCCGTCGCCCATGCAGTCCACCTCGGCATCGACTATGCCCGGATGGTAGCGGACCAGGCCGCTGACCCCAACGTCCAGGCTTTGCGGACCGCCGTCATGGGCCTCCGCGTCACCTAGGTGCCGTTCGACGGCGTGGGCGTGGCCCTCTTGTGCGACGTCTCCCTCGGGCGGCCTCGCCCCATCGTGCCCACGGGCTGGCAGCGCCAGGTGTTTGACGCCATCCACGGCCTGTCCCACCCGGGCACGAGGGCCTCCCGAAGGTTGATCGCCGACAAATTCGTCTGGCATGGCCTCCGGAAGGCCGTCGGCGGCTGGGTAAAGTTACTTATTAAAAACTTAAAGTTACCAAGGTGCACCGGCACACCCAGGCCCCGTTGGCCCCGTTTACGGTGCCGGAACGCCGGTTTGACCACGTCCACGTGGACCTGGTGGGACCTCTGCCCCCCTCGCGGGGTTTCACCCACGTCCTCACCATGGTGGACCGCACCACCCGGTGGCCGGAGGCCGTGCCCTTGGCGTCGCCGACGGCGGCGGACGTCACGCAGGCTTTCATCGCCACCTGGGTCGCCCGGTTCGGCGCCCTCTCAGACATCTCGTCCGACCGCGGCCCCCAGTTCACCTCGGAGCTCTGGGGGGCGGTCGCGCAGGAGCTCGGGGTCCGGCTGCACCGAACCACGGCCTACCACCCCCAGGCTAACGGCCTGTGTGAGCGATTTCACCGCTCATTGAAGGCCGCGCTCCGGGCCACCCTCCGCGACGGCGGCTGGGTCGACAGGCTCCCCTGGGTCCTGCTGGGCCTCCGGACGGCGCCCAAGGAGGACCTGCGCGCATCCGCGGCGGAGTTGGTCTTCGGGCAACCGCTGCGGGTGCCGGGCGAGTTCCTCCCCGACTCCACGGCACCATGGTCCGCGGCACATCAGCGCTCCGCTCTGCAGGAGACCGCCCAGAGGTTCGCCCCGGTGCCAACGGCACGCCACGGGCACCCACCGACGCACGTCGCCCTGGAGCTTCGCACGGCGGAGTACGTCTTCGTCCGCCACGATGCCCACCGGACACCACTGCGGCCCCCGTACGACGGGCCTTTCCGCGTGCTGGAGACCAGGGTGAAGCACTTCACCCTGGACATCGGCGGTACTCCTGACCACGTTTCTGTGGACCGCCTCAAGCCGGCCCACCTCGACGTGGACCATCCACCGCCGCCACGCCGCCCCCCGGTCCTGCACCCATCCCAGGGGCAGCCGGAGGCATCCCAGATGGCATCCCTGCATCCCAGACGCCGCCAGTCGCCAGGGGGTGCTTCGGCCGGGTCATCCGTTTGCCCCGCAAACTGACCCTTCAGGTGCGCGGGGATTCTGGGGGGGGCGCGTGTGGCGGACACGACAGCACTGACGTGGTGACATCACCCCGCACACCAAGTGGGGGTGGGCCACGCCCGGGAGAGAGGCGTGGCCTCACGATATACACGGGGTGCGCAGCCCTGAGCAGCTCAGTGTTACAGTGAGCTCTTGAATAAAGACTCTTACAAGTTACCGCGTTGTCCGCTTCCTCCTTGCTCACAAGCAGCGCGCATAACACGTGCTTTAATAGCCTATTTTACTCCCAGGGGTCCCAGGAATACCCACCCAAAACATCGTTGCGATCGGTTGAGCCGTTTTTGCGGTACCTTCGAACGGACGGACGGACATTTGGTGAATTATAGTAAGATATCTGTTTAATCTCTTTAGATCCAAAAAAAAAAAAAATTAATTAGGGGTTGGCAGAATAACTTATAAGCTCTTTGCTTATTTGGGTTCCTTCTGATGACTCCAATGCAGTATTTGGTCTTACATTTGATTATGGGTGCATGGATTCACCTCTGAACCATCTAGCCTGGGTTTGAATCTCGGCCCAGCTATATACTGTCATACCGGTGTTTTTCAGGCAGGGTGATTCTCCCTCAGACAGACGTCAAACTAGGTGTCCTGTCTGCTAGCTAGTATTAGTTGGTGGACATTAAAGATTCCACCGTGTCCTTCATGAACAGGAGGTGAGCTATCACCAGCATCATGACCAAATTCCAAATTCCTGCCCTAATCTACAGAACACAACATCAGCGGCACAGCCGCACCCTTAGCCAATGTTAATACCTCTCAGTCTCTTGTTATTTACATATTAACTGCTATTGGCATTACATGTGGTACATGCTTCGTAGCCTCAGTGGTGTGAGTTTCTGTCCACGCTGTCACTGATGACTTGCCAACAAGTTATGATACCGGTCTGGCGACTGAAGGTGGTGTGTAGTATTGGGATTATGATGTATGTGCTACTTTTGAATGTCTGAAGCTGTAGAGGAATTCGGGTAGAGTTTGAAACAGCAAAGGGCTTACCATGTGTAGCGAATTACTTGGTTGCTTTATGCAGTTTTCTTTGGCTAGAACAGCATGGGGGTAAATGCATTGAAATTCTAGCCAACTGGGGTAATTGATTCGGTGAGAGCTGATTGGTTATTTCCTCCAATTATGGGTGAGAGACTTGATTAGGTCCAGTTATTACATATATATAAATATATATATATATATATATATATATATATATATATACTGCACATATTGCTGCATTTGTCGGGGGGGGGAGTGGGGGGGGATGGCATAGAGATTACCTTAGAACAGATATAAATGTATGGAGTATGAGAGTAGCATGGTCCGGGGTACAAGTAGTTAGCCAATATTGATGTAATAAGCAGGGACACTTCACCTTATGGATTGTCTTGTTTGAACATGCACCATACGGAGGGTGGTGTGTTGTAATTAATAGTGAGGGATTAAAGGTAGACAAACATGTGCAAAGCCTCTTGTTTAATATCACCAGGTGGGACTGGGTGGCCTTAAGAAAGCAAAGGGGAGAGCAAGGCAGATCATAATGGGGCTTTGCCCGGCTTAGAGTAAAGGGGGGGGAGGGGAGAGCGGAGTGTCGATCATCTCCTGAAGGGACGGAGCAATGAACGCCTCCAAGGATGGAGTGTTGTCTGGAGAGCGAAGGGGAGGAGCTTGAGAGGCACGTGGCACTGGACTCGGAGAGGAGGGTAAAGAAAGGGCGCTTTGAGGAGAATTGATGGTGTGCCCCAGAGGGGCTTATGTCGCGTGTGTTTGGGGTGCTTGAAGATAGCGCTGGCTGAAGAGAATTGGAATGTGTTAGGGAGAGCGTCACGCTAGGAGGAGAGAAAAGGGTCATTCCCCTGAAGACATCCCCTTCCTTCGATGTCCCTACCACCAGAGATAAGCCCACCCGGTTTTTTTTTTGTTTTTGTTTTTTGGATACTGAATCGAGGCTCGTGAAAGATTCCATTTCCCCATCTGTGATTGAATCTGGAGTAACTCATCTTAGATTTGTTTCGTTTATTTTTCTTCATTGTATGTAGGTACTTATTACTCCCGCCAGGGAGTAATGCATTCGATCGTGTCCGTGTGTGTGTGTGTGTGTGTGTGTGTGTGTGTGTGTGTGTGTGTGTGTGTGTGTGTGTGTGTGTGTGTGTGTGTGTGTGTGTGTGTGTTCGTATGTTCATGTGTTCGTGTGTTTGTGAACAAGATATCTGGAAAAGTTCTGAACGGATTTGGATGAAAGTTGGTGGGATGATTGCCCTTGGGATAAGGAAGAATTGATTAGTTTTTGGTGAAGCTCAGGATATTATTCCGGATCCAAGAAATTTTTGAAGGATTTTTTACCATTGGAAGATAGGGCTCAGCAACGGCCACCCACGGCGGGAGTATGCGCTCTACTGAGTGGCGTTCTAGTTGATTACTTGTTACGTACTTTCCCATTTTCCCGAATGTGAAATTACCCGTTGTCAGATTCAATCTCCCCTGTTTTGGTGTTACGGGAAATAAACCCGTTGGTTTTACAAGAGCTCTAAAGTTGTCATGTTTCTCCTCACAACCATTCCCTCAAGCCTGCCATAATTGAACGCAGTCTGAGGGAGGTAAAGTCAGTTTTGTCCATCCATCCAGTATTGGTGTTAATCGGCATGGATGCAACAATATACAGTCACGTGAAAAAGTAAGTACACCCCATGTAAAGTTTTGACTTTTTCAACATATTTCAACTTACAGCTATTTGATCTTCATTTCAACAATATTGGTAGATAAAGGTGATATAATATAACAAATATCATGAAACATTTACATTTTGTCGTCCATTGTATAATTTAAATGAACATAAATGCAAATTTCGCATGTGGAAAAAGTAAGTGCACCCCTACATTTATCACTACTTCAAATACCTAAAATTAGAATCAGGTGCACCAGCTCAGGTGCAAATGATTAGAACATCGTCAGAGAGGATCTTGGAGGAACCTGTCTTATTTAAACCTCAGACATTTAGTTTGGTTTGCTCTTTGTTGTTGAAGAGTGCGGCGTCACCATGCCTAGATCAAAAGAGCTCTCTGAGGCCTTCATAAAGAAGGTTATAGATGCTTACGAGTCTGGGAAGGGATTTAAAAAGATCTCCAAGCAATTTGAAATCAATCATTCGACTGTCCGGTAGATCATCTACAAGTGGAGAAGATTCCAAACAACTGCCAACTTGTTCAGGCCAGGCCGCCCTAGCAAATTCAGCCTGAGGGCAGACCGCAAGATGCTGAAAGAAGTCTCGAAGAACCCCAGAATGTCATCACGGGACCTACAGGTAGCTCTTGCCACTGTTGATGTCAAAGTGCACGAGTCTACCATTAGAAAGAGGCTGCACAAATTTGATCAAATGGGAGGTGTGTCAGGAGGACTCCTTTGTTGTCCAGAAAGAACATCAGGGCAAGACTAAAGTTTGCCAATGACAACTAGGCAAAGACCAGCACTTCTGGAACAATGTGCTCTGGACAAATGCGTCAAAGGTAGAGCTATTTGGCCACAGTACCAGAAGACATGTTGGGTGAAAACCAAAGACAGCATTTGATCACAAGAACCTGATACCAACTGATACCTGATACCAACTCTTTCCCACACCCTCTCCCTCCCATAGATCTTCCGATGTCCCTGCTCTCAAATGTTGTACTTGTGTGCTTCCCTCTCTCTCCCCATCTTGTCTCCCATCCCCTTTATTTTTACGTGTCCGTTTTTTTTGTTATGTTTTATGTGCCAATATGTGTTTGATGTGCTAGCTCTTAAATGAGCCTCGATCGAGTATACAAAAAAAAAAAAACTGTAAAGCATGGTGGTGGAAATATTATGGTTTGCAGCAGATTTGCTGCATCAGGGCCTGGGAAGCTCACCATCATAGAATCCACTATGAATTCTTAATTGTACCAGAGCGTGCTTGAGGATAATGTGAGGCCATCTGTCGGAAGTTGAAGCTCAACCGAAGATGGACCTTGCAACATGGCAATGACCCTAAACATACCAGTAAATCCACCAAGGAATGGCTGAAAAGAAAGAAATGGAGGGTTCTGGAATGGCCAAGTCAAAGCCCGGATCTAAATCCCATTGAGATGTTGTGGGGGGATTTGAAACGAGCTGTGCATGCAAGAAACCCCTCAAACATCGCACAGCTGAAAGAATTCGGCATGGAGGAGTGGGCAAAAATTTCTCCCAGTCGATGTCAGACACTGGTAGACAGTTATAAGAAATGCCTACTTGAGGTTGTTTCTGCCAAAGGGGGCAATACCACCTATTAGAGCCAAGGGTGCACTTACTTTTTCCACATGCGAAATTTGCATTTATGTTTATTTAAATTATACAATGGACTACAAAATGTAAATGTTTCATGATATTTGTTATATTATATCACCTTTATTTATCACTATTGTTGAAATGAAGATCAAATAGCTGTATGTTGAAATATGTTGAAAAAGTCAAAACTTTACATGGGGTGTACTTACTTTTTCACGTGACTGTAGATTTTTTTTTTGTTTTGCAAGAAATTTCACAAGGAACTTTTACAATGAGTGTTTGTTCACAAGGAGCTTCTACACATTAATTGCGATTCTTATCTCCACCAACGAAGGTGGACGGAGGTTATGTTTTCACCCCTGGGTGTTTGTCTGTGAGCACAATATCTCAAAAACCATATGGATGGATTCGGACGAAGCCTGGTGGACGGTTGGGTGTGAGACCAGGATTAATTAATTTCGAATTTGGTGAAGATCCGGATCCAGATGTTGACCCGAGAGTTTCTTAAATGATTCTTCGCCATTCAGTGATAGGGCTAAAACCGATATATAGCACAATATCTCAAAACGTTATGGACAGATTTGGACTAAACTTGATGGACAGGTTGGGTGTGTGAAAAGGATAAATTGATTCGATTTTGGTGAAGATCCGGATCCGGATAAGGATATGATAACAAAAAATTGAACAATACGACTGTGTCACCAATATGCCATCAATCTGCATATGTATGGATAGGGATCACGTTTGTGAAGTTTCGTGTTGATTGGATAAGGTTAGTTTTTCTATCCAAGATGGCTGCCAAACCACGTGACCTACGACATCATCATTTTAAAACTATATGCAACAGTGCTGTTAGATGATATTTGTAAAATTTTGCATCGATAGGGTGAGCGGTTTCAGAGATATAATTATTTAATATTTACCTTCAATCCAATATGGCTGCCAAACCATGTGACCTATGATGTCCTAAATTTAATATTTCAATACAAATAGGTCGTAGATCATGTGCATGCAATTTCAGATTTTTAGGATAAGGTATTCGATTAAAACATTTTTGGCTGGTATACCACTTCACCTATGATGTCATCATTATCATGCTTTTGTTCTCCATTGGGCGTACTTGACAATGTGCCAAAACATTCTGCATGGGTGTCACTCCTACCCTGAAAGTTTCATCTCAATCGGACATATGGTCGCTGAGAAAAACGAGGTTTAGCCCGTACGGACGGACGGGCAGACAACCAGAAAACATAATGCCTCGGGCGACTTTGTCGGCGGAGGCATAAAAAATTTCATTGATTCTTCACCAATGAGAGATGGGGCCAAAACGATATGTAGCATATTTCAAAAGGTTGTGTGGATTTTGGCAAAACTTGGTGGATGAGTTATACTTACAGGAACAAGCCAATGAGGTTTTGGTTAATGTCCAGGTGCAGATATGGCCTATGAGTAGGATATGAAGCGTAAACTGTTCAACTTGGCAGAGGTATGTGCACTAACGAGTGCCGTTCTAGTTTAAATTATTTTGAGTTGTCAACATACATTTGTTAGTCGTGTGCTCAAAATTGATATTGGGTAGTGTTCATTTGATTACCAGTGGAGTCGTTTTGATGATATGAACCACCTTTGAGGTGGAGTACCAGCAGAGGGCAGGCACATCAAAGCATTTCATATCCTGAAAGGAATATTAAGCCATCTATATGCATTTGTGGACTTCAAACAACTCTTAGCATTCGATCAGACAAATATGCTTTAAAATGCATTTGGCTTTTTGTGAGTGCAAGCGCATTATTATTTAACTATCTTCCTATTTGATATTTCTGCTGTATCCCCACTAGCAAGGCTGATTGGGTATATGCTCATTACAATTCCAATGCCATAATTCTGATCCAATTGTTATTCCACATGTAAGGGGTCATTGTAATATTATCTCTCTGTTTCTAAGTTCTGAATTGTCTGTATGGGTATAGTAATATAACATCAATTAATTGAAGAGATAATGACAAGGACCCTTTTACAATGACTCTTCTTGCAGCCACAGTAGAACCCATCTGACTTTATTTGCTAATTGCATGGAGATTGTCAGAATTCCCAAGAATAAATAACAATTAAGAATGAGAGCAATTCACCTATTAAGCTGTGCGTTTACTTGAGGTTTGCAGCATAAGCCTTCGATGGAAAATTAATGAATGCAGTATTTTAATTCAAGTTGATGAAATTTATTTTCTGCAGTTTAAGAAATAAAAATACCGTATCTAGTGTGTCCAAAATTTTGGTGCGTTATCATAACATATTTAAAACCTAGTGTTTTTTCACTTGACTTTCAGGCTCAGTGACCGCCTTCTGCACGCGTGGCGTTATGGCTTTGATCCTCCTCTCTGCCATGGGTGACATGCAACTCACTCACTCCATGTTCTATATCCTGCTCATCTGCCTCTTCGCATCTGTTTTCTTTCAGGCTGAGTAAGAATATTGAGAAATTCACATTAACTTGGCAACCTGCTGACTGCAGCCCACACCGTGCACAAGCATAATAGACAAAGAACAGCTTGATCCTACACCTGCACCTAACTTTTATTTTATTATATAGCACTTTTCTTGCTCAGAATCTACCATGGTTTCTACACAAACCATCATGTAGGTTGAGCGCAGCACCTCTGCACTGGGAATATGCCATTCTTTACTACTAGTGAGGTACCCGTGCTATGCACAGGTGGGAGGCCAGAAGCAAACAGACAATGCAGAAACGGCGAATGCAAAAGCATGAAACCAATAAATTCCACATTCCTGTAGCACCTTCAGTCGCACATCAGACGTGGACAGCAAGTTCGTGAAGGACTTTCATGAAAAACGTACCCATTGGCAAACAAACGGGTACGTTTGTTCCATACTCAGTCAATGGCAAATCTGCATATGGCGATCCACAAATTCACGTTTGGAAAGTAGAAACCGTCACGGCCTTTCGTCATTCACTTGAACTCGATATCTCTTTTTTCATTCCAAACAGCATAACTCCAATCACAAATGAAATAACATTAATATAAAAAATTAAACTTTTAACAACATTCGTGACATAAACAAATATTTAAATCCTGATGTAAAGTTCTGTACGGTTGGGTGAATACAATTACGAATTCAAAATCGTAATTGTATTCACTCAATTCCAATCATCAATTGATACTTTAACAAAACGATTAACACGATCAACGTTTAACGATTTAACATTACGATTGAATGACGGTTGTATTTGGATATAATCAAACCTGCGCATTGCCGTCATCTGTCCACTTCCGCATTCGCGGCAGGTTCATAATTGTCATAAAAATCTAAACAGTATTTGTAGAATTTCAATAAAAGCCACATCACTGTTCATATCGGTAAATATTATTCCATCGTGTTTGGAAACATTTGAAAAACGATATAGCCTATTTTACTCCCAGAGGTCCCAGGAATACCCACCCAAAATATCGTTGCGATCGGTTAAGCCGTTTTTGCGGTACCTTCGAACGGACAGACGGACATTTTGGGAATTATAGTAAGATGAATAACAAACTGAGCCAGACAAAACTACATTATATTCATGTTTGCTAAGTGCCAGCACATATGCCAGAATCAAAACAACTCAACCTGTCACTTTCATCTCTGTATGACCTTCACTAATTTGTTCTCAGCTTCCTACAGCAAGCAGCAGAAATGTTTGGACCATGTCGCCTTGTTGCAGGCAGCTACATCTCCATAACAGTGAGCTCTGTGTTAGCAGGTAAATAACATTTCTTAACGAGTGGTCTTTATCGAAAAACACACCAAAACATGCTTATGCACTTTGTTCTCTTCAAAAATCTTTGAAACTTTTTGCGAGGTTGGCGGTTTGAACCTCGGCCAAGACATACCAAAGGCTTATAAAATGGGACATGCTGTTTTCTTACCTGAAGTTAAAACGTGTAAAAAGGATAGAGCACAGACAAGCAAGCAGAGGTTGGCAACAATTGTGCAGGCTTTGATGGGTCTAATGGCCTCCTTTCTTGAAGTTCCTTGTAAGGGAATTCACATAATATTTGATAAAAGACTGGAATGTATTCAAACATATTATTGCAGCTTCAATTATATATATATATATATATATATATATATATATATATATATATATATATATATATATATATATATATGTATATATATATATATGTATACATATATATATATATACATTATACAGTATATACAGTCGTCGCCAAAAAATATTGGCACTCTTGCACTTTTTTCAAATAACTCACAATTTTGTAATAACTCATATGTCTGACCTCCCCAGGCTCTAAAAATCAGTTGAAATTGAAAAAAGTATTTCAGCTCCACAAATCTTTATTTCACTGTTAATATTACAGAACCATTGTTTTTGATTCAGAACTTAATATATCATTTTAAATCAGCAAATAAAAAGAAATGGCATTGACAAAATTATTGACACCCTGGACTTAATATTTGGTATCACAGCCTTTGGACAAAATAACTGCAGTGAAGCGCTTTCTATAGCCATGAATGAGCTTCCTACACCTCTCTGCTGGCAGTTTGACCCACTCCTCTTGTGCACACCGCTCCCAAGTCTCCCACATTTGAAGGGTGCCTTCTCCCAACTGCTGTTTTCAGATCTCACCACAGGTGTTCAATGGGATTTACAGTGCATTCAGAAAGTATTCAGACCCCTTCACTTTTTTCACATTTTGTTATGTTGCAGCCTCATGCTGAAATCGTTTAAATTCATTTTTTCCCTCATCAATCTACACTCAATACCCCATAATGACAAAGAGAAAACAGGATTTTAGAAAGTTTTGCAGATTTATTAAAAAGAAAAAACTGAAATATCACATTTACATAAGTATTCATACCCTTTGCTATGACACTTGAAATTTATCTCAGGTGCCTCCCATTTCTTTTGATCATCTTTGAGATGTTTCTACACCTTGACTGGAGTCCACCTGTGGTAAATTCAATTGATTGGACATGATTTGGAAAGGCACACACCTGTCTATATAAGGTCTCACAGCTGACAATGCATATCAGAGCAAAAACCAAGCCATGAGGTCGAAGGAACTGCCTGCAGAGCTCAGAGACAGGATTGTGTCGAGGCACACATCTGGGGAAGCCTACAAAAAAAATTCTGCTGCATTGAAGGTTCCCAAGAGCACAGTGGCCTCCATAATTCTTAAATGGAAGAAGTTTGGAACAACCAGGACTCTTCCTAGAGCTGGCCGCCCGGCCAAACTGAGCAATCGGGGGAGAAGGGCCTTGGTAAGAGAGGTGACCAAGAACCCGATGGTAACTCTGGCTGAGCTCCAGAGATCCTGTGTGGAGATTTGAGAAACTTCCAGAAGGACAACCATCACTGCAACACTCCACCGATCTGGGCACTATGGCAGAATGGCCAGACAGAAGCCCCTCCTCAGTAAAAGACACATGAAAGCCCGCTTGGAGTTTGCAAAAAAGCCCGCTGGCTGCATTGAAGGTATATATGCCATATATATATATATATATATATATATATATATATATATATATATATATATATATATATATATACACTATATATATATATATATATATATACACTATATATATATATATGTACAGTCATGTGAAAAAGTAAGTACACCCCATGTAAAGTTTGGACTTTTTCAATATATTTCAACATACAGCTATTTGATCTTCATCTATCTATAATTCCAGCAATCTCTGTGTGTATGTCTGTGTGTCTGTGTGTCTGTGTGTCTGTGTGTCTGTGTGTTTGTCTGTGACCGCTGTTTCTCGACAACCACGGGTCCGATATACTTGAAACTTGCCAGGTATATTGCTGGGGACCCGAGGATGTGCCTTTTCAAGGTTTGTAATTAATCGGACAAGTACCTACCGAGCTATGTCCAAAAAACGCTTCAACCAATCAGAGAGCAGCGAGCTATCACGTGTGCCGAACCGTTAATGCAATGCAAGCGTTAATGCGTTAATGCAAGGCTTTTCTTTTTTTCCCTCTTCTCTTTCTACTTTTCCTTGCGATTAAATTGCAAACAGCCAAAATACGTTGGCGCTAATTGAATAATTGGCCATTAACACTAAAATAATCGTAACTGCGATATGCCAACTTCCGGACAGTGCAGCCTTCCATGTTGTTGTTGTTTGCAGCAGCTGTTTGCAGCAAGGCAAGGCTTTTCTTTTTTTCCCTCTTCTCTTTCTACTTTTCCTTGCGATTAAATTGCAAAAAGCCAAAATACGTTGGCGATAATTGAATAAATGGGCATTAATAGATAGATAGATAGATATGCGATATGCGAACTTCCGGACAGTGTGCGCGTTACGAGCTGACCGCCATTACGGTACGTAATTCGATTTCTTATGCGCATTATTTCTCCCAATTCAGTCAGAGCGAAGGGTGGAAGCGAAGAGCGTTGTTATTTTTTGTTTACGGGCGTACGGGCGGGGTAGAGCGTACGGGTAGCGTTTTTTTTTTTTTTTGGCAAGGAACGGGCACCCACGTACGGGCAATGCCCTAGTTTCAACAATATTGATAGATAAAGGTGATATAATATAACAAATACCATGAAACATTTACATTTTGTAGTCCATTGCATAATTTAAATAAACATAATTGCAAATTTCGCATATGGAAAAAGTAAGTACACCCTTGGCTCTAATAGGTGGTATTGCCCCCTTTGGCAGAAACAACCTCAAGTAGGCGTTTCTTATAACTGTCGACCAGTCTCTGACATCGACTGGGAGAAATTTTTGCCCACTCCTCCATGCAGAATTCTTTCAGCTGTGCGATGTTTGAGGGGTTTCTTGCATGCACAGCTCGTTTCAAATCCCCCCCACAACATCTCGATGGGATTTAGATCCGGGCTTTGACTTGGCCATTCCAGAACCCTCCATTTCTTTCTTTTCTGCCATTTATTGGTGGATTTACTGGTATATTTAGGGTCATTGTCATGATGCAAGGTCCACCTTCGGTTGAGCTTCAACTTTCCGACAGATGGCCTCACATTATCCTCAAGCACCCTCTGGTACAATGAAGAATTCATAGTGGATTCTATGATGGTGTGCTGCCCAGGCCCTGATGCAGCAAAGCTGCCCCAAACCATAATATTTCCACCACCATGCTTTACAGTTGGTATCTGGTGCATGTGGTCAAATGCTGTCTTTGGATTTCGCCAAACATGTCTTCTGGTACTGTGGCCAAATAGCTCTACCTTTGACTCATCTGTCCAGAGCACATTGTTGCAGAAGTGCTGGTCTTTGCCAAGGTGTTCATTGGCAGACATGAGTGTTGCCATGATGTTCTTTCTGGACAGCAAAGGTTTCCTCCTGGCACACCTCCCATGTCGATCAAATTTGTGCAGCCTCTTTCTAATGGTAGACTCGTGCACTTTGACATCATCAGTGGCAAGAGCTACCTGTAGGTCCCGTGATGACATTCTGGGGTTCTTAGAGACTTCTTTCAGCATCTTGCGGTCTGCTCTCGGGCTGAACTTGATGGGGCGGCCTGGCCTGAACAAGTTGGCAGTTGTTTGGAATCTTCTCCACTTGTAGATGATCTTCCGGACAGTCGAATGATTGATTTCAAATTGTTTGAAGATCTTTTTAAATCCCTTCCCAGACTCGTAGGCATCTATAACCTTCTTTCTGAAGGCCTCAGAGAGCTCTTTTTATCTAGGCATGGTGACGCCACACACTTCAACAACAAAGAGCAAACCAAACTAAATGTCTGAGGTTTAAATAAGACAGGTTCCTCCAAGATCCTCTCTAACGATGTTCTAATCATTTGCACCTGAGCTGGTGCACCTGATTCTAATTTTAGGTATTTGAAGTAGTGATAAATGTAGGGGTGTACTTACTTTTTCCACATGCGAAATTTGCATTTATGTTTATTTAAATTATACAATGGACTACAAAATGTAAATGTTTCATGATAATTCTTGTATTATATCACCCTTATCTATCAATATTGTTGAAATGAAGATCAAATAGCTGTATGTTAAAATATGTTGAAAAAGTCAAAACTTTACATGGGGTGTACTTACTTTTTCACGTGACTGTATATATATTTTTTTTTTACACATGCACCAATACATGCACAACTGGAATGGCACTCAGTAGAGTGCATACCACAGCCAGGTTGAACAATTTACGTTTTGTATCCAATTGATGGGCCGGAACTAGATTTGTACCTGAACCAAAATCGAATTGGCATATTCTTGTTGCCGAATCAACTCATCCCCTAGTTGCGGCATAATCCATCCACACCGTTTTGAAAAATCTGATATATGTCGTTTTGGCACCCTCTCTCAATGGTGAAGAATCACGTCAAAAAATCAATAAATTCACATATCCAGATACAGATTGAAATCTTTACCAAAACTGAATCAATTCTTCTTTTTCACAACAACCTACACACCAACTTTCTGCCGAAACCGTCTATAGCTTTTTGAGCATGCGATGTATCGTTTTTGGCCTATCAATTAATGGTGAAGAACCATTTTAAAAATTATAGTATCCAGATCCAGATCTTCACCAAAATCTAATCATTTCGTCCTTGTTACACACCCAAGCTGTCCACCAAATTTACTCCAAATCCGTCCACAACTTGTTGAGAATCCTGATCACAGACAGACAGGGGTGAACACGTCATGTCTGCCCACCTTCGTTGGTGGAGGTAATTATGCACACATACATGCACTATCCTACAAAAGCCATAAGACAATTTTCTTGACAATGCATGACTAGCCTTGATACATTGTCGGGCATCTGCCTGCCATAATTGCAGTTTAAGTGCTGACCTAACATCTGATAACAGTTTAAAATCAATTTGAGATGTGATTATCCATTATCCTCAAATATTGTGTCATTTTAGTTGTTTCTGATTTTGTGCTCACTGTCATTGAGTGCATAACTGAACTTCCAAGAGTCCCACAGATCCTGTGGTCAAACCTAAGCCGCTGGATGCCCATTCATTATCCCATGGAATGTATCAACATGTATTTACCGCACGAATTAAATGCTTTTTTGCAGCTGCTCACCTCCAGGTACTTGTTGAAATTCAAGGATATATAAATTACTCTCATGCTTTCTGATATCCCAGTGACTTTCGAAGCTTATTCACCCCACCGTGGAGGTTTGCAGTGTCACAAAAGTTATCGTTATTCTGTGTAAATAATGCACATGATTTTCTTTCCTTTTAAAGTTGTTATCAATAGTCTTCCAGGTGATCAATGGTCAGGGTTGCTGTTGCAGGTTGTCTTCCAATTAATGGCTCCTTTCCTCACAGTTAAATTATGCATGGCTGTGATGGCTGAAAGTGTCCTGATGGAGGTCCTGCTCTCTTACAATTATTCTCATTCTTTGTTGGAACTTCATTAACTTCTTTCTCCTCGATGCTCCTGGAAATAAGTGATGAGACTGTTCACGGACTATTTATGCCATGTCGTTTGTCAATGTTAATGATTGTGCAAGTTGGATGGATGTGCGGGCACTTCTCAATCATGGAAGCAAGTGAGGGTTGGTAGGATGTGTACATGCATAGCATATTGCATTGTACAGACTATCACAATCACTCCTCAATCGGTGTTATAACATTAAGAAAGATATCTTATTCACTTTTCCGGATTTCTTTCCAAATTATGATTTGCACAGTTGTTCATCTTATTGAAATATCACCACTAATAGTACGGTAGGAACTTGCACTGGCAGGATAGCCTACACTCCTGGAGGTATGCACACTCGCCTCTGTGCCGTCTGGCCTGGGTTTGAATCTTGGCCCAACTATAAAATAAAATAAACTATCATCGCGGTGTCTCGCAGGTATGGCCGAGGTATCAATTTGTGTGCGGTCCCTCGTATTGACGTTAAACTGCGCACTCTGTCTTCCAGCATTAGTTTGCAGACGTTAAAGATCCCACCATGTCCTTCGTGAAGAGGAGGTGAGCTATCGTCGGCACCCTGTCCAAATTCCAATTTTCTGGCCTAACCGACAGAGGGTGTTGCATCAGCATCGCAACTGCATCCTCAACCAATCATGCTACTCGTAGCCTAATTTGAAAGAAGAAGTGGGACCATATTAGGCTGAAGAAGTACCTGTCTACGGATGTTTTTTTTAGGGAGAGCAAATATAATCGTTATTTGTTATAACAAACCATTAACTTTAATAAATTATTATTAAATTATATATATATATATATATATATATATATATATATATATATATATATATATATATATATATATATATATATATATATATATATACAGTCCCGTGAAAGAGTTAGTACACCCCATGTAAAGTTTAGACTTTTTCAACCTATTTCAACATACAGCTATTTGATCTTCATTTCAACAATATTGATAGATAAAGGTGATATAATATAACAAATATCATGAAACATTTAAATTTTGTAGTCCATTGTGTAATTTAAATAAACATAAATGAAAATTTTGCATGTGGAAAAAGTAAGTACACCCTTGGCTATAATCGGTGGTATTGCCCCCTTTGGCAGAAACAACCTCAAGTAGGCGTTTCTTATAACTTTCTACCAGTTTCTGACATCGACTGGGAGAAATTTTTTCCGACTCCTCCATGCAGAATTCTTTCAGCTGTGCGATGTTTGAGGGTTTTCTTGCATGCACAGCTCGTTTCAAATCCCCCCACAACATCTCAATGGGATTTAGATCCGGGCTTTGACCTGGCCATTCCAGAACCCTCCATTTCTTTCTTTTCAGCCATTCCTTGGTGGATTTACTGATATGTTTAGGGACATTGTCATGTTGCAAGCTCCACCTTCTGTTGAGCTTCAACTTTCCGACAGATGGCCACATTATCCTCAAGCACCCTCTGGTACAATGAAGAATTCATAGTGGATTCTATGATGGTGAGCTGCCCAGGCCCTGATGCAGCAAAGCTGCCCCAAACCACAATATTTCCACCACCATGCTTTACAGTTGGTATCAGGTTCTTGTGGTCAAATGCTGTCTTTGGTTTTCGCCAAACATGTCTTCTGGTACTGTGGCCAAATAGCTCTACCTTTGACTCATCTGTCCAGAGCACATTGTTCCAGAAGTGCTGGTCTTTGCCTAGGTGTTCATTGGCAAACTTTAGTCTTGTCCTGATTTTCTTTCTGGACAGCAAAGGTTTCCTCCTGTCACACCCCCCATGTATATCAAATTTGTGCAGCCTCTTTCTAATGGTAGACTCGTGCACTTTGACATCAACAGTGGCAAGAGCTACCTGTAGGTCCCGTGATGAGATTCTGGGGTTCTTCTAGAGTTCTTTCAGCATCTTGCGGTCTGCTCTCGGGCTGAACTTGCTGGGGCAGCCTGGCCTAAACAAGTTGGCAGTTGTTTGGAATCTTCTCCACTTGTAGATGATCTTCCGGACAGTCGAATGATTGATTTCAAATTGTTTGGAGATCTTTTTAAATCCCTTCCCAGACTCGTAGGCATCTATAACATTCTTTCTGAAGGCCTCAAAGAGCTCTTTTGATCTAGGCATGGTGATGCCGCACACTTCAACAACAAAGAGCAAACCAAACTAAATGTCTGAGGTTTAAATAAGACAGGTTCCTCCAAGATCCTCTCGAACGATGTTCTAATCATTTGCACCTGAGTTGGTGCACCTGATTCTAATTTTAGGTATTTGAAGTAGTGATAAATGTAGGGGTGTACTTACTTTTTCCACATGCGAAATTTGCATTCATGTTTATTTAAATTATACAATGGACTACAAAATGTAAATGTTTCATTATATTTGTTAAATTATATCACCTTTATCTATCAATATTGTTGAAATGAAGATCAAATAGCTGTATGTTGAAATATGTTGGAAAAGTCAAAACTTTACATGGGGTGTACTTACTTTTTCACGTGACTGTATATATCTCAGTTTCAGCACTCATAAGTGATGTATCTGGCATTAGTGGCTCACACAGATTAATGTTTGCCACATTTGTACATGACGAACACATTGTATACCACGTTTTGTTTGTCCAAGTAATAGCCTTCGGGCTAGTTGAGGATTTACTGTATTTAAATTAAACAATTAATTTACGTGTAAGCCTGCACAAAAAAATACAAAACATTGCCAGGGTTCTCTCTCAGAGATTTGTCAAACAGACCAATGGATTTCTTACCTATGAGCTAGCTCAAACATAGCTGTAAATATTTAAACAAGGCCAAGGCTTTCAATTATGGTGTCATTTTTCTTAATATGGTAGACCTCATCACATTTGATGCAACATTCGTGCAAAAAGGCCCGCTTTAAAGAATTGTAGCATATAATGATTAATGGTTACTTCTAAGAAAAAGATTTCCAATGAATCATGTAACACTGCAGATGTTTCATTGTCATTTTCATAGATCTCAGCATTGCATGGCTGAATAATGTAAATTGGCCATGTATCAAACTTCTGACATTTGGAACACATTTCGTTGCAGTCTTCTGTATTAACTTATACATATTTTCTCTATTTATTATACCTTTTAATTTACATTTGCTCAAATGTTTACACAGTAGGCTGGCTACACCAGTCTCTAAATGCAGGTCATGAGAAAGAGGCAATGAGCTGCAAAATTTGAAAGAATCATGGTTTTCTTAAGTGATATTTTATTCAAGGATGAGAACTATCAAATCGATTCTTAATAATTCAAATATCTTTTATTCTTCCAGGAGAAGTGTTTTATCATGAGTTCAACTCTTCGTCCATCCTCCATATTCTTCTCTTCATTCTTGGGTGAGTTTATCATTTGCTCAGCATAGTGTGTGTGTGTGTGTGTGTGTGTGTGTGTGTGTGTGTGTGTGTGTGTGTGTGTGTGTGCGTGCGTGCGTGTGTGCGTGTGTGTGTGCGTGTGTGTGTGTGTGTGTGTGTGTGTGTGTGTGCGTGCGCACGTGTGTGTGCGCGTGCTTGTGTGTGTGTGTGTGTGTGTGTGTGTGTGTGTGTGTGTGTGTGTGTGTGCACGAACACATTGCGCGATCTTCAAACATATAGGACCCCAAGATCCTTAAGATCCCCAAGACCCTTAAGACCCCTTTTACCTTGAAGAGCCTTTAAACACTTTCGACACCTTTAGATCCCTTCACCCTTTCGACCTTTTATACCCTTTAGACACGAGCCTCTTTAGACCTTTACACCATTTAAGTCCCCTTAAACTCTTTAGTTAGACCTTAACACCATTTAGACAGATGAGACAGCTTCGACCCTTGACCATTTAGAGCTTTACACCACTTGGACCTTTTATATTGCAAAAAATTACAAGTAAATAATGTCTATAATATTACAAATAAATTTGTAGAAAAGAAATGTTTGCATTATGATTGGTGCAAGTCATGACAACAGAAACACGTTCAGTCAGGTCATTATCCTTAGTTAAAACGAGCCTGTGCCTCTGTGGCGATGTGTGGTGAGGCAAGCGTAGTGAGCTGGTCCATGCTAATATTCAATATAAAAGCGAATGAGACGTTTGTTACTTGCAAAATCGAAGATTTTTCAAGTATATTGGTCGGTTGTGTTTGTGGTTCTGTCTGTCTGTTTGTTTGTCTGTCTGTTTGTCTGTTTGTCTGTTTGTCTGTTTGTTTGTCACCGGCCTACAGGTCACAATTTTCAACCGGTCTTCACGAAACTTCACCAAATGGTAGAGTTGGTCAAAAGCAAGAAGCCTATTGTTTTTGGGGTCAATAGGTCAAAAGGTCAACATAGGCCAAAGGTCACCAACTTTGCTAAATTTCTAAAATCCTCAATTTTCATCCGATTGACTTGAAATTTGAAGAGGACTTGCATATCTGGTCAATGAATTCAACCACCAAGTATTTTTGAGGTCAACATAGGCCAAATGGTCAACATAGGCCAAATTTCTAAAATGCTCAATTTTCATCCAATTGACTTGAAATTTGAAGAGGACTTGCTTATCTGGTCACTGAATTCAACCAGCAAGTGTTCTTGAGGTCAACATAGGCCAAAAGGTCAACATAGGCCAAAATGTCAACATAGGCCAAATTTCTAAAATCCTCAATTTTCATCCGATTGACTTGAAATTTGAAGAGGAGTTGCATATCTGGTCACTGAATTCAACCACCAAGTATATTTGAGGTCAACTTAGGCCAAAAGGTCAACATGGGCCACATTTCTAAAATCCTTAATTTTCATCTGATTGACTTGAAATTTGAAGAGGACTTGCATATCTGGTCACTGAATTCAACCACCAAGTGTTCTTGAGGTCAACATAGGCCAAAAGGTCAACATAGGCCAAATTTCTAAAATCCTCAATTTTCATCCAATTGACTTGAAATTTGAAGAGGACTTGCATATCTGATCACTGAATTCAACCATAAATTATATTTTAGGTGAACATAGGCCAAAAGGTCAACATAGGCCAAAAGGTCAACATAGGCCAAAATGTCAACATAGGCCAAATTTCTAAAATCCTCAATTTTCATCCGATTGACTTGAAATTTGAAGAGGAGTTGCATATCTGGTCACTGAATTCAACCACCAAGTATATTTGAGGTCAACTTAGGCCAAAAGGTCAACATGGGCCACATTTCTAAAATCCTTAATTTTCATCTGATTGACTTGAAATTTGAAGAGGACTTGCATATCTGGTCACTGAATTCAACCACCAAGTGTTCTTGAGGTCGGCCAAAAGGTCAACATAGGCCAAATTTCTAAAATCCTCAATTTTCATCCAATTGACTTGAAATTTGAAGAGGACTTGCATATCTGATCACTGAATTCAACCATAACTTATATTTTAGGTGAACATAGGCCAAAAGGTCAACATAGGCCAAAAGGTCAACATAGGCCAAAATGTCAACATAGGCCAAATTTCTAAAATCCTCAATTTTCATTCAATTGACTTGAAATTTGAAGAGGAGTTGCATATCTGGTCACTGAATTCAACCACCAAGTATATTTGAGGTCAGCATAGGCCAAAAGGTCAACATGGGCCACATTTCTAAAATCCTCAATTTTCATCTGATTGACTTGAAATTTGAAGACGACTTGCATATCTGGTCACTGAATTTAACCACCAAGTATATTTGAGGTCAACATAGGCCAAAAGGTCAACATAGCCCAAATTTCTAAAATCCTCAATTTTCATCTGATTGACTTGAAATTTGAAGAGGACTTCCATATCTGGTCACTGAATTCAATCACCAAGTATATTTGAGTTCAACATAGGTCAAAAGGTCAACATAGGCCACATTTTTAAAATCCTAAATTTTCATCTAATTGACTTGAAATTTGAAGAGGATTTGCATATCTGGTTACTGAATTCAACCACCAAGTATTTTTGAGGTCACCATAGGCCAAAAGGTCAACAGAGGCAATATTTCTAAAATCCTCAATTTTCATAGAATTGACTTGAAAATTGAACAGCATTTTCACATTGAGTCACTAAATAGGGAAACAAACTATTTTTGGAGGTCAAAAGGGCAAAGGTCAACTCAAGGTCAACCTTCCAAAATTATCATTTTTCATCTGAAAAATCGTCACTTTCCTTCCTATTGACCCAAGCTTTGATCAAGATTGTCAATTTTAATCTTGATGAAATGGACAATTTGCTGTATCAATGGAATTTTTTTTCTTGGGGAGGGGTTGGGGGGCGTATTTTGCAAGTATCGTGCTCTGCATGACGTCTTCTTGTTTGTTTGTTTGTTTGTTTGTGATGCTATTCTTTTGAGCTCCCATGGTTAATCAGATCTGGATCCGATAATTTTTTAAGTGATTCTTCACCTTTGACTGATAGGGCTAAAACCATTTATATACAGCATGATATCCCAAAAAGGTATGGCCAGATTCAGACGAAATTTCGTGGACAGGTTGGGTGCCTGACACGGACGATTGATTCGATTTTCGTGAAGATCCTAATCCGGATCTGGCTGTGAGGTTTTTTAAAATGTTAAAGTGATTCCGCATCATTGAGAGATGGGGCCAAAAACAATACTACGTATATAGCATGATATTTCAAAAAGATGTGGATAAGGTATGATAAAACTTGGATCAGATGGGTAAGTGACAAGAACAAGCTGAATAGATTTGGCTTAAGGTCCGGATCCAGATCTGGCCTATCAGTGAGATACAAAACGCGAACTGTTCAGCCTTGCGGAGGTATGCGCTATACCGTTCTAGTTTACAATTTGTTACAATATTTTTCAAAAGAAAACAAAATGATGAAAGCATTTTGACAATGAAATGAAAATTAATAGTAATATAAATAGGAGATATAAATGAAACATTTATCATGTATATTTAACAGCTCCGGACTCAATTTTTTTAATTACTAGGCTTGGCCTGATGACCTGTAAAATTCGTTTTACATTGCCAGAAGGTAAATTATGGGATTACCCTGCCCAATGGCCCATTTTCAGAATAGTCAGTGATCAAGCTTTATTGCAATAGGGTAATTGCATGGGCAGCAAGACCAAGGATATTGCTTTTATTTTAGAAAGTTCACAAAGTTTCAGCTGAATTCCGGACATGGTTTCCACTTACCAAGCCGTGTTGGAACTATTGTGAAACAGTCAAACTTGGCCCTCGAAGCTTCACACTCATTGAGCACAATTAAAATCACCCTCTTGTCGGAGTTAGACGATGTCAATGCTATAAAGCTTTGTGTGAAGGTTAGTGTTTAATGTTAGGATGGAATCAAGCTGTCACTGGAACAGCATTCGGTAGAGCTCATACCTCCGCTTGGCTAATCTGTTTATGTTTTGTATCCCACTGATAAGCCGGATCTGCATCCGTACCTGAACCAAAATCTTATCATATTGTTCTCGTCACCTGACCAACTCATCCACAAAGTTGTCATAACTTCGTCCACAAATCTTTAAAATATTGTGCTCTATATCGTTTTGGCCCCATTTTTTACATTTTTACATCCGTGTTTTCCGAATTGACAGGAGCTTGCACACATCTTTTAGCAATTGACTTTCAAAATTTCGACCCTGATCGGTATGCAGCTCCTGTGGAATCCCGTGCCGACATACAAATCCTTCCACGAAGGCCTGCGCCACAACCCCGGCTTCTTGGTTGGGGAGGGCGTAGGCCTCCGGCCACTTGGTGAAATAGTCCATTACAACGAGGATGTACTTATTACCTTGGCGGGTGCGGGGCAGCGGTCCTAGAATATCCATAGCCACCCGCTCAAGGGGGGCCCCCACCTGGTGTAATTGAAGGGGGGCCCTCATCCTCCGTGCTGGTCCCTTTTTGGCAGAACAGGCGTCGCATCTCCGACACCAGTCCTGGATGTCGTGCCCCATATTCACCCAATAGAACCTCCGGCGGACCCGAGATGTTGTCTTTGTCCTGCCCAAATGGCCGCCGGAGCGGGTACCATGCACCTGTTGTAATATGACGTTCTTAAATTTGTCAGGGACTATCACCAGCCAGGAAGTTCTCTCAGAGGGAACCTCCACCCACTTGCGATATAAGATGTTATCCTTCAATTCCAGGGTCTGCCACTGAGCCCAATACGCCTTTGTTTGCGCCCCGAGGGGGGTGACCTCTTCCCCCTTTGGTCTTTGCCCCAATTTGACCCATTTGAACACCGGCCCCAGAACGGGATCCTCCTGCTGGGCCATGCTCCATGCCAAAGTTCCAAATTCTTCATCTGCGGTTAGTGGCAAAATTGGCCCTCTCACCCGGGTTGCTCGGACGACGAGAATCGGGGCAGAATCGCCCAATTGCTCCCTCTCCTCGTGTCTCGCACAAAATTTGCAGTTTTCCCCCAGACAAGGACGCCGAGAGAGCGCGTCAGCATTACCATGGGCCTTCCCGGCCCTATGGGTCACATTAAAATCGTATTGCTGCAACTTTTCCAACCACCTTGCAATTTGGCCCTCCTGTGTCTGAGACAAAACTGCGCCCAATCCTTCCTGGCTCGCATCCGTGTCCAGGGTAAATGTCCCGTCGCTAGTGGGGTAAGCTAGAAGGGGTGCAGATGTCAAACACCCCTTCAATTTTAGGAAGGCCTCTTGGCACTCCCTTGTCCAATTAAATCGCGTCCCCTTCTCCGTAAGCCGGTGGAGGGGACGGGCCAACTCCGCAAATTTCGCCACAAAACGCCGGTAGTAGGAGCAGAGTCCCAAAAATCTCTGCACCTCCTTGATGGTACGTGGTGCGGGCCACTCCTCTACTGCTGTAATTTTGCCTGGGTCTGTTTTTACCCCCTCGCGACCGATAACGTGACCTAAATGGGCCACCTCTCTTGCAAACAAGGTGCACTTACTCGGGCTCAATTTTAACCCTGCCTGTCTGAGGCACCCGAACACCTGGTCCAAATTAACTAAAGCCTGGGGGAAGGTCTTGGCATGTACTAGGACGTCATCCAGGTATACCAGGCATGAGCGCCATGGCATGCTGCCTAGTACATGTTCCATTAATCGCTCAAAGGTGGCGGGGGCGTTACACAAACCAAACGGCATCACAGTGAACTGATACAGCCCCTTACCTGTGGAAAATGCCGTTTTCTCCTTCACTGTCCTATCCATCTCCACCTGCCAATACCCACTCTTGAGGTCTAAAGGTGAAAACCAATTTGAGCCCGCAACGGCATCGAGGGTGTCATCAATTCTTGGCAGGGGATATGAGTCCTTGAGTGTCACGTTGTTTAGCTGGCGATAGTCCATGCAGAACCGCGTGGTCCCATCTTTCTTTTTAACCAGCACAACAGGTGACATCCAGGGACTTCCCGAGGGCTCGATGACGCCTGCATCGAGCATCTTTTCAACCTGCTCGTCAGCTTCCGCCCTCTTGCTCCAAGGGAGCCGTCGGGTGGGCTGACGAATAGGCCGGGCCTCACCGGTGTGGATCTGATGTTTCACCAGGCCCGTACGTCCAATATCCTCAGGGGACAAGGAGAAGAGATCCAAATCCTCCATACAGGTTGCTTCTGTCAAACCAGACGTGATCTGCTTAACAGAAACTTTCCTCCTTTATGATGTCTCTGATTCCTTAGTATCTCTCCCGGGCTACTCCCTCCTCCGGTATGATAGACCTGAGCCTTGTCCTGGAGGCGGGGTTGCTATCTTTATCAAAAACTCTCTTCCTCACTCGCCCTGCACTGCACTCTCTCCACCTCACCCCCAGGAATACCTCTGGCTACGGCTTCCCCTTCGCTCCCACCTCTTGTTCATATGTGTGTTGTACCGTCCACCAAACAGTGATGACTCCATCTACATCTCGCTGTCTGATAATATGGACCAACTTCTATCTACTCATCCCAACTCTCTCTTCCTCATATGTGGTGATTTCAACTGTCATCATGCCAGTTGGCTGGGTGTGGGTACCTCTCTCACCAGCCATGGCTCCTCAGCAAAGGACTTCTGCGACTCACTGGGACTGACACAATCTGTCAATTTCCCGACCCGGATCTCAGTCAACGGAACATCTTCTCTTCTGGACTTGGTTATGACTAACTTCCCTGAAAATGTCTGCTGCTCTTCTTCTGCTCCAATCGGATCATCTGATCATGTCCTTGTTAAAGTGGACATCTCTCTGACCATCCTCAGGGAGCCTGCTCAGCGTCGACGAGTCTGGCATTTCACTCAGGCCAACTGGCACGGTCTTCAAGCAGCCATCAATCATCTGGACTGGTCTCCCATCTCTACCACCTCTGACATCAACTCATCCTGGGAATTCTTCCAAAGTAAATTCCTCTCTCTCATGCACAGATTTATCCCATCTCGTCTTCAGTTGTCATACCCTTCCTCCCGTCCATGGTACACGGAATCTTGTGGTGAGGCTGTTGCCCAGAAACAACTTGCCTTCGTCTCCTGGAAAGCAAATCCAACGGAAGGAAATCTCATTTCCTTTCACAAAGCCCGAAACAAGTGTGTGTCCACCCTCAGGAGAGCCAGGAAACAATATCTCTCCGTTCTCAAGACCGAACTCTCTTATCTGTCTCCCTTTTCCAAATCCTGGTGGCATCTGGTCAAATCCGTTTCTGGTGTTTGTTCCCCCTCCATCCCCTCCCTTACCTCAAACGGCTACACAGCTGACTCCGCACGTGAAAAAGCTGAATGCCTCAACTCTGTGTTTGCCTCTAAATCTTGTGTCCCAAACCCATCCCTCTCTGTACCCACCATACCCAGTCGTACCCTGCTGCTCCTGGACTCCGTGTTCTTTCCTCCTGACAAGGTGGAAAAGTTTCTGTCAACCCTCGAGTCTGATTCTGCAACTGGACCCGACGGCATCAGCCCACGGGTCCTAAAATCCTGCTCTGCTGCTCGTTCTCACCCTCTCTCTGTTCTCTTCACCCTCTCTTTTGCTCAAGGTCAACTGCCATCTGCTTGGAAATCAGCCAACATTACCGCTTTGCACAAAAAAGGTGCAAAAACAGATCCTAGCAACTACAGACCAATCAGCCTTCTCCCAATTATCAGCAAAGTCATGGAATCCATCATTGCTTCGGATATGAAATCTTTCCTCTTCTCCAATGGCTTGATCTCTGATCATCAATTTGGTTTCAGACCAGGTCACTCTACTCTGGACATGCTGCTTCTGCTGTCTCAACAATGGATGGAGGTCCTAAATGCCAAACAGGAAATTAGAGCTGTCTCCCTCGACATATCATGTGCCTTCGACACGGTCTGGCACCCCGCTCTGCTCACCAAACTCTCCTCCTTTGGTATCCATGGAAATCTCCACGCATGGCTGGCGGACTTCCTCTCTAGTGGTCGTCAACGTGTGGCCCTGAATGGGTTTCTCTCATCTCCTCTTCCTGTTCAGGCTGGAGTTCCCCAAGGCAGTGTTCTGGGCCCCGTGCTTTTTCTGGTCTTCATCAATGATCTCTCTGACTCTCTTGAAAATCCTCTCTATCTCTTTGCTGATGACTCCACTCTCTGCCGGTCCATTCCTCTTCCCTCAGATCGGCAGTCTGCAGCCTCCTCACTCTCTGAAGACTTGGACAAAATCACAGACTGGTCAAACAAGTGGAACATGTCTTTCAATCCTGACAAATCTCACACTCTTACTATGTCTCTCCGAAAAGATCGACTGGACAACCCTCCCATCTACTTTCTCAACAATCCTCTCCAAGAAGTTCTGTCGCTCAAGCTTTTGGGTCTCACTATCTGCCATGATCTTTCTTGGGGAAACCACATTTCCAAGCTGGCCTCCAAAGCCAGTCGCCGACTGGGCATCCTCCGTCGTGCGAAGTCCTTCCTCGGCACACCTGAGCTCCTCACCACATACAAGGCTTTCATCCGCAGCTCAATGGAATACTGTTCTCCCCTATGGGCCGGTGCTCCTGCCTCACACCTAGCTCGGCTTCACGCTGTTGAAACCAAAGCTTTCAGAATTATTGGAATCTCCCGCGATGAAGCTATCTCTGAGGGCCTTTCACTCACTCACCGCAGGCAGGTAGGTGGTCTTTCTGTCTTCTACCGACTCCTCTCCGGCCTTGCACCCCCAGTTCTCTCTGTGCTCTGTCCCCCAAATATTCCTACAGGTCGCACAAGATCTGCCAGCAACCCTCTGATGGTTAAACTGCCGAAATCTCGGCTCTCTGCTCACCTTCACTCTTTCATTCCTCTTTTCTCCCGCCTCTGGAACAAACTCCCTCACTCCCTTCAATCCCACTCCTCCCTCCAGGTCTTTAAAACAGCTGTTCACCACCATCTCTTATCTTCCCCCATCCAAAACCTTGATCTTTTCTACCCCCGCTAATTCACCCCAGATCCACCTTGTTTGAAATTCCAACTTCTTTCCTGGAAGTCCTGGCAGTGTCCATATGTTTTATAACTCTCCCACCACCCCCTTCCCATGCCCACCCCCAAAGCCCTCGCGCTCTCTCAGATCTCTCGATGTCTCCATGTCTCTCGGTCCCTGCTCTCAAATGTTGTGTTTGTGTCCTTCCCCCTCTCTCCCCATCTTGTCTACCGCTCCCGATGTTATATGTTTTATGTGTCGGTTTGTCTTTCTGTGTGATTAATGTTCGCTCTTTCACGAGCCTCGATCTTGTATACAAAAAAAAAAAAAAAAAAAAAAAAAAAAAAAATGGGATCCAACCAGTTTGTGTAAGGCCTCCCTCTGGGTACCTCCCAACTCTACACTACTACGATTTACCATCTCTCAAATGGGATCGGGCCAATTCCTACTACTTATTGAAGGCTCCCCCTGGGGCCGGCTCGGCTGGACGTTCTCGCCCCTCACTGACGCGACTTCTCTAACTGGGGTGCAGCCAGCTACCTTCGTGCCCCTCACTATAGTGCGTGGTTCTGTGCTAATATTAATTACTCGGACGGCCACCACCGGCCCGTCCGTTTTTACAAGGGTGCGGCCCATGATTAAACCAGGTATGGATCGCGCTGCCACCGGTTCGACCAGGCCGCAGGACTCCTGCCATGTCGGGCGAGCTGACCATCAGGCCGGCACTATGGCCTCGGCCCCCGGAGGGATGGTCACGGCCTCAGGAGCCTCCAGCTCCACCCTCTCGGCCGTGCTCACCCCCTCCAATGGTAGCTCTTCCACTCCCACTTGCAGGATCCCCCGGCTCAAGTCGATTTTACAACCGCTGGCAGTCAACAAATCCAACCCTATTAAGCATGGGTCGCACACCTCCGCCACCCAAACCTCTATCTCCTTCTTTACCGATCCCAACGTGAGGGTCACAAAACCACGCCCTATGATCGGAGCCGTTGCCCCAGTAGCCAGCTGCAAACTATGATTTTCCAGACGCTGGATTTTCCCCCAGCCGTCTGCACTCAAATTAAGGATCACGGGGCTGATGATCGTGGCGCTGGCTCCCGTATCCACAATGGCGTCTACCCCCACGCCGGCAATTTTGCATCGAATTGTTAAACTCCCGAATCCAATTTGGCCACAATGAATGACCTGTCGCGTCAATGAGGGCTCCTCTCCATCCCCTACTGCCGAACACCGCCCTGCATGCCCGGCACGTTCTAGTTTCCCGGGCCCTGGCGGGGGGGTGTATGAGGTCGGCTAGGCCGATCGATACGGGGCGGAGTTGAGGGCATCGGCTGGTGGGGACCGTCCCGGCGCGGAGATCGACACTCCCACGCACGGTGACCCAGCCGAGCACAATTATAACACCTCACCTGGTAAGGTTCTTGCCTCCGGTATTCCAAATTCCCCCCCCTGAATGTCGGAATTGGTGTACTTTGCCGTGGACTACCGGGTGCCACCGCTGGAGCCGCCTGCCATGGTCCAGGTCCCGCTAGGTGCCGATCCACCAGCCTCCGGACCATGCTCTCCAGGTCAGGGCCCCCTTCGGGGGCGGGCCCTCTAGGGGGGCCGCCACCCATCACGGGCCCTACCTGACGCACCGCCACTGCATGGCGCTCGCCTCCCCGGGCCAGCAGCCTCGCTGCTTCCCAATGGGCTGCAGCGTCGGCCGCCTGACTCATGGTCTGCGGGCGCCACATGGCGAGCTGTTGTCGGAGCTCCAGATCCGGAAGAGTCTGGATAAAGTGATCCAGTGCCAGGCTTTCTTGGGAACTCGCTGCCATGTCTGCGTGTGCGATTCCGACTGCGCGGCGAATGTCATGGGCAAGTTCCCCGATGGCCTCCTGGGGCTTGCGTTTTCGCTGAGCAAGCTGAGCTTTAACAAGCTCGCTTTGCTGTTCAATGCCTAATCTATTAATTAAGGCTGCACGGAGAGCTGGCAGGGTGAGAGCACCCGGTGGTAAAGCTGTCAGCACCTCCGCTGCCGCACCGCGCAGTGCCCCCACAAGGTGTACTCCACCTTCGTCCGGATTCCAACCGTTGCCTCTGCACACGTATTCAAACTGCGCCAGGTACGCCCTCAGATCACTCTTGCCGTCATACGGCGCGAGTGGGTCCTTGTGGGCGCCCGAAGGCCGGACCCCGTGCATCACTCCTTGCGGGATCAGCGCGGGACCCAACCGTTCGGACCCCACAGTACACTATTCCCGGGGGGCTCCCGCGCATCCCCCGTCCCTCCAAACACTACCCCTCTTGGTGTCGATGCCTGGGTCGCCCTTCCGCAAGCCGCTACCCACTCCATACCGCACACCCTTGCTCACCAATACCCCTCTCACTCCCCATAGTCAGACCTCCTTGCACACCTCCTCTATCCATACACTCCGGACCAGTCATACACCTCACCATTGGTCCCTCACGAACACTCGGGTCTAACCCGACACCCAAGCCGACTGAATCTCCCCTCACACCATATACATTTCCGAGTATATCGCCACTCACCTCGACACCTCGTCTTCGCTCCTCCTCCGCCACCTGCAAACTCTTTATTTGGTTAGTAAGCACATCATCACGATTTGAGCACAGACCTTGCACCAATTCCATCACCTCCTCCTTTATCTCTCTCTTAGTTTCCCTCCGTCTCTTCTTAATTTCACTCACCCCCTCTTCCACATCCTCTAATTTTTGCTTCACGTCTTTAATTTCCCAGTGCGCCCCCTCAATTTCGTCCTCTAAGGCCACCTTGATCGTTTCTATGTGCGTCCTCACGTCCCGTTCTTTCGTCTCCATTGCCTCTGTCACCTCATCCAACCTCTTTGTCAACCCCTCATGTGCCATCTGACATTCCCTCTTCGTCGCTACCAGTTCCTTTTTTATTTCTTTCTGCGTCGCCTTTAACCCCCCGATTATCGCAGTGTTCTTCTCCACTTGCTCCACTAATTCCTTCTGTCCCACCATCAGCTGTTCTACTCCCCTCGTCAGATCCTCTATGCCCCCCTGTAACCTAGCCATACTATTTCTCACCTCTTTCTCCATACGCTCCTCACCTCGCTTTACCTCCTCGCATACCCCCGCGACCTCCTCGCCCACACCTCGTCTGATCGCCTCCCCCATTTCTCCTATCTCTTTGGTAGATGCTGCCCTCATCTGTTCCAAATCATTCCTCTGGGCATCCAATTTGGTTTCTAACCCGATTTTCACCTTCTCTATCTGCTCTCCCATTTGTTTAATTTCCCGGGCGGATTGCTCCCCTATCTCCCTCAATTTGCCTTCCATTGTGTTTTCTAACCCCCCTAACCCATTCTTCACCCCCTCCATCTGGTTCTCCTGGGCAGCCATTCTATTTTCCAACCCCGTTAACCCCTCCTTCATTTCCCAAATTTGATTACCCATGTCCTCTAGTTGGCCCCCCAATTTACCTTCGAGCCCCCAGATTTGGCTTCCCATATCATTTCTCAATTCCCCGATTTGGTTTTCTAAACGCTCCCCCATCCTTTGTTCTAGACTACCCAACCCATCTCTCAATCCCCCGATTTGATTGCCCATGCCCATATCATTCCTCAAATTGTTTAACCCATCTTACATCTGGCCACCCATTTCTCTTCTCTCTCGGGTGGATTTATCACTTTGGGCATCCATTTTTGCCATCATTTGAATCACTAGGGCGTGCCCGTACGTGGGTGCAAAAAAACATGCGTGCAAACAACAACAACAAAAAAAAACTTTCAAACCACGTGGCAGTAACGACCACAGAACCCCCCCCCCCCCCCTCTATTTAAATGAAATGGTTTGGTTCATTCGCAAAGCCAAAGCGAACGGCTTGCGAGTACGGTAGAACCCCCCCCCCCCCTCTATTTACATGAAATGGTTTGGTCCATTCGCAAAGCCAAAGCGAACGGCTTGCGAGTACGGTGACCATACCTTGGGAACCACTTCTCCGATTAATATGAAACCTTGAAAAGGCACATCCTCAGGTCCCCAGCAATATACCTGGCAAGTTTCAATTAGATCGGACCCGTGGTTGTCGAGAAACAGCGGTCACAGACAAACACACACACACACACACACACACAGACACACACACATACACACAGAGATTACTGGAATTATAGATAGATAAAGACTCGCATGTACTCTGGCATCTCGGGCTCGGCTGCCGCAACCACGTGTGAAGCGCCGCCATTTTGTGCACCTGATACCCCCGCTACCACATCCTCATATCTCTCCTCCTCCATTATTACTCCCACCTCCTCGATGGGGTCCTGGGTCGCTTCTACCCCCCCTTCTAACTCACCCACCAGCATCCGATCGCCTTGAGCATCCATGGCACGATTTTAAATTTGGATGTTTATTACATAAAAATTTTATACCATTCGTAATTTGAGTGCGCTAATCGCACTTCAGGTCCGAATCTCGCTCCTGACACCAATTGTTACGGATCTCTCCGTCGGCCTTTTTCCCCTTAAGAAGGGGGGATTAATCCCCTTGTGTATGACTGACCGACGTGAGTCCTGAAGTTGCCCAAGCTCCCTCCGGAGAGGCAGGTGAGCAACCCCGTTCGCAACCGCGGACAAGATTTTAATTGCCGAGCGGATTAGCAGCCGCGGCACGAACCATTAGCAAGTAACTGACCCGATTCTTAAACGTTGGCCAAATCATGCCACAGGTGTTCAATGTGGAAACCTCAAAGACGAACGGATGTGAAGAAGAAGAAGGCAAAAGTAGGAAGAACAAATATGATTTATTACTACAATTATGTACACAATGAAAAGTAACCAGGGAGAAGGAAAGATAAGAAAATAATTTACAGAAGGATGGAAGGACCAGAAGGACACAGAGCAATTTCTAGCTTATACAGGTTTACTTAAACCCCAGGACAACACAGAAGACGGACGACAATCAGACTTACACGGGGAATGATGATAGGGATGAATGGCTGGAAGGAGAGGAAGGTTCAGTTGGAGCAGGAGAATGGTCGGGCCGGGAGTGAGCAGCCGCCGCCCCTCCGCACTCGGGTCCACATGGCCGGGATGCTCGCAGCAACACGTCGGAGCTTGTCGTGGCAAGGCTGGTTGGAACAGCGTCTCCTTTCCCAGAGCTCTCTATTTGGGCTCCTTCAACTCTCTGGCTCCCTCAATGACTTCGCCCTTCACCTCCTTCACCAAGCAGTCCCTCACTGAACTCTTGCGCGCATCTCTCTCCCTCAATCATCTCTGGTGGGGGCGTCACGTGACGGGTTATATAGGCCACACCCTCGAACCTTCGCGAACCACCCCGGTCGTTCTTTCTCCGCCCTCTCAAGCCAAACCCCTCATCCTAGGTTGGTTGATCGGGGCTGGCTCACTCCTCCCTCCGATGACGAGGGCGGAGACATGCCTTTCTTCTCCGAACCGACCGCGGGTTCAATGGAGGGCGAATGCAGTTGGCAATTGCGGACAAATGGGGAATTGAAAGGGAATCTACCTTATTTGAATTCGGTGCAATGTAGAGTCAACTAATGGGAAACACAACCTTAAACTAATACACATAATAAAGAAATAACTATTTAGAAGGGTGTTACGAATTCCGGATTTATGTGAATTACTATTCAGGTCATTTCTTATCAATGTTTATTCTATTAAAGGTTGTTGTTGTTAAATGGTCAGAAGCGCTCCTGGTACTAACGAGACCGGAAACTGGATCGTGAAACCGGAAGAGAGAAGAAGGAGGAAGACAAGGTCGGGAGAGAAGCGGCCATCTTGATCCTCGACCAGCTCCGACGCGAGCCGAGTCGATCTTTATCTGCTTTGGAACGCGGCGTTTGCAAAGCCCGTCTGGCGAGAGGAGTTACCTGCGCGGGGTGATTGCCTGTTACGTGTCAGGTTGCCGTGGGTTCCTGGAAGGAACCAAGCGTCCGGCACTGTTCGCCTCGACGCCTCCGAGGGTGTGTACGGGTCGCACCTTGGGCCTCGCGCGCTTTGCGAGCCGCGCTTTGCTTTGCGCGCTTTGCTTTGCGAGGAGGTGTGCGCTGCAGCAGCTGTTCCCGGTACGTGACGTGCACGTTTGGAGCACGTCAGCCAGGGGTCCGTTCAACCGCCCGTGTGCGGAGAAGTCGACCTTCACCTTGGTCTGGAGGGGCCCAGAGACATTGTGAGGGACAGTGACTCTTGAGGGTGTCGTGAGTGGGGAAAGGGGGGAAATATATGAGATGGCCATCTTAGTAATATTGTTGATTGATTGTTGATGGTTGTTGATTGATTGGGAATATATTATTGATTAATCCGGATCCTTGGTGTGGGGTTTCTTATTGACTGGAATTCATATTGATTGCGTGACGAAAGCGTATAAATCATATATCTTTCTGGCGTTGTTCCTCTCACGGTCCGGGGGTCACCGAGACTAGGTAGTCACCGGGAGGACCACGTAACAGAATTGGGGGCTCGTCCAATTGAATTCCGGGATATAAAATTGTATAAAATAATAAAATAATATTTTTATTAATTAACATTAATTAATTAATTATTAATTGGTAAATTTTTGAGAAATTGTGGTAAAGTCTTGGGTGAAGGTTAACAGGTGTTAACGATAGTCACCATGGCGTTTGTGGCACAGAACTTTGCGGTAACCCCGAGTGAGGCACAGTTCCGAGCGTTACTAAAATCAGACCTCTTGAAATTGGCCAAACATTTTAACTTGGAGGTCCGAACTAATTTGAGGAAGGCAGAGTTGCAGACCGCGGTGATACAATCTATGGTGGGATTAGGAACATGGGACGAGTTAGCCTGGGAGTGGCTACCCGAAGAACCAGAAGACGTGGAGCTCCGGAACCTGGAGTTGCAATTACGGAGCCAGGAACGGATCAAAGAAGAAGAAAGGAAAGCAGAAAAGGAAAGAGCAGAAGAAGAAAGGAGAGTGGAACGAGAACTCCAGGAAAGGTTAGAAAGGATGAAAACAGAGGAAAGGAAAGCAGAAGAGAGGAGAGAAGAGAATCAAGCAGAGGAAAGGAGAGTGGAACGAGAACTCCAGGAAAGGTTAGAAGGGAGAAAAGCAGAGGAGAGGAGAGCTGCAAGGGAACTCGAAGCAGAGGAGAGAAAAGCCGAAAGGGAATTAAAGGAACGTGACATGGCGCTTCAGCAAGAAATTAAATTCAAGGAGCTGGAGTTAATGAGAGAACGGGGAGAGGTACCACCCTTGCTGACTGGGCCGACACCTAGCCAGAACACCTGGGATGTGGGCAGACATGTGAGGCTGGTTCCACCCTTCAGTGAAAAGGAAGTCGCTAAATTTTTTCCACACTTTGAGAAAGTGGCTCGACAGTTAAACTGGCCGGAGGAGGCCTGGACCATACTAGTGCAAAGTGTGCTGGTGGGTAAAGCTCAAGAGATTTATTCGGCGCTACCAATGGACCAATGTGCAGATTATGAGGTATTGCAGAAGCACATTCTCAAAGCCTATGAGTTGGTTCCTGAAGCTTACTGGCAGAAATTCAGGAATGCCAGGAAGAGGGAGAGTGAGACCCATGTGGAGTTTGCCAGAGTGAAAGAAAACATGTTTGATCGGTGGTGTGAGTCAAAAGGAGTCGGGAAAGACTTCGAAGCATTGCGTGACTTGATCCTGGTGGAGGAATTTCAACAGTGTGTCCACGAGGACATAAAAGTGTACCTGCAGGAAAAGAAAGTACCAAAGTTGTGGGACGCAGCCACCATGGCAGATGATTATGCCTTAACACACCGGATAGGGGTCCACAAACCTAACTCCTCGCCGAGACTTCAGCAAGGGAGTTATGGAACACCCGGTGCGGAGAACGACAATACATGGCGGCGGCCTCGAGAGGATTATGGGGACAACTCTGATACCCCAACTGTTCGAAATCAGGGGGCTACGGGCCCAAGACAAACTTATTTTCTGTGGGGCCCGAGGCAGACCACGAGTTTTTCCTCCGGGCCTACTTGCGCTTTTTGCAAGAAACCTGGACACTTGATGTCCAGTTGTTACCTCATGAAAAGGGAAAACCCAGAGCGGAGTCCGACTAGTACAACTCCGAATGCGATGGCAAACGTAAGAAATCGCCCACAGAAGAGTTACCAACCATTTATTTATGAGGGGTTTGTCTCACTAGAGGGAGACTTGACTAACCCAAGATCTGTTAGGGTATTGAGGGACACAGGAGCCCATCAATCCTTAATGCTTGAAGGCATTTTGCCATTGTCAAATATAACAGCAACTGGTGATAGTGTTCGGTTGCAAGGGATCGGTGGCTGTGTTAGTGCGCCACTTCATGTCATCCATTTGGAATCCGATTTGGTGTCAGAACCGGTCACCGTCGGTTTACAAGCGATATTCCTGTAGAATCTACAGATATTCCTACAGAATTCCTGTAGAGGGAGTATCTGTGGTTATCAAGAAAGATTTGGCCGGGGGTCAAGTTTATGGTAACCCGGGGGTTGGTAAAGAGCCCAGCAGGGAAAATAACACCACCCCAGCTCGGGATGGCGACAAAAGTACCAAGTTATTTGTAGGGGGACTGAACTTCAAAACAAAGGAAGCAGTTCTGACCTCTGTCTTCAACAGATATGGGCCGCTGGTGGAAGTGCGGTTGGTAAAAGACAGGGAAACGCAACGGTCAAGAGGGTTCGGCTTTGTCACGTTTGCAAGCACAAAAGACGCCAGAGAGGCAGAGAGGAATTGGAATGGTAAGGATTTGGAGGGTCGGACCATAACAGTAGGGAAGGCATTTCATAGGCGTCGAGAGGTCTACAGAAGAGGACAACTTGGCGGTAGTTTGGGTGTTGGCAGCCGCCGATATTACTATGGAGGCTCCCAGAGTTATGGCACCTCCCGAAAGAATGATTGTCAGAGCACTGGCCGAGACGGAGACCGCCAGTCAGGTGACTACGGGGACAAGTGGTCCCACCGTAACTGTTACGAGTCCGGAGAAGTTGAAGCACTATATACGGCGGAGCCGCCGAGCCTGGGTTCCTACACGGACTAACCGTGAACACCACATTCTTAAAGGCGTCCAGGTAGTGAACTTTCCTGCACGGACTAACCGTGAACTCCACGTTCTTAAAGGCGTCCATGTAATGAACTTTCCTCCCCGGACTAACCGTGAACTCCACATTTCTTAAGGCGTCCATGTAGTGTATACTCAGTTTGGCCTCCCGAAAAAGTGCTATCGAGTTGTTTAACTTTGGGGTTTTGGTCACCACCCCTTAACTGGCATTCAAGAGAAACTAGAAGTTGTTGACGCTTGGTCCAGAGTGAATTACCTTTGGAATCTCTGGGGGTTTTGGGAAATCTTGTTGCTTTATTTTTGAGATGTGATAATTGTGCCTGGGGGAACTGATGATTTGGGGTGTGAGTTATCTTGTTTGTTTATCAAAGTTGGCCTGCAAAGAAAGTTTTCGCTGGGTTCAAACTTTCTTTCTTGAAGGGGGGGGAGTGTTACGAATTCCGGATTTATGTGAATTACTACTCAGGTCATTTCTTATCAATGTTTATTCTATTAAAGGTTGTTGTTGTTAAATGGTCAGAAGCGCTCCTGGTGCTAACGAGACCGGAAACGGGATCGTGAAACCGGAAGAGAGAAGAAGGAGGAAGACAAGGTCGGGAGAGAAGCGGCCATCTTGATCCTCGACCAGCTCCGACGCGAGCCGAGTCGATCTTTATCTGCTTTGGAACGCGGCGTTTGCAAAGCCCGCCTGGCAAGAGGAGTTACCTGCGCGGGGTGATTGCCTGTTACGTGTCAGGTTGCCGTGGGTTCCTGGAAGGAACCAAGCGTCCAGCACTGTTCGCCTCGACACCTCCGAGGGCGTGTACGGGTCGCACCTTGGGCCTCGCGCGCTTTGCGAGCCACGCTTTGCTTTGCGCGCTTTGCTTTGCGAGGAGGTGTGCGCTGCAGCAGCTGTTCCCGGTACGTGATGTGCACGTTTGGAGCACGTCAGCCAGGGGTCCGTTCAACCGCCCGTGTGCGGAGAAGTCGACCTTCACCTTGGTCTGGAGGGGCCTAGAGACATTGTGAGGGACAGTGACTCTTGAGGGTGTCGTGAGTGGGGAAAGGGGGGAAATATATGAGATGGCCATCTTAGTAATATTGTTGATTGATTGTTGATGGTTGTTGATTGATTGGGAATATATTATTGATTAATCCGGATCCTTGGTGTGGGGTTTCTTATTGACTGGAATTCATATTGATTGCGTTACGAAAGCGTATAAATCATTTATCTTTCTGGCGTTGTTCCTCTCACGGTCCGGGGGTCACCGAGACTAGGTAGTCACCGGGAGGACCACATAACAAAGGGTATATGGTGGCCTGCGTGTATGCGATGGATTAACTAAGAGGACGACCTATGACCTTTACACACAAAACGGAGATATTTACAAGGAATTCATTACACTTACACAGGGTGATATTTACAACAATATAAAAACACAGGATTCTCAAATCCGCAACTATATATATATATATATATATATATATATATATATATATATATATATATATATATATACATATATAAACTAGCTTGGCTCGGCTCACTGCGCTCGCTCGCCTCACCCCGCGTTGTTATAGAGGAACGGGCTTGTTTTAGCTGAGGATAATGACTGTACCTGAGCTGCTGTGTTATTATTTACAGTTTACACCAATCATTACATAAACAATTATTTTGCACAAATGTATTTGTCGTGTTTGTGATATTATATTTTATAAGCAATTTAGGTTGAAAAAATATTTGAAAATTCAAAATGAATCCTTCAGCACATACACAGTAGGGGTAGGGGCAGCCTGAAGGTTTGGGACGATTACACCTCATCACCACGTAATTAAAAGCATCTCACCACCACGAAATTAAAAATACCTCACCACCACGAAATAAAAAATACCTCACCACCACGTAATTCAAAACACCTCACCACCACGTAATTCAAAACACCTCACCACCACGTAATTCAAAACACCTCACCACCACGTAATTCAAAACACCTCACCACCATGTAATTCAAAACACCTCACCACCACGTAATTCAAAACACCTCATCACCACGTAATTCAAAACAACTCACCACCACGTGATTCAAAACACCTCACCACCACGTGATTCAAAACGCCTCACCAACAACGTTATTAAAAACACTTCATAACTACAGAAACAAAAGTTCAGTGACAACACAGACACTGTCCACATATGCAGATATATTGATGGATGACTGTACCTGAGTTGCTGTTTTGTCATGGTTTACACCAATCATAATACAAATAATTATTTTGCACAATGTATTTGTAATACACGTGATATTACATTTTATAAACAATTGAAGTTGAAGAAATTAAATTTTAGAAAATTTTTTTTAAAATCTTTCAAAAACAAATTTTTTTTTTCAAAACATTTTTCATTAAAAAAAAATACATTTAGCACATACCCACGGGAGAGATAGGTGCATACCAGAAGTTTGGTACGATTTCACAAAAGTTTGAGGGAGTAGTTCAGTGACAACACAGGACAGGACAGACACTGCACAGATATATATATATATATATATATATATATATATATATATATATATATATATATATATATATATATATATATATATATATATATATATATATATATATATATATATATATATACAGTATATATATATATATATATATATATATATATATATATATATATATATATATATATATATATACATATATATATATATATATATATAGATAGATAGATATATATATATATATATAGATAGATAGATAGATAGATAGATAGATAGATATATATATATATATATATATATATATATATATATATATAGATAGATAGATATATATATATATATATATATATATATATATATATATATATATATATATATATATATATATATATATATATATATATATATATAGATATATATATATAGATAGATAGATAGATAGATATATATATATATATATATATATATATATATATATATATATATATATATATATATATATATATATATATATATAGGTATATATATATATATATATATATATATATATAGGTATATATATATATATATATATATATATATATATATATATATATATATATATATATATATATATATATATAGGTATATATATATATATATTGTTACGGATTCATCACTTCCGTTGTGGTGGTTTGCATCCACTGTAAATATTTCTGATTCCATGTACTATTATTGTTTTCAAAAGGTTTATTGTCCATGAACTGTTTTCAAAAGGTAAAAAAAGTTAATGTTAAAAGAAACAGGAAACCGGATCGGGAACCGGATGACGAAGAGGAAGAAGAGGGAGAAAAAGGGGGCGGAGCGAGTGAGTCAGACAAGAAGGAGCCGAGCTACTTGCGGTCTGGAGCGAACATTGGCGAGCAAGAGTCACTGGCGAACTTTCGGGTTTCCGGGAAAGGGATTCCTGCGACAGAGTTGTCATCGCTGTGACCGATCAACCTGCATGTCAGGTTTTTGGTGGTGGATTCCGAGGAGAATTATCGCCGGGCCGTTACGTCTCAAGAGCGGGTCGTCGGCCATGTTGACTCGCGCAGGACTTGCACTTCGCTCGCGGTTTCGTCTCTTTTCGACCATTTTCACCGCATTCAGACGTCGATCTGGGGCGTGTGTGTGTGTGCACCGTGGCTTGAAGATTAATTTGTGGTTCGCCGACTGTGAGCCGTGAAAGTCCATACCTGAGGGTTTGATTTCCCAGTCACCTGGAGGGCCTTTGGATTTCTCAGTCGGCTTGAGGGCGCCTTTGTGCAGTTGTGGCTGTGTGACTGTTCTTGCCATCCGAACGGGATTCTGGTCTCGATTGGACATCATTCTGGTGATCGCTGGAGCGAATCAACTTCGTCTTGAAGCCGGGAATAAGAGACATTGGGGATGTTCTTGTTTCACTCACTTGGAGCACAGTGAGTTATATATTACAAAACTGATGGTACCATCATAGGACATATTGATTGTACTTTTGAATACTATTATTGTTGTACTGTTATTCTTGTGTGATCTGAAAACAATATTTGTTTTTGAGTAGCAATTGGGGTGGCTTCTCCATTGATCTTTGACATACAGAATAACACATTTTTCTGCCGTGACTCCTCTCGGGGCTCGGAGGTACACCGTGACCAGGGGGTCGGGGAGGAGCACGTAACAATATATATTTTGCAGTATGCCGTCCTGACGATGGCGCAAATCGTACCTGACAGGAGTAATGCCCTGTCAGTGGATTAAGGGGTCTTACTCCTATTGAGAGGAGTGGTCCCAATTGAATGACCATGCATTGTGGCCCCTCGGGGCCACAATATATATATATTGTATAATATATATATATTGTAACGGATTTGAGAATCCTGTCTTTGTAAATATACCCCCTTGTAAATAATGTAATGATTCTTTGTAAATACCTCTATATGTGTAAAGGTCAAAGGTCATCCCTTTAGCTAGTCCATCGCATACACGTAGAAAATCATAGGATCTTCTAAATAGTTATCTCTTTATTCTATGTCAGTATAAGGCTCTGTTTTTCCACTAGTTCTTTGTGTTGCACCAAATCAAATAAGATAGTTCCACTTTTAGGTTTCCCCCAAATCATCTCCTCAAAGTGCAAGTGACAGTTGGGCTGTTTTCGGCAGCGTTGGCCACCGTTGCATTGGGCGGTTTTCATTACCATCATATTCACCCCAAGACTCCATCGCACACGAGGCCAAGGAAGGGGCAGGAGCCACCGGATCACGGGCATGGCACCACCTCGTCATCAAAGGTGGAGCCAAAGAGCCCTTGCCCACCAATCAGCGCCGAGGTGAGCAAAAACCGGAGGCGTGGCATAGGAGTTGGCGGATCATCGCGCCATGCGCAATATAAGCGCGCACGCAAGCCTTTTTGCAGGAGATGCGTGACACAGCTGAAGCAGACAAGAGAGAAAGAGACGTGAGGGGGTGCTTATATTGCGGCAATAGACCGATACCCTCTAGGGCCCTATTGTCGCCGGTTGTGGAGGCGTGGAGCTGCCGGCTGCTGTTCGCTTCGAGCCCGGAACGTGAACCTCGACGGTGTGCATTTGCCCGGACCTTCCTGCCCTGCCATCGGCTTGGACCTTCTCCTCCCTCCAGTGATTCCTGCCTTCAAATTCCCCATTCGTGTACGTGAGTTTGTTTTGTGTGTCTTGTCCCTGCGTATAAGTAAGCCTGTATAGTTAAGTTGCACTGTGTCTATCTGCCTGTAAGTTACTTTATTTCCTTTCTTCTCCTTTAGTTTTATATAGTAATAATAAATATTTGTTCTTCCTTACCTTTGCCTTCTTTCATTCACATCCGATCGCTTTAGTGATTTCCCAATTGAGTTCCTGTGGTGCGATTTCGGCCAAAGCTCCGCAATCGGGTTAGTGATTGTTATACGGCTCACGCCGCAGTTCGCTTCACTCGGCGCAACCAATCAAATTACACTGCGGCACGGGCGGGGGTGTTTCCTTGCGTCCCGGAAGGCGCCGGTACTTAGGTCATAGGACGGATAGGCCTAATACCCTACCCAGCGCTGACTGGGCGTGACGTCATACCCTCAGGGTCGGCGACGGCCAGTATAAAGGACAAGGGGTTAACCCCCCTTGGCAAGGGGAGCGCCGTCGTCCCAGATCCGTAACAATGTATATATATATATATATATATATATATATATATATATATATATATATATATATATATATTTATATATATATATATATGTATATATATATATATAAATTATCGCACGTCACCAAAAATATTGAGAAATGATAACAGAAGTAGTTGTTAAAAAAAACAGTTTTCAGTGATAGACAGTGGACAAACATATATGGTATATGGGATTTGAATTTTCTGAATCTGCAACATGAACTAGTGGTTTGATCAGTTGGGTTTAGAAGGGCATTTTGTTGTAGTGACCATGCTAACAGCACAGTGGTGTAATGGTTAGAGTGTCCACTCCGAGGCTCGGCGAGTCATACCAACGACTAAAAAATGGTGCGTGCTGCTTCACTGCTAGACGCTCAGCATTTAAAAGGATAGAGCACGGACAATCCCCATCAGTTGGCATCCATGGGGTGGAGGAAATTCCTCCTGAGGAAATGCCCCGCTGAGTTAGATGAGAAAGATGGCACCATTGTTGTGACATCATTGGTACCCAGACTTGTTTTTTTGTTTTTTGTTTTTTTTGTTTTTTTGTATACAAGATCGACACTCGTGTAAGAGCTTCTGGGCTCAAACAGCATTAAGAACATTAATCAGAAGAAAAAAAACTGACACATAAAACATATGATAAAGGGAATGGGAGACAAGATGGGGAGAGAGAGGGAAGCACACAAGTATAACAGTAGAGAACAGGGACATCAGAAGATCTTTGGGAGGGAGAGGGCTTGGGGGGAGGAGGCATGGGAAGGGTGGGGGGGGGGGGTAATATTTCATGAAGTGACGGCACTTCCCCCAAGATCAGTGGTTGTGATAAGTGTTTGTTGTGTGTGTGTGTGTGTGTGTGTGTGTGTGTGTGTGTGTGTGTGTGTGTGTGTGTGTGTGCGTGTGGCAGCTCCATTACCAGCCGTACACCATGTATATAAAAACAGAGCATGAAAAAGCCAACCCAATTATTGATTTGGTTTGTTAATTTTCTGTTAGGATAATTACTACAACAATATTGTAGATGTAACAAGAAGAAGACATCATGCAGAGCACGATACTTGCAAAATGCACCTCCACCCCCCCCCCCCCCCCCCAAAAGGTTGACATTAATCCAGCAAATTATCCATTTCATCAAGGTTAAAATTGACGATCTTGATCAAAGCTCGGGTCAATAGGATGAAAAGTGACGATTTTTCAGATGAAACTTGATGATTTTAGAAGTTTGACCCTGAGTTGACTTTTGACCTTTAAATAGTTCGTGTTGCAATTCAGTGAAGCACTATGCAAATGCTGTTAAATTTTCAAGTCAATCGGATGAAAATTGACTGGTTTTCAGATGAACATTGATGATTTTTGGAAGTTTGACCTTGAGTTGACTTTTGACCTTTTGACTTCAAAAATAGTTGTTTTCTAAATTTACTGACTCAATCTGCGAAGGCTGTTCAATTTTCAAGTCAATCAGATGAAAATTGATGGTTTTTCAGATGAAAATTGATGATTTTGGAAGTTTGACCTTGAGTTGCCCTTTGACCTTTTGACCTCAAAAATAGTTGGTTTTCCAATTTATTGACTCGATATACAAATGCTGTTCAATTTTCAAGTCAATCGGATTTAAAATGGCGATTTTAGAAATTTTACCTCCAGATTACCTTTAACATTTGACCTCAAATTCAAAAGGCTTCTCAATTGTGATCACCTCTACAACTTCATGAACTTTCATGAAAATCGGTTTAGAATTGTGACCTGTAGGCAAGTGACAAACAGACAAAGAAACAAGAAGACGTCATGCAGAGCACGATATTTGCAAAATCCACCCTCCCCAAAAAGGTGGCCATTGATCCATCAAATTGTCCATTTCATCAAGATTAAAATTGACGATCTTTTTTTTTTTTTTTTTTTTTTTTTTTGTATACAAGATCGAGGCTCGTGAAAGAGCTAACATTAATCACACAAAAAGACAAACCGACACACAAAACACAAAAAACAAGGGGAGCGGCAGACAAGATGGGGAGAGAGGGGGAAGGACACAAAAGAGAGGGGGAAGAGGGGGAAGGACACAAACACAACATTTGAGAGCAGGGACATCGGGAGGACTTGGGGGGAGGTGGGAGAGGATTAAAACATATGAACACTGCAAGGACTCTGGGGTGAATTACCGGGGGTAGAAAAGATCAAGGTTTTCGATGGGGGACGATAAGAGATGGTGGTGAACAGCTGTTTTAAAGACCTGGAGGGAGGAGTGGGATTGAAGGGAGTGGGGGAGTTTGTTCCAGAGGCGGGAGAAAAGGGGAATGAAAGAGTGAAGGTGAGCAGAGAGCCTAGACTTTGGCAGTTTAACCATAAGAGGGTTGCAGGCAGATCTTGTGCGACCTGAAGGAATATTGGGGGGACAGAGCACAGAGAGAGCTGGGGGAGCAAGGCCGGAGAGATCTTGATCAAGACTTGCGTCAATCGGATGAAAATTGACGGTTTTTCAGATGAAAACAGATGATTTTGTAGGTTTGACCTTGAGTTGACCTTTTGACCTCAAAAATAGTTGGTTTCCCAGTTTAGTGACTCAATGTGCAAATGCTCTTAAATGTTCAAGTCAATTGGATGAAAATTGACTGGTTTTCAGAGGAACATTGATGATTTTTGAAAGTTTGACCTTGAGTTGACTTATGACCTTTTGACCTTTAAATAGTTTGTGTCTTCATTCAGTGAAGCACTATGCAAATGCTGTTAAATTTTCAAGTCAATCAGATGAAAATTGAGGGGTTTTAAGATGAAAATGGATGATTTTGTAGGTTTGACCTTGAGTTGACCTTTGACATTTTGACCTCAAAATAGTTGGTTTCCCTATATAGTGACTCAATGTGCAAATGCTGTTCAATTTTCAAATAAATCGGATGAAAATTGACTTTTTCAGATGAAAATGGATGATTTTGTAGGTTTGACCTTCAGTTGACCTTTGACCTTTTGTCTTCAAAAATAGTTGGTTTCCCAATTTAGTGACTCAATATACAAATGCTGTTCAATTTTCAAGTCGATCAGATAAAAAATGGCGATTTTAGAAATTCGACCTCCAGATGACCTTTAACCTCAAAATCAATAGGTTTCTCAAAATAAAAATTTTTTTTTTTTGATTTTGCAAGTATTAATTAGGCACTTTAATTAGGCATTAATTAGGCAAAAAAAAATTGCTTTCCAGATGCCTTCTGTGCTTTAGTGGTGTCCTGCTGGTCACATGGGAGAGGAGGAAAGCCCAGGAACTCTTGCCCTTCACAACCTCAGGAGCAATTCAAGGTGTCTGCCCACCACTTGATGTTTTACAAATGGCGGAGGTGCAACAGGTGACCTAGAGGTAATGTATTATTTATTGTATTTTGAAGTTGCTGGGATTGTATTTTGAAGACCACAGCTCATGTAAACCACCAGGTTTTACATTTTCAAATCACATCACCATACAGACGAAGAGAAGTTAAATATGCTGCCCCTTTGTGTTTGTGTTAAAATGTGTCAATTCTTACTTTCAAGACCAGACAAAACTCATTTTTGTTCAACTAGGCTTTAGACCTCCATGTTTTCACAGTAAGGGGCTGTGGGCATGGTGTCATCTATCTATAATTCCAGTAATCTCTGTCTGTCTGTACGTTTGTTTGTCTGTGACCGCTGTTTCTCGACAACCACGGGTCCGATATACTTTTAACTTGCCAGGTATATTGCTGGGGACCCGAGGATGTGCCTTTTCAAGGTTTCATATTAATCGGACAATTACTTACCGAGCTATGTCCAAAAAACGATTCAACCAATCAGAGAGCAGCGAACGATCGCGTGTGCCGAACGTGGCGGGCACACTCTGCCTCGGATGGCACATTTGAGAGCGTATTCATTTATTTCACGTTTGCAAACTATGTTGGCGTTAAACTATGTTTTACAACTAATAAAAACGAATTTGCGATTCATTCGCTTTCCTGCGCGTTTGTGCACGCGATGGCGATTTCTTTACCAAACTCCGGAAGCCGTTCGCTTTGGACCAAACCATTTCATGTAAATAGAGGGGGGGGATATAATTTTAGATATAGATATAGTACGGGCAATGCCCTAGTAGCCTGAAATTATATTCAGTATTATTCTTCTTTTCCAAACATGAAAGGCAACACAAGAAAAATAGGGATGCAAAGAAAAGCACTTCTGCCCATCTTCATCCTAATCTCCCCAACGATGTATTCCTCATTCAGCACAAAAAGGAGAATCAAAAAAACAAAAGCTTAGTCTGTGAGTGTATAAACGGTACTGGACTTATTGGCCCGAGGCCTGAGGGAAGCCTGCTGTGAAGGGAAGTCTATATTGGCCCGAGGAAGCCTGCTGTAAAGGGAAGTCTATACTGGCCCGAGGAAGCCTGCTGTGAAGGGAAGTCTATACTGGCTTTAGGAAGCCTGCTGTGAAGGGAAGTCTATACTGGCTTTAGGAAGCCTGCTGTGAAGGGAAGTCTATATTGGCCTTAGGAAGCCTGCTGTGAAGGGAAGTCTATATTGGCCTTAGGAAGCCTGCTGTGAAGGGAAGTCTACACTGGCCTTAGGAAGCCTGCTGTGAAGGGAAGTCTATACTGGCCTTAAGAAGCCTGCTGTGAAGGGAAGTCTATACTGGCCTTAGGAAGCCTGCTGTGAAGGGAAGTCTATACTGGCCTTAAGAAGCCTGCTGTGAAGGGAAGTCTATACTGGCCTTAGGAAGCCTGGTGTGAAGGGAAGTCTATACTGGCCTTAAGAAGCCTGCTGTGAAGGGAAGTCTATATTGGCCCGAGGAAGCCTGCTGTGAAGGGAAGTCTATACTGGCTTTAGGAAGCCTGCTGTGAAGGGAAGTCTATACTGGCCTTAGGAAGCCTGCTGTGAACGGAAGTCTATACTGGCCTTAGGAAGCCTGCTGTGAAGGGAAGTCTATATTGGCCTTAGGAAGCCTTCTGTGAAGGGAAGTCTATACTGGCCTTAGGAAGCCTGCTGTGAAGGGAAGTCTATATTGGCCCAAGGAAGCCTGCTGTGAAGGGAAGTCTATACTGGCCTTAGGAAGCCTGCTGTGAAGGGAAGTCTATATTGGCCCGAGGAAGCCTGCTGTGAAGGGAAGTCTATATTGGCCTTAGGAAGCCTGCTGTGAAGGGAAGTCTATATTGGCCTTAGGAAGCCTGCTGTGAAGGGAAGTCTATACTGGCTTCAGGAAGCCTGCTGTGAAGGGAAGTCTATATTGGCCTTAGGAAGCCTGCTGTGAAGGGAAGTCTATATTGGCCCGAGGAAGCCTGCTTTGAAGGGAAGTCTATACTGGCCTTAGGAAGCCTGCTGTGAAGGGAAGTCTATATTGGCCCGAGGAAGCCTGCTGTGAAGGGAAGTCTATACTGGCTTTAGGAAGCCTGCTGTGAAGGGAAGCCTATATTGGCCTTAGGAAGCCTGCTGTGAAGGGAAGTCTATACTGGCTTTAGGAAGCCTGCTGTGAAGGGAAGTCTATATTGGCCTTAGGAAGCCTGCTGTGAAGGGAAGTCTATACTGGCCTTAGGAAGCCTGCTGTGATGGGAAGTCTATACTGGCTTTAGGAAGCCTGCTGTGAAGGGAAGTCTATATTGGCCTTTGGAAGCCTGCTGTGAAGGGAAGTCTATATTGGCCCGAGGAAGCCTGCTGTGAAGGGAAGTCTATACTGGCCTTAGGAAGCCTGCTGTGAAGGGAGGGAAGTCTATATTGGCCCGAGGAAGCCTGCTGTGAAGGGAAGTCTATACTGGCCTTAGGAAGCCTGCTGTGAAGGGAAGTCTATACTGGCCTTAGGAAGAAGCCTGCTGTGAAGGGAAGTCTATACTGGCCTTAGGAAGCCTGCGGTGAAGGGAAGTCTATACTGGCTTTAGGAAGCCTGCTGTGAAGGGAAGTCTATATTGGCTTTAGGAAGCCTGCTGTGAAGGGAAGTCTATATTGGCCTTAGGAAGCCTGCTGTGAAGGGAAGTCTATACTGGCTTTAGGAAGCCTGATGTGAAGGGAAGTCTATATTGGCTTTAGGAAGCCTGCTGTGAAGGGAAGTCTATATTGGCCTTAGGAAGCCTGCTGTGAAGGGAAGTCTATACTGGCCTTAGGAAGCCTGCTGTGAAGGGAAGTCTATACTGGCCTTAGGAAGCCTGTGCTGTGAAGGGAAGTCTATACTGGCCTTAGGAAGCCTGCTGTGAAGGGAAGTCTATACTGGCTTTAGGAAGCCTGCTGTGAAGGGAAGTCTATACTGGCCTTAGGAAGCCTGCTGTGAAGGGAAGTCTATACTGGCTTTAGGAAGCCTGATGTGAAGGGAAGTCTATACTGGCTTTAGGAAGCCTGCTGTGAAGGGAAGTCTATATTGGCCCGAGGAAGCCTGCTGTGAAGGGAAGTCTATACTGGCCTTAGGAAGCCTGCTGTGAAGGGAAGTCTATATTGGCCTTAGGAAGCCTGCTGTGAAGGGAAGTCTATATTGGCCTTAGGAAGCCTGCTGTGAAGGGAAGTCTATACTGGCCTTAGGAAGCCTGCTGTGAAGGGAAGTCTATATTGGCCTTAGGAAGCCTGCTGTGAAGGGAAGTCTATATTGGCCTTAGGAAGCCTGGTGTGAAGGGAAGTCTATACTGGCTTTAGGAAGCCTGCTGTGAAGGGAAGTCTATATTGGCTTTAGGAAGCCTGCTGTGAAGGGAAGTCTATATTGGCCTTAGGAAGCCTGCTGTGAAGGGAAGTCTATACTGGCCTTAGGAAGCCTGCTGTGAAGGGAAGTCTATACTGGCTTTAGGAAGCCTGCTGTGAAGGGAAGTCTATATTGGCTTTAGGAAGCCTGCTGTGAAGGGAAGTCTATACTGGCCTTAGGAAGCCTGCTGTGAAGGGAAGTCTATATTGGCCTTAGGAAGCCTGCTGTGAAGGGAAGTCTATACTGGCCTTAGGAAGCCTGCTGTGAAGGGAAGTCTATATTGGCCCGAGGAAGCCTGCTGTGAAGGGAAGTCTATACTGGCTTTAGGAAGCCTGCTGTGAAGGGAAGTCTATACTGGCCTTAGTAAGCCTGCTGTGAAGGGAAGTCTATACTGGCTTTAGGAAGCCTGCTGTGAAGGGAAGTCTATATTGGCCTTAGGAAGCCTGCTGTGAAGGGAAGTCTATACTGGCCTTAGGAAGCCTGCTGTGAAGGGAAGTCTATACTGGCTTTAGGAAGCCTGCTGTGAAGGGAAGTCTATATTGGCCTTAGGAAGCCTGCTGTGAAGGGAAGTCTATATTGGCCCGAGGAAGCCTGCTGTGAAGGGAAGTCTATACTGGCCTTAGGAAGCCTGCTGTGAAGGGAAGTCTATATTGGCCTTAGGAAGCCTGCTGTGAAGGGAAGTCTATACTGGCCTTAGGAAGCCTGCTGTGAAGAGTCTATATTGGCCTTAGGAAGCCTGCTGTGAAGGGAAGTCTATACTGGCCTTAGGAAGCCTGCTGTGAAGGGAAGTCTATACTGGCCTTAGGAAGCCTGCTGTGAAGGGAAGTCTATATTGGCCTTAGGAAGCCTGCTGTGAAGGGAAGTCTATACTGTCCTTAGGAAGCCTGCTGTGAAGGGAAGTCTATACTGGCTTTAGGAAGCCTGCTGTGAAGGGAAGTCTTTATTGGCCTTAGGAAGCCTGCTGTGAAGGGAAGTCTATATTGGCCCGAGGAAGCCTGCTGTGAAGGGAAGTCTATACTGGCATTAGGAAGCCTGATGTGAAGGGAAGTCTATATTGGCCTTAGGAAGCCTGCTGTGAAGGGAAGGAAGTCTATACTGGCCTTAGGAAGCCTGCTGTGAAGGGAAGTCTTCTATATTGGCCCGAGGAAGCCTGCTGTGAAGGGAAGTCTATACTGGCTTTAGGAAGCCTGCTGTGAAGGGAAGTCTATATTGGCCTTAGGAAGCCTGCTGTGAAGGGAAGTCTATACTGGCCTTAGGAAGCCTGCTGTGAAGGGAAGTCTATACTGGCTTTAGGAAGCCTGCTGTGAAGGGAAGTCTATATTGGCCTTAGGAAGCCTGCTGTGAAGGGAAGTCTATATTGGCCCGAGGAAGTCTGCTGTGAAGGGAAGTCTATACTGGCCTTAGGAAGCCTGCTGTGAAGGGAAGTCTATATTGGCCCGAGGAAGCCTGCTGTGAAGGGAAGTCTATACTGGCTTTAGGAAGCCTGCTGTGAAGGGAAGTCTATATTGGCCTTAGGAAGCCTGGTGTGAAGGGAAATCTATACTGGCCTTAGGAAGCCTGCTGTGAAGGGAAGTCTATACTGGCTTTAGGAAGCCTGCTGTGAAGGGAAGGCTATATTGGCCTTAGGAAGCCTGCTGTGAAGGGAAGTCTATATTGGCCCGAGGAAGCCTGCCTGCTGTGAAGGGAAGTCTATACTGGCCTTAGGAAGCCTGCTGTGAAGGGAAGTCTATACTGGCTTTAGGAAGCCTGCTGTGAAGGGAAGGCTATATTGGCCTTAGGAAGCCTGCTGTGAAGGGAAGTCTATATTGGCCCGAGGAAGCCTGCCTGCTGTGAAGGGAAGTCTATACTGGCCTTAGGAAGCCTGCTGTGAAGGGAAGTCTATACTGGCCTTAGGAAGCCTGCTGTGAAGGGAAGTCTATACTGGCCCGAGGAAGCCTGCTGTGAAGGGAAGTCTATATTGGCCCGAGGAAGCCTGCTGTGAAGGGAAGTCTATATTGGCCCCAGGAAGCCTGCTGTGAAGGGAAGTCTATATTGGCCCGAGGAAGCCTGCTGTGAAGGGAAGTCTATACTGGCCGTAGGAAGCCTGCTGTGAAGGGAAGTCTATACTGGCTTCAGGAAGCCTGCTGTGAAGGGAAGTCTATATTGGCCTTAGGAAGCCTGCTGTGAAGGGAAGTCTATATTGGCCCGAGGAAGCCTGCTGTGAAGGGAAGTCTATACTGGCTTTAGGAAGCCTGCTGTGAAGGGAAGTCTATACTGGCTTTAGGAAGCCTGCTGTGAAGGGAAGCCTGCCTATATTGGCCTTAGGAAGCCTGCTGTGAAGGGAAGTCTATACTGGCTTTAGGAAGCCTGCTGTGAAGGGAAGTCTATATTGGCCTTAGGAAGCCTGCTGTGAAGGGAAGTCTATATTGGCCCGAGGAAGCCTGCCTGCTGTGAAGGGAAGTCTATACTGGCCTTAGGAAGCCTGCTGTGAAGGGAAGTCTATACTGGCCTTAGGAAGCCTGCTGTGAAGGGAAGTCTATACTGGCCCGAGGAAGCCTGCTGTGAAGGGAAGTCTATATTGGCCCGAGGAAGCCTGCTGTGAAGGGAAGTCTATATTGGCCCCAGGAAGCCTGCTGTGAAGGGAAGTCTATATTGGCCCGAGGAAGCCTGCTGTGAAGGGAAGTCTATACTGGCCGTAGGAAGCCTGCTGTGAAGGGAAGTCTATACTGGCTTCAGGAAGCCTGCTGTGAAGGGAAGTCTATATTGGCCTTAGGAAGCCTGCTGTGAAGGGAAGTCTATATTGGCCCGAGGAAGCCTGCTGTGAAGGGAAGTCTATACTGGCTTTAGGAAGCCTGCTGTGAAGGGAAGTCTATACTGGCTTTAGGAAGCCTGCTGTGAAGGGAAGCCTGCCTATATTGGCCTTAGGAAGCCTGCTGTGAAGGGAAGTCTATACTGGCTTTAGGAAGCCTGCTGTGAAGGGAAGTCTATATTGGCCTTAGGAAGCCTGCTGTGAAGGGAAGGCTATATTGGCCTTAGGAAGCCTGCTGTGAAGGGATGTCTATACTGGCCTTAGGAAGCCTGCTGTGAAGGGAAGTCTATACTGGCCTTAGGAAGCCTGCGGTGAAGGGAAGTCTATACTGGCTTTAGGAAGCCTGCTGTGAAGGGAAGTCTATATTGGCTTTAGGAAGCCTGCTGTGAAGGGAACTCTATATTGGCCTTAGGAAGCCTGCTGTGAAGGGAAGTCTATACTGGCCTTAGGAAGCCTGCTGTGAAGGGAAGTCTATACTGGCTTTAGGAAGCCTGCTGTGAAGGGAAGTCTATATTGGCCTTAGGAAGCCTGCTGTGAAGGGAAATCTATACTGGCCTTAGGAAGCCTGCTGTGAAGGGAAGTCTATACTGGCTTTAGGAAGCCTGCTGTGAAGGGAAGGCTATATTGGCCTTAGGAAGCCTGCTGTGAAGGGAAGTCTATATTGGCCCGAGGAAGCCTGCTGTGAAGGGAAGTCTATACTGGCCTTAGGAAGCCTGCTGTGAAGGGAAGTCTATACTGGCCCGAGGAAGCCTGCTGTGAAGGGAAGTCTATATTGGCCCGAGGAAGCCTGCTGTGAAGGGAAGTCTATACTGGCCTTAGGAAGCCTGCGGTGAAGGGAAGTCTATACTGGCCTTAGGAAGCCTGCGGTGAAGGGAAGTCTATACTGGCTTTAGCAAGCCTGCTGTGAAGGGAAGTCTATATTGGCCTTAGGAAGCCTGCTGTGAAGGGAAGTCTATACTGGCCTTAGGAAGCCTGCGGTGAAGGGAAGTCTATACTGGCTTTAGCAAGCCTGCTGTGAAGGGAAGTCTATATTGGCCTTAGGAAGCCTGCTGTGAAGGGAAGTCTATACTGGCCTTAGGAAGCCTGCTGTGAAGGGAAGTCTATACTGGCTTTAGGAAGCCTGTGAAGGGAAGTCTATACTGGCCTTAGGAAGCCTGCTGTGAAGGGAAGTCTATACTGGCCTTAGGAAGCCTGCTGTGAAGGGAAGTCTATACTGGCCTTAGGAAGCCTGCTGTGAAGGGAAGTCTATATTGGCCTTAGGAAGCCTGCTGTGAAGGGAAGTCTATATTGGCCCGAGGAAGCCTGCTGTGAAGGGAAGTCTATATTGGCCCCAGGAAGCCTGCTGTGAAGGGAAGTCTATATTGGCCCGAGGAAGCCTGCTGTGAAGGGAAGTCTATACTGGCCGTAGGAAGCCTGCTGTGAAGGGAAGTCTATACTGGCTTCAGGAAGCCTGCTGTGAAGGGAAGTCTATATTGGCCTTAGGAAGCCTGCTGTGAAGGGAAGTCTATATTGGCCTGAGGAAGCCTGCTGTGAAGGGAAGTCTATACTGGCTTTAGGAAGCCTGCTGTGAAGGGAAGTCTATACTGGCTTTAGGAAGCCTGCTGTGAAGGGAAGCCTGCCTATATTGGCCTTAGGAAGCCTGCTGTGAAGGGAAGTCTATACTGGCTTTAGGAAGCCTGCTGTGAAGGGAAGTCTATATTGGCCTTAGGAAGCCTGCTGTGAAGGGAAGGCTATATTGGCCTTAGGAAGCCTGCTGTGAAGGGAAGTCTATACTGGCCTTAGGAAGCCTGCTGTGAAGGGAAGTCTATACTGGCCTTAGGAAGCCTGCGGTGAAGGGAAGTCTATACTGGCTTTAGGAAGCCTGCTGTGAAGGGAAGTCTATATTGGCTTTAGGAAGCCTGCTGTGAAGGGAACTCTATATTGGCCTTAGGAAGCCTGCTGTGAAGGGAAGTCTATACTGGCCTTAGGAAGCCTGCTGTGAAGGGAAGTCTATACTGGCTTTAGGAAGCCTGCTGTGAAGGGAAGTCTATATTGGCCTTAGGAAGCCTGCTGTGAAGGGAAATCTATACTGGCCTTAGGAAGCCTGCTGTGAAGGGAAGTCTATACTGGCTTTAGGAAGCCTGCTGTGAAGGGAAGGCTATATTGGCCTTAGGAAGCCTGCTGTGAAGGGAAGTCTATATTGGCCCGAGGAAGCCTGCTGTGAAGGGAAGTCTATACTGGCCTTAGGAAGCCTGCTGTGAAGGGAAGTCTATACTGGCCCGAGGAAGCCTGCTGTGAAGGGAAGTCTATATTGGCCCGAGGAAGCCTGCTGTGAAGGGAAGTCTATATTGGCCCCAGGAAGCCTGCTGTGAAGGGAAGTCTATATTGGCCCGAGGAAGCCTGCTGTGAAGGGAAGTCTATACTGGCCGTAGGAAGCCTGCTGTGAAGGGAAGTCTATATTGGCCCGAGGAAGCCTGCTGTGAAGGGAAGTCTATATTGGCCTTAGGAAGCCTGCTGTGAAGGGAAGTCTATATTGGCCTTAGGCAGCCTGCTGTGAAGGGAAGTCTATACTGGCTTCAGGAAGCCTGCTGTGAAGGGAAGTCTATATTGGCCTTAGGAAGCCTGCTGTGAAGGGAAGTCTATATTGGCCCGAGGAAGCCTGCTTTGAAGGGAAGTCTATACTGGCCTTAGGAAGCCTGCTGTGAAGGGAAGTCTATATTGGCCCGAGGAAGCCTGCTGTGAAGGGAAGTCTATACTGGCTTTAGGAAGCCTGCTGTGAAGGGAAGTCTATATTGGCCTTAGGAAGCCTGCTGTGAAGGGAAGTCTATACTGGCCTTAGGAAGCCTGCTGTGAAGGGAAGTCTATACTGGCTTTAGGAAGCCTGCTGTGAAGGGAAGTCTATATTGGCCTTAGGAAGCCTGCTGTGAAGGGAAGTCTATATTGGCCCGAGGAAGCCTGCTGTGAAGGGAAGTCTATACTGGCCTTAGGAAGCCTGCTGTGAAGGGAAGTCTATATTGGCCCGAGGAAGCCTGCTGTGAAGGGAAGTCTATACTGGCCTTAGGAAGCCTGCTGTGAAGGGAAGTCTATACTGGCCTTAGGAAGCCTGCTGTGAAGGGAAGTCTATACTGGCCTTAGGAAGCCTGCTGTGAAGGGAAGTCTATACTGGCCTTAGGAAGCCTGCTGTGAAGGGAAGTCTATACTGGCCTTAGGAAGCCTGCGGTGAAGGGAAGTCTATACTGGCTTTAGGAAGCCTGCTGTGAAGGGAAGTCTATATTGGCTTTAGGAAGCCTGCTGTGAAGGGAACTCTATATTGGCCTTAGGAAGCCTGCTGTGAAGGGAAGTCTATACTGGCCTTAGGAAGCCTGCTGTGAAGGGAAGTCTATACTGGCTTTAGGAAGCCTGCTGTGAAGGGAAGTCTATATTGGCCTTAGGAAGCCTGCTGTGAAGGGAAGTCTATACTGGCTTTAGGAAGCCTGCTGTGAAGGGAACTCTATATTGGCCTTAGGAAGCCTGCTGTGAAGGGAAGTCTATACTGGCCTTAGGAAGCCTGCTGTGAAGGGAAGTCTATATTGGCCCGAGGAAGCCTGCTGTGAAGGGAAGTCTATACTGGCCTTAGGAAGGCTGTGAAGGGAAGTCTATACTGGCCTTAGGAAGCCTGCTGTGAAGGGAAGTCTATACTGGCTTTAGGAAGCCTGCTGTGAAGGGAAGTCTATATTGGCTTTAGGAAGCCTGCTGTGAAGGGAAGGCTATATTGGCCTTAGGAAGCCTGCTGTGAAGGGAAGTCTATATTGGCCCGAGGAAGCCTGCTGTGAAGGGAAGTCTATACTGGCCTTAGGAAGCCTGCTGTGAAGGGAAGTCTATACTGGCCCGAGGAAGCCTGCTGTGAAGGGAAGTCTATATTGGCCCGAGGAAGCCTGCTGTGAAGGGAAGTCTATATTGGCCCCAGGAAGCCTGCTGTGAAGGGAAGTCTATACTGGCCGTAGGAAGCCTGCTGTGAAGGGAAGTCTATATTGGCCCGAGGAAGCCTGCTGTGAAGGGAAGTCTATACTGGCTTTAGGAAGCCTGCTGTGAAGGGAAGTCTATATTGGCCTTAGGAAGCCTGCTGTGAAGGGAAGTCTATATTGGCCCGAGGAAGCCTGCTGTGAAGGGAAGTCTATACTGGCCTTAGGAAGCCTGCTGTGAAGGGAAGTCTATATTGGCCCGAGGAAGCCTGCTGTGAAGGGAAGTCTATACTGGCTTTAGGAAGCCTGCTGTGAAGGGAAGTCTATATTGGCCTTAGTAAGCCTGGTGTGAAGGGAAATCTATACTGGCCTTAGGAAGCCTGCTGTGAAGGGAAGTCTATACTGGCTTTAGGAAGCCTGCTGTGAAGGGAAGGCTATATTGGCCTTAGGAAGCCTGCTGTGAAGGGAAGTCTATATTGGCCCGAGGAAGCCTGCTGTGAAGGGAAGTCTATACTGGCCTTAGGAAGCCTGCTGTGAAGGGAAGTCTATGCTGGCCTTAGGAAGCCTGCTGTGAAGGGAAGTCTATACTGGCCCGAGGAAGCCTGCTGTGAAGGGAAGTCTATATTGGCCCGAGGAAGCCTGCTGTGAAGGGAAGTCTATACTGGCTTTAGGAAGCCTGCTGTGAAGGGAAGTCTATACTGGCCTTAGGAAGCCTGCTGTGAAGGGAAGTCTATACTGGCCTTAGGAAGCCTGCTGTGAAGGGAAGTCTATACTGGCTTTAGGAAGCCTGCTGTGAAGGGAAGTCTATACTGGCCTTAGGAAGCCTGCTGTGAAGGGAAGTCTACACTGGCTTTAGGAAGCCTGCTGTGAAGGGAAGTCTGTACTGGCTTTAGGAAGCCTGCTGTGAAGGGAAGTCTATACTGGCCTTAGGAAGCCTGCTGTGAAGGGAAGTCTATACTGGCCTTAGGAAGCCTGCGGTGAAGGGAAGTCTATACTGGCCTTAGGAAGCCTGCGGTGAAGGGAAGTCTATACTGGCTTTAGCAAGCCTGCTGTGAAGGGAAGTCTATATTGGCCTTAGGAAGCCTGCTGTGAAGGGAAGTCTATACTGGCCTTAGGAAGCCTGCGGTGAAGGGAAGTCTATACTGGCTTTAGCAAGCCTGCTGTGAAGGGAAGTCTATATTGGCCTTAGGAAGCCTGCTGTGAAGGGAAGTCTATACTGGCCTTAGGAAGCCTGCTGTGAAGGGAAGTCTATACTGGCTTTAGGAAGCCTGTGAAGGGAAGTCTATACTGGCCTTAGGAAGCCTGCTGTGAAGGGAAGTCTATACTGGCCTTAGGAAGCCTGCTGTGAAGGGAAGTCTATACTGGCCTTAGGAAGCCTGCTGTGAAGGGAAGTCTATATTGGCCTTAGGAAGCCTGCTGTGAAGGGAAGTCTATACTGGCCTTAGGAAGCCTGCTGTGAAGGGAAGTCTATACTGGCTTTAGGAAGCCTGCTGTGAAGGGAAGTCTATACTGGCCTTAGGAAGCCTGCTGTGAAGGGAAGTCTATACTGGCTTTAGGAAGCCTGCTGTGAAGGGAAGTCTATACTGGCCTTAGGAAGCCTGCTGTGAAGGGAAGTCTATACTGGCCTTAGGAAGCCTGCTGTGAAGGGAAGTCTATACTGGCCTTAGGAAGCCTGCTGTGAAGGGAAGTCTATATTGGCCTTAGGAAGCCTGCTGTGAAGGGAAGTCTATACTGGCCTTAGGAAGCCTGCTGTGAAGGGAAGTCTATACTGGCTTTAGGAAGCCTGCTGTGAAGGGAAGTCTGTACTGGCCTTAGGAAGCCTGCTGTGAAGGGAAGTCTATACTGTCCTTAGGAAGCCTGCTGTGAAGGGAAGTCTATACTGGTCTTAGGAAGCCTGCTGTGAAGGGAAGTCTATACTGGCCTTAGGAAGCCTGCTGTGAAGGGAAGTCTATGCTGGCCTTAGGAAGCCTGCTGTGAAGGGAAGTCTATCCTGGCCTTAGGAAGCCTGCTGTGAAGGGAAGTCTATACTGGCCTTAGGAAGCCTGCTGTGAAGGGAGGTCTATATTGGCCTTAGGAAGCCTGCTGTGAAGGGAAGTCTATATTGGCCTTAGGAAGCCTGCTGTGAAGGGAAGTCTATACTGGCCTTAGGAAGCTTGCTGTGAAGGGAAGTCTATACTGGCCCGAGGAAGCCTGCTGTGAAGGGAAGTCTATACTGGCTTTAGGAAGCCTGCTGTGAAGGGAGGTCTATACTGGCCTTAGGAAGCCTGCTGTGAAGGGAAGTCTATACTGGCTTTAGGAAGCTTGCTGTGAAGGGAAGTCTATATTGGCCTTAGGAAGCCTGCTGTGAAGGGAAGTCTATATTGGCCTTAGGAAGCCTGCTGTGAAGGGAAGTCTATACTGGCTTTAGGAAGCCTGCTGTGATTGGAAGTCTATATTGGCCTTAGGAAGCCTGCTGTGAAGGGAAGTCTATACTGGCCTTAGGAAGCCTGCTGTGAAGGGAAGTCTATACTGGCTTTAGGAAGCCTGCTGTGAAGGGAAGTCTATACTGGTCTTAGGAAGCCTGCTGTGAAGGGAAGTCTATACTGGCCTTAGGAAGCCTGCTGTGAAGGGAAGTCTGTCTATGCTGGCCTTAGGAAGCCTGCTGTGAAGGGAAGTCTATACTGGCCTTAGGAAGCCTGCTGTGAAGGGAAGTCTATACTGGCCTTAGTAAGCCTGCTGTGAAGGGAGGTCTATATTGGCCTTAGGAAGCCTGCTGTGAAGGGAAGTCTATATTGGCCTTAGGAAGCCTGCTGTGAAGGGAAGTCTATACTGGCCCGAGGAAGCCTGCTGTGAAGGGAAGTCTATACTGGCTTTAGGAAGCCTGCTGTGAAGGGAGGTCTATACTGGCCTTAGGAAGCCTGCTGTGAAGGGAAGTCTATATTGGCCTTAGGAAGCCTGCTGTGAAGGGAAGTCTATACTGGCTTTAGGAAGCTTGCTGTGAAGGGAAGTCTATATTGGCCTTAGGAAGCCTGCTGTGAAGGGAAGTCTATATTGGCCTTAGGAAGCCTGCTGTGAAGGGAAGTCTATACTGGCTTTAGGAAGCCTGCTGTGAAGGGAAGTCTATACTGGCCTTAGGAAGCCTGCTGTGAAGGGAAGTCTATACTGGCTTTAGGAAGCCTGCTGTGAAGGGAAGTCTATATTGGCCTTAGGAAGCCTGCTGTGAAGGGAAGTCTATATTGGCCCAAGGAAGCCTGCTGTGAAGGGAAGTCTATACTGGCCTTAGGAAGCCTGCTGTGAAGGGAAGTCTATATTGGCCCGAGGAAGCCTGCTGTGAAGGGAAGTCTATACTGGCCTTAGGAAGCCTGCTGTGAAGGGAAGTCTATACTGGCCTTAGGAAGCCTGCTGTGAAGGGAAGTCTATACTGGCCTTAGGAAGCCTGCGGTGAAGGGAAGTCTATACTGGCTTTAGGAAGCCTGCTGTGAAGGGAAGTCTATATTGGCTTTAGGAAGCCTGCTGTGAAGGGAACTCTATATTGGCCTTAGGAAGCCTGCTGTGAAGGGAAGTCTATACTGGCCTTAGGAAGCCTGCTGTGAAGGGAAGTCTATACTGGCTTTAGGAAGCCTGCTGTGAAGGGAAGTCTATACTGGCCTTAGGAAGCCTGCTGTGAAGGGAAGTCTATACTGGCCTTAGGAAGCCTGCTGTGAAGGGAAGTCTATACTGGCCTTAGGAAGCCTGCTGTGAAGGGAAGTCTATACTGGCCTTAGGAAGCCTGCTGTGAAGGGAAGTCTATACTGGCCTTAGGAAGCCTGCTGTGAAGGGAAGTCTATACTGGCTTTAGGAAGCCTGCTGTGAAGGGAAGTCTATACTGGCCTTAGGAAGCCTGCTGTGAAGGGAAGTCTATACTGGCTTTAGGAAGCCTGATGTGAAGGGAAGTCTATACTGGCTTTAGGAAGCCTGCTGTGAAGGGAAGTCTATATTGGCCCGAGGAAGCCTGCTGTGAAGGGAAGTCTATACTGGCCTTAGGAAGCCTGGTGTGAAGGGAAGTCTATACTGGCTTTAGGAAGCCTGCTGTGAAGGGAAGTCTATATTGGCTTTAGGAAGCCTGCTGTGAAGGGAAGTCTATATTGGCCTTAGGAAGCCTGCTGTGAAGGGAAGTCTATACTGGCCTTAGGAAGCCTGCTGTGAAGGGAAGTCTATACTGGCTTTAGGAAGCCTGCTGTGAAGGGAAGTCTATATTGGCCTTAGGAAGCCTGCTGTGAAGGGAAGTCTATACTGGCCTTAGGAAGCCTGCTGTGAAGGGAAGTCTATACTGGCCTTAGTAAGCCTGCTGTGAAGGGAAGTCTATACTGGCTTTAGGAAGCCTGCTGTGAAGGGAAGTCTATATTGGCCTTAGGAAGCCTGCTGTGAAGGGAAGTCTATATTGGCCCGAGGAAGCCTGCTGTGAAGGGAAGTCTATACTGGCCTTAGGAAGCCTGCTGTGAAGGGAAGTCTATATTGGCCTTAGGAAGCCTGCTGTGAAGGGAAGTCTATACTGGCCTTAGGAAGCCTGCTGTGAAGGGAAGTCTATATTGGCCTTAGGAAGCCTGCTGTGAAGGGAAGTCTATACTGGCTTTAGGAAGCCTGCTGTGAAGGGAAGTCTATACTGGCTTTAGGAAGCCTGCAGTGAAGGGAAGTCTATATTGGCCTTAGGAAGCCTGCTGTGAAGGGAAGTCTATACTGTCCTTAGGAAGCCTGCTGTGAAGGGAAGTCTATACTGGCTTTAGGAAGCCTGCTGTGAAGGGAAGTCTTTATTGGCCTTAGGAAGCCTGCTGTGAAGGGAAGTCTATATTGGCCCGAGGAAGCCTGCTGTGAAGGAAGGGAAGTCTATACTGGCATTAGGAAGCCTGATGTGAAGGGAAGTCTATATTGGCCTTAGGAAGCCTGCTGTGAAGGGAAGTCTATACTGGCCTTAGGAAGCCTGCTGTGAAGGGAAGTCTATACTGGCCTTAGGAGCCTGCGGTGAAGGGAAGTCTATACTGGCTTTAGGAAGCCTGCTGTGAAGGGAAGTCTATATTGGCTTTAGGAAGCCTGCTGTGAAGGGAACTCTATATTGGCCTTAGGAAGCCTGCTGTGAAGGGAAGTCTATACTGGCCTTAGGAAGCCTGCTGTGAAGGGAAGTCTATACTGGCTTTAGGAAGCCTGCTGTGAAGGGAAGTCTATATTGGCCCGAGGAAGCCTGCTGTGAAGGGGAAGTCTATATTGGCCCGAGGAAGCCTGCTGTGAAGGGAAGTCTATACTGGCCTTAGGAAGCCTGCTGTGAAGGGAAGTCTATACTGGCCTTAGGAAGCCTGCTGTGAAGGGAAGTCTATACTGGCCTTAGGAAGCCTGCGGTGAAGGGAAGTCTATACTGGCTTTAGGAAGCCTGCTGTGAAGGGAAGTCTATATTGGCTTTAGGAAGCCTGCGGTGAAGGGAAGTCTATACTGGCTTTAGGAAGCCTGCTGTGAAGGGAACTCTATATTGGCCTTAGGAAGCCTGCTGTGAAGGGAAGTCTATACTGGCCTTAGGAAGCCTGCTGTGAAGGGAAGTCTATACTGGCTTTAGGAAGCCTGCTGTGAAGGGAAGTCTATACTGGCCTTAGGAAGCCTGCTGTGAAGGGAAGTCTATACTGGCCTTAGGAAGCCTGCTGTGAAGGGAAGTCTATACTGGCTTTAGGAAGCCTGCTGTGAAGGGAAGTCTATACTGGCCTTAGGAAGCCTGCTGTGAAGGGAAGTCTATACTGGCCTTAGGAAGCCTGCTGTGAAGGGAAGTCTATATTGGCTTTAGGAAGCCTGCGGTGAAGGGAAGTCTATACTGGCTTTAGGAAGCCTGCTGTGAAGGGAACTCTATATTGGCCTTAGGAAGCCTGCTGTGAAGGGAAGTCTATACTGGCCTTCGGAAGCCTGCTGTGAAGGGAAGTCTATACTGGCTTTAGGAAGCCTGCTGTGAAGGGAAGTCTATACTGGCCTTCGGAAGCCTGCTGTGAAGGGAAGTCTATACTGGCTTTAGGAAGCCTGCTGTGAAGGGAAGTCTATACTGGCCTTAGGAAGCCTGCTGTGAAGGGAAGTCTATCTATACTGGCCTTAGGAAGCCTGCTGTGAAGGGAAGTCTATACTGGCCTTAGGAAGCCTGCTGTGAAGGGAAGTCTATACTGGCTTTAGGAAGCCTGCTGTGAAGGGAAGTCTATATTCGCCCGAGGAAGCCTGCTGTGAAGGGAAGTCTATACTGGCCTTAGGAAGCCTGCTGTGAAGGGAAGTCTGTCTATACTGGCTTTAGGAAGCCTGCTGTGAAGGGAAGTCTATACTGGCCTTAGGAAGCCTGCTGTGAAGGGAAGTCTATACTGGCCTTAGGAAGCCTGCTGTGAAGGGAAGTCTATACTGGCTTTAGGAAGCCTGCTGTGAAGGGAAGTCTATACTGGCCTTAGGAAGCCTGCTGTGAAGGGAAGTCTATACTGGCCTTAGGAAGCCTGCTGTGAAGGGAAGTCTATATTGGCTTTAGGAAGCCTGCGGTGAAGGGAAGTCTATACTGGCTTTAGGAAGCCTGCTGTGAAGGGAACTCTATATTGGCCTTAGGAAGCCTGCTGTGAAGGGAAGTCTATACTGGCCTTCGGAAGCCTGCTGTGAAGGGAAGTCTATACTGGCTTTAGGAAGCCTGCTGTGAAGGGAAGTCTATACTGGCCTTCGGAAGCCTGCTGTGAAGGGAAGTCTATACTGGCTTTAGGAAGCCTGCTGTGAAGGGAAGTCTATACTGGCCTTAGGAAGCCTGCTGTGAAGGGAAGTCTATCTATACTGGCCTTAGGAAGCCTGCTGTGAAGGGAAGTCTATACTGGCCTTAGGAAGCCTGCTGTGAAGGGAAGTCTATACTGGCTTTAGGAAGCCTGCTGTGAAGGGAAGTCTATATTCGCCCGAGGAAGCCTGCTGTGAAGGGAAGTCTATACTGGCCTTAGGAAGCCTGCTGTGAAGGGAAGTCTATACTGGCCTTAGGAAGCCTGCTGTGAAGGGAAGTCTATACTGGCTTTAGGAAGCCTGCTGTGAAGGGAAGTCTATACTGGCCTTAGGAAGCCTGCTGTGAAGGGAAGTCTATACTGGCTTTAGGAAGCCTGATGTGAAGGGAAGTCTATACTGGCTTTAGGAAGCCTGCTGTGAAGGGAAGTCTATATTGGCCCGAGGAAGCCTGCTGTGAAGGGAAGTCTATACTGGCCTTAGGAAGCCTGCTGTGAAGGGAAGTCTATATTGGCCTTAGGAAGCCTGCTGTGAAGGGAAGTCTATATTGGCCTTAGGTAGCCTGCTGTGAAGGGAAGTCTATACTGGCCTTAGGAAGCCTGCTGTGAAGGGAAGTCTATATTGGCCTTAGGAAGCCTGCTGTGAAGGGAAGTCTATATTGGCCTTAGGAAGCCTGGTGTGAAGGGAAGTCTATACTGGCTTTAGGAAGCCTGCTGTGAAGGGAAGTCTATATTGGCTTTAGGAAGCCTGCTGTGAAGGGAAGTCTATATTGGCCTTAGGAAGCCTGCTGTGAAGGGAAGTCTATACTGGCCTTAGGAAGCCTGCTGTGAAGGGAAGTCTATACTGGCTTTAGGAAGCCTGCTGTGAAGGGAAGTCTATATTGGCCTTAGGAAGCCTGCTGTGAAGGGAAGTCTATACTGGCCTTAGGAAGCCTGCTGTGAAGGGAAGTCTATATTGGCCTTAGGAAGCCTGCTGTGAAGGGAAGTCTATACTGGCCTTAGGAAGCCTGCTGTGAAGGGAAGTCTATATTGGCCCGAGGAAGCCTGCTGTGAAGGGAAGTCTATACTGGCTTTAGGAAGCCTGCTGTGAAGGGAAGTCTATACTGGCCTTAGTAAGCCTGCTGTGAAGGGAAGTCTATACTGGCTTTAGGAAGCCTGCTGTGAAGGGAAGTCTATATTGGCCTTAGGAAGCCTGCTGTGAAGGGAAGTCTATATTGGCCCGAGGAAGCCTGCTGTGAAGGGAAGTCTATACTGGCTTTAGGAAGCCTGCTGTGAAGGGAAGTCTATATTGGCCTTAGGAAGCCTGGTGTGAAGGGAAATCTATACTGGCCTTAGGAAGCCTGCTGTGAAGGGAAGTCTATACTGGCTTTAGGAAGCCTGCTGTGAAGGGAAGTCTATATTGGCCCGAGGAAGCCTGCTGTGAAGGGAAGTCTATACTGGCCTTAGGAAGCCTGCTGTGAAGGGAAGTCTATACTGGCCTTAGGAAGCCTGCTGTGAAGGGAAGTCTATACTGGCCCGAGGAAGCCTGCTGTGAAGGGAAGTCTATATTGGCCCGAGGAAGCCTGCTGTGAAGGGAAGTCTATATTGGCCCCAGGAAGCCTGCTGTGAAGGGAAGTCTATATTGGCCCGAGGAAGCCTGCTGTGAAGGGAAGTCTATACTGGCCGTAGGAAGCCTGCTGTGAAGGGAAGTCTATATTGGCCCGAGGAAGCCTGCTGTGAAGGGAAGTCTATATTGGCCTTAGGAAGCCTGCTGTGAAGGGAAGTCTATATTGGCCTTAGGAAGCCTGCTGTGAAGGGAAGTCTATACTGGCTTCAGGAAGCCTGCTGTGAAGGGAAGTCTATATTGGCCTTAGGAAGCCTGCTGTGAAGGGAAGTCTATATTGGCCCGAGGAAGCCTGCTTTGAAGGGAAGTCTATACTGGCCTTAGGAAGCCTGCTGTGAAGGGAAGTCTATATTGGCCCGAGGAAGCCTGCTGTGAAGGGAAGTCTATACTGGCTTTAGGAAGCCTGCTGTGAAGGGAAGTCTATACTGGCTTTAGGAAGCCTGCTGTGAAGGGAAGCCTATATTGGCCTTAGGAAGCCTGCTGTGAAGGGAAGTCTATACTGGCTTTAGGAAGCCTGCTGTGAAGGGAAGTCTATATTGGCCTTAGGAAGCCTGCTGTGAAGGGAAGTCTATACTGGCCTTAGGAAGCCTGCTGTGAAGGGAAGTCTATACTGGCTTTAGGAAGCCTGCTGTGAAGGGAAGTCTATATTGGCCTTAGGAAGCCTGCTGTGAAGGGAAGTCTATATTGGCCCGAGGAAGCCTGCTGTGAAGGGAAGTCTATACTGGCCTTAGGAAGCCTGCTGTGAAGGGAAGTCTATACTGGCCTTAGGAAGCCTGCTGTGAAGGGAAGTCTATACTGGCCTTAGGAAGCCTGCTGTGAAGGGAAGTCTATACTGGCCTTAGGAAGCCTGCTGTGAAGGGAAGTCTATATTGGCCCGAGGAAGCCTGCTGTGAAGGGAAGTCTATACTGGCCTTAGGAAGCCTGCTGTGAAGGGAAGTCTATACTGGCTTTAGGAAGCCTGCTGTGAATGGAAGTCTATATTGGCTTTAGGAAGCCTGCTGTGAAGGGAAGTCTATATTGGCCTTAGGAAGCCTGCTGTGAAGGGAAGTCTATACTGGCCTTAGGAAGCCTGCTGTGAAGGGAAGTCTATACTGGCTTTAGGAAGCCTGCTGTGAAGGGAAGTCTATATTGGCCTTAGGAAGCCTGCTGTGAAGGGAAGTCTATATTGGCCCGAGGAAGCCTGCTGTGAAGGGAAGTCTATACTGGCCTTAGGAAGCCTGCTGTGAAGGGAAGTCTATACTGGCCTTAGGAAGCCTGCTGTGAAGGGAAGTCTATACTGGCCTTAGGAAGCCTGCTGTGAAGGGAAGTCTATACTGGCCTTAGGAAGCCTGCTGTGAAGGGAAGTCTATACTGGCCTTAGGAAGCCTGCGGTGAAGGAAGTCTATACTGGCTTTAGGAAGCCTGCTGTGAATGGAAGTCTATATTGGCTTTAGGAAGCCTGCTGTGAAGGGAACTCTATATTGGCCTTAGGAAGCCTGCTGTGAAGGGAAGTCTATACTGGCCTTAGGAAGCCTGCTGTGAAGGGAAGTCTATACTGGCTTTAGGAAGCCTGCTGTGAAGGGAAGTCTATATTGGCCTTAGGAAGCCTGCTGTGAAGGGAAGTCTGTACTGGCTTTAGGAAGCCTGCTGTGAAGGGAAGTCTATACTGGCCTTAGGAAGCCTGCTGTGAAGGGAAGTCTATACTGGCTTTAGGAAGCCTGCTGTGAAGGGAAGTCTATACTGGCCTTAGGAAGCCTGCTGTGAAGGGAAGTCTACACTGGCTTTAGGAAGCCTGCTGTGAAGGGAAGTCTGTACTGGCTTTAGGAAGCCTGCTGTGAAGGGAAGTCTATACTGGCTTTAGGAAACCTGCTGTGAAGGGAAGTCTATACTGGCCTTAGGAAGCCTGCGGTGAAGGGAAGTCTATACTGGCCTTAGGAAGCCTGCGGTGAAGGGAAGTCTATACTGGCTTTAGCAAGCCTGCTGTGAAGGGAAGTCTATATTGGCCTTAGGAAGCCTGCTGTGAAGGGAAGTCTATACTGGCCTTAGGAAGCCTGCTGTGAAGGGAAGTCTATACTGGCTTTAGGAAGCCTGCTGTGAAGGGAAGTCTATACTGGCCTTAGGAAGCCTGCTGTGAAGGGAAGTCTATACTGGCCTTAGGAAGCCTGCTGTGAAGGGAATTCTATATTGGCCTTAGGAAGCCTGCTGTGAAGGGAAGTCTATACTGGCCTTAGGAAGCCTGCTGTGAAGGGAAGTCTATACTGGCTTTAGGAAGCCTGCTGTGAAGGGAAGTCTCTACTGGCCTTAGGAAGCCTGCTGTGAAGGGAAGTCTATACTGGCCTTAGGAAGCCTGCTGTGAAGGGAAGTCTATACTGGTCTTAGGAAGCCTGCTGTGAAGGGAAGTCTATACTGGCCTTAGGAAGCCTGCTGTGAAGGGAAGTCTATACTGGCCTTAGGAAGCCTGCTGTGAAGGGAAGTCTATACTGGCCTTAGGAAGCCTGCTGTGAAGGGAAGTCTATACTGGCTTTAGGAAGCCTGCTGTGAAGGGAAGTCTATACTGGCCTTAGGAAGCCTGCTGTGAAGGGAAGTCTATACTGGCTTTAGGAAGCCTGATGTGAAGGGAAGTCTATACTGGCTTTAGGAAGCCTGCTGTGAAGGGAAGTCTATATTGGCCCGAGGAAGCCTGCTGTGAAGGGAAGTCTATACTGGCCTTAGGAAGCCTGCTGTGAAGGGAAGTCTATATTGGCCTTAGGAAGCCTGCTGTGAAGGGAAGTCTATATTGGCCTTAGGTAGCCTGCTGTGAAGGGAAGTCTATACTGGCCTTAGGAAGCCTGCTGTGAAGGGAAGTCTATATTGGCCTTAGGAAGCCTGCTGTGAAGGGAAGTCTATATTGGCCTTAGGAAGCCTGGTGTGAAGGGAAGTCTATACTGGCTTTAGGAAGCCTGCTGTGAAGGGAAGTCTATATTGGCTTTAGGAAGCCTGCTGTGAAGGGAAGTCTATATTGGCCTTAGGAAGCCTGCTGTGAAGGGAAGTCTATACTGGCCTTAGGAAGCCTGCTGTGAAGGGAAGTCTATACTGGCTTTAGGAAGCCTGCTGTGAAGGGAAGTCTATATTGGCCTTAGGAAGCCTGCTGTGAAGGGAAGTCTATACTGGCCTTAGGAAGCCTGCTGTGAAGGGAAGTCTATATTGGCCTTAGGAAGCCTGCTGTGAAGGGAAGTCTATACTGGCCTTAGGAAGCCTGCTGTGAAGGGAAGTCTATATTGGCCCGAGGAAGCCTGCTGTGAAGGGAAGTCTATACTGGCTTTAGGAAGCCTGCTGTGAAGGGAAGTCTATACTGGCCTTAGTAAGCCTGCTGTGAAGGGAAGTCTATCCTGGCTTTAGGAAGCCTGCTGTGAAGGGAAGTCTATATTGGCCTTAGGAAGCCTGCTGTGAAGGGAAGTCTATATTGGCCCGAGGAAGCCTGCTGTGAAGGGAAGTCTATACTGGCTTTAGGAAGCCTGCTGTGAAGGGAAGTCTATATTGGCCTTAGGAAGCCTGGTGTGAAGGGAAATCTATACTGGCCTTAGGAAGCCTGCTGTGAAGGGAAGTCTATACTGGCTTTAGGAAGCCTGCTGTGAAGGGAAGTCTATATTGGCCCGAGGAAGCCTGCTGTGAAGGGAAGTCTATACTGGCCTTAGGAAGCCTGCTGTGAAGGGAAGTCTATACTGGCCTTAGGAAGCCTGCTGTGAAGGGAAGTCTATACTGGCCCGAGGAAGCCTGCTGTGAAGGGAAGTCTATATTGGCCCGAGGAAGCCTGCTGTGAAGGGAAGTCTATATTGGCCCCAGGAAGCCTGCTGTGAAGGGAAGTCTATATTGGCCCGAGGAAGCCTGCTGTGAAGGGAAGTCTATACTGGCCGTAGGAAGCCTGCTGTGAAGGGAAGTCTATATTGGCCCGAGGAAGCCTGCTGTGAAGGGAAGTCTATATTGGCCTTAGGAAGCCTGCTGTGAAGGGAAGTCTATATTGGCCTTAGGAAGCCTGCTGTGAAGGGAAGTCTATACTGGCTTCAGGAAGCCTGCTGTGAAGGGAAGTCTATATTGGCCTTAGGAAGCCTGCTGTGAAGGGAAGTCTATATTGGCCCGAGGAAGCCTGCTTTGAAGGGAAGTCTATACTGGCCTTAGGAAGCCTGCTGTGAAGGGAAGTCTATATTGGCCCGAGGAAGCCTGCTGTGAAGGGAAGTCTATACTGGCTTTAGGAAGCCTGCTGTGAAGGGAAGTCTATACTGGCTTTAGGAAGCCTGCTGTGAAGGGAAGCCTATATTGGCCTTAGGAAGCCTGCTGTGAAGGGAAGTCTATACTGGCTTTAGGAAGCCTGCTGTGAAGGGAAGTCTATATTGGCCTTAGGAAGCCTGCTGTGAAGGGAAGTCTATACTGGCCTTAGGAAGCCTGCTGTGAAGGGAAGTCTATACTGGCTTTAGGAAGCCTGCTGTGAAGGGAAGTCTATATTGGCCTTAGGAAGCCTGCTGTGAAGGGAAGTCTATATTGGCCCGAGGAAGCCTGCTGTGAAGGGAAGTCTATACTGGCCTTAGGAAGCCTGCTGTGAAGGGAAGTCTATACTGGCCTTAGGAAGCCTGCTGTGAAGGGAAGTCTATACTGGCCTTAGGAAGCCTGCTGTGAAGGGAAGTCTATACTGGCCTTAGGAAGCCTGCTGTGAAGGGAAGTCTATACTGGCCTTAGGAAGCCTGCGGTGAAGGAAGTCTATACTGGCTTTAGGAAGCCTGCTGTGAATGGAAGTCTATATTGGCTTTAGGAAGCCTGCTGTGAAGGGAACTCTATATTGGCCTTAGGAAGCCTGCTGTGAAGGGAAGTCTATACTGGCCTTAGGAAGCCTGCTGTGAAGGGAAGTCTATACTGGCTTTAGGAAGCCTGCTGTGAAGGAAGGGAAGTCTATATTGGCCTTAGGAAGCCTGCTGTGAAGGGAAGTCTGTACTGGCTTTAGGAAGCCTGCTGTGAAGGGAAGTCTATACTGGCCTTAGGAAGCCTGCTGTGAAGGGAAGTCTATACTGGCTTTAGGAAGCCTGCTGTGAAGGGAAGTCTATACTGGCCTTAGGAAGCCTGCTGTGAAGGGAAGTCTACACTGGGCTTTAGGAAGCCTGCTGTGAAGGGAAGTCTGTACTGGCTTTAGGAAGCCTGCTGTGAAGGGAAGTCTATACTGGCCTTAGGAAGCCTGCTGTGAAGGGAAGTCTATACTGGCCTTAGGAAGCCTGCGGTGAAGGGAAGTCTATACTGGCCTTAGGAAGCCTGCGGTGAAGGGAAGTCTATACTGGCTTTAGCAAGCCTGCTGTGAAGGGAAGTCTATATTGGCCTTAGGAAGCCTGCTGTGAAGGGAAGTCTATACTGGCCTTAGGAAGCCTGCTGTGAAGGGAAGTCTATACTGGCTTTAGGAAGCCTGCTGTGAAGGGAAGTCTATACTGGCCTTAGGAAGCCTGCTGTGAAGGGAAGTCTATACTGGCCTTAGGAAGCCTGCTGTGAAGGGAAGTCTATACTGGCCTTAGGAAGCCTGCTGTGAAGGGAAGTCTATACTGGCCTTAGGAAGCCTGCTGTGAAGGGAAGTCTATACTGGCCTTAGGAAGCCTGCTGTGAAGGGAAGTCTATACTGGCCTTAGGAAGCCTGCTGTGAAGGGAAGTCTATACTGGCTTTAGGAAGCCTGCTGTGAAGGGAAGTCTATACTGGCCTTAGGAAGCCTGCTGTGAAGGGAAGTCTATACTGGCCTTAGGAAGCCTGCTGTGAAGGGAAGTCTATATTGGCCTTAGGAAGCCTGCTGTGAAGGGAAGTCTATACTGGCCTTAGGAAGCCTGCTGTGAAGGGAAGTCTATACTGGCTTTAGGAAGCCTGCTGTGAAGGGAAGTCTATACTGGCCTTAGGAAGCCTGCTGTGAAGGGAAGTCTATACTGGCCTTAGGAAGCCTGCTGTGAAGGGAAGTCTATACTGGTCTTAGGAAGCCTGCTGTGAAGGGAAGTCTATACTGGCCTTAGGAAGCCTGCTGTGAAGGGAAGTCTATGCTGGCCTTAGGAAGCCTGCTGTGAAGGGAAGTCTATACTGGCCTTAGGAAGCCTGCTGTGAAGGGAAATCTATACTGGCCTTAGGAAGCCTGCTGTGAAGGGAGGTCTATATTGGCCTTAGGAAGCCTGCTGTGAAGGGAAGTCTATACTGGCCCGAGGAAGCCTGCTGTGAAGGGAAGTCTATACTGGCTTTAGGAAGCCTGCTGTGAAGGGAGGTCTATACTGGCCTTCGGAAGCCTGCTGTGAAGGGAAGTCTATATTGGCCTAGGAAGCCTGCTGTGAAGGGAAGTCTATACTGGCTTTAGGAAGCTTGCTGTGAAGGGAAGTCTATATTGGCCTTAGGAAGCCTGCTGTGAAGGGAAGTCTATACTGGCTTTAGGAAGCTTGCTGTGAAGGGAAGTCTATATTGGCCTTAGGAAGCCTGCTGTGAAGGGAAGTCTATACTGGCTTTAGGAAGCTTGCTGTGAAGGGAAGTCTATATTGGCCTTAGGAAGCCTGCTGTGAAGGGAAGTCTATATTGGCCCGAGGAAGCCTGCTGTGAAGTGGGTGAAACGTCGCTTGAGATCAGGTCTGCTCTTGCTTATTTGCTCCAATTTGTGGAGTAGATCTAGTTTTTACTTTCTGATTGGAAGTGCCTTCTTTCTTTAAAAAAAAGATATATATATATTTATACATCCAAGATTGTCATTAACTACTTCCTTTGCTGTTTTTTTTGTTGTTTTTTTTGTATACAAGATCGAGGCTCGTGAAAGAGCGGAAATTAATCACACAAAAAGGCAACCGACACATAAAACACAAAATTAAGGGGAGCGGAACACAAGATGGGGAGAGAGGGGGAAGGACACAAACACAACATTTGAGAGCAAGGACATCGAGAGAAATGTGGGAGGGGGAGGGCTTGGGGGGAGGTGGGAGAGGTATAAAACACATCAACACTGCAAGGACTTCCAGGAAAGAGGTTGGAATTTCAAAAAAGTGTATCTGGGGTGAATTACCGGGGGTAGAAAAGATCAAGGTTTTCGATGGGGGAAGATAACAGATGGTGGTGAACAGCTGTTTTAAAGACCTGGAGGGAGGAGTGGGATTGAAGGGAGTGGGGGAGTTTGTTCCAGAGGCGGGAGAAAAGGGGAATGAAAGAGTGAAGGTGAGCAGAGAGCCTAGATTTTGGCAGTTTAACCATAAGAGGGTTGCTGGCAGATCTTGTGCGACCTGTAGGAATTTTAGGGGGACAGAACACACAGAGAGAGCTGGGGGAGCAAGGCCGGAGAGGAGTCGGAAGAAGACAGAAAGACCACCAACCTGCCTGCGGTGAGTGAGTAAAAGGCCCTCGGAGTTAGCTTCATTGCAGGAGATTTTTAAGCAAAATCCCCTCCTGATGCATCCTTCAGTTTTATTTGCCTCATTTATTTCTTCCTGACCATCTGCTGACTACTCGAGCATTCTGTCCATGTCACTAAACCTTTTTCCAGCGCTACCCCACTGCAGGATCCCTCCATGAGTAAGAAAGGTAATAAAAGCTATTGCTCTTGTTTATACCTATTTCCACCATGAGTAAGAAAGGTAATAAATGCGATTACTCTTGTTCTACCCATTTAATTCATTTACATTAACTTGCATTAAATTATGTCTTCGACTTTCCTTAAAACATACAAACAATTCTGCATACCTATCTGTCTTCCTGATCAAGAATATTTACCATACCCCATCCTGGTTTCATTTTCAAATTTCAATAAACTAATGAGAGCCATTTTGTCGTGCGATGAAGTCATAAAGGTGGAAATAGTGGTGTCCTGTAGGACCAGTGTTAATTGTCTACCGAATCTCAGCTCCGGAGATGTGAAAGCAGCTCTGCCAAACAAAATTATGCTTTGTTTCCTTTTGGCGTTAAACATGCAAACAGGACTGAGCTATGTTTTGGATATTGCGAAACGAAATCTTACCTCTGGTTATATTTCCCAAATAAGAACAGGATGGGGAGGTCAGACCTCTTAAAACTATTTAATTCATCATTTTTAACTCAACTGGACTACCGTCCAGTTGAGTTCATCACATAATGAACCCTACGGCATCCGTCGTCTGTCGTCGTCGTCATCGTCTGTCGTCCGTTAACTTTTCGACGTTAACACTCCAGCGTCCACGAATATAAACTGATTCTGATCAAACTTGACATGCAGCATCCTTACCCCAAGGACCAGGTTGGGATTACATCTCAGCCCGATCCGTTGAAAAATAGCGGACTTAGGCGACCATTTTGTTTTTGGTCATGAAAACGAGGTTAACACTCTAGCGTCCACAAAAATTAACAGATTTTGATCAAACTTAGAATGTTTAACCCTTACCACACAAGGTAGGTTGCTATTGCATTCCAACCCGATCCATCACAAAATGGCCGCCATATTGTTTTCAGCTCCGAAAAGACGTTAAGACTTTAACGTCCACAAATATTTATGGATTTTGATCAAACTTGGTGTGTGAGACTCTTACCACACAAGGTAGGTTGCTATCCTAAGTCAAATCTAGTACAGACAACTGACCTACTTTAAAGTTGTCCAGTCAGTTCAGTTGAGTTCTGCTTCCCTGGAAGCTCTAGTTTCTTAAAAGAAATAAAAAACAACAACTATAAGTAACAAAACATATGGTCACTGGTCAGTCAGAAAACTGAAACCACTCATCCATATTTGAAGGACATTCCAATTGTTGTTTTACAGGCCTCGTGGAATTGCATACAACGGTTGGCGTGGTGAGCGAGCGTGATTCCGAGATTGCCACTTCTTTGGTGGAAGGGATTCCTCATCATCTGTAAAACCAAAATCAACCACAAGACTATCCCACCTGACCATAGGTATTCTGGCTATGCTCACACCGTGCTACCCCATTCTCTGGGTCGTCCAAACACAGCTTGCAGGGATGAATGGCTACTCCGGAACCAAAGATTTTCTGGATTTTTCTCAGCCCTTACCACAGTTAATACGTCCGGTTCATCAATGTTAGCTATGCACTGCAACAACAGTTGTAGAAGTGACTGCGGAGCGTTTGATGAGACTCAATCCAAGGTATTGGCACTTCTTCACAAGCATTATGTATAAAAGCTGGGACTGGGGTGTGACACATGGATAATGGGCCAAACGGTCTTTTTTGGTTACTGAGTTTTCTTGTAATTTTTTTTATCGAGAAGGATTTTCTCCAAAATCATGACAAAGGGACAGTGAAATCTCACAATTGATGGTGCTCATTGACTTTAGAATGTGTTGATGTGAAAACAATTAATTATATCAAGATCAAACGACCCTGACAGGGGATTCATAAAGTGAAGTCAAGAGCACGATCAGGTGTGCAAAGTGCCACGTTTCCATCAATGGCTGTTTGGGGAGGCATATTTTAATCACGCAATGGTTAACTTGCAAGGTTTAATCATGCAAAGCTCAAATGCTTTCTGGTATTTGTTCACAAAATACAAACAACAAGCCATATGTTTACGGGAACTTTGACATACAATTGCCATATGTTGAGGTTTTTTGCACTAAGTAGCCCAAGTTTGTTACAATAATAACTTTCTTTCAGTCGTGTTTGTCAATTGCACAATCGTTTGTAAGGCTTTTCCTGGTCAATAACAAAAACATTTTAAAGGATTGATGTCTTGCATTTTCTTGGGAGGTAGAAATTGGCTGGTAGGGTGGCACACTCGCCTATGGTATATAATGGAAATAGAGGTACGCACACTCACCTTTGAGCCTGGGTTTGAATCTCGGACAAGCTACAAACTGTCATCCAGGTGTCCCGCATGGCAAGGCATTCTGTCCCTTGGATGGACGTTAAACCAGATGTCCCATCTGCCAGCATCAGTTGGTGCGCAGGGCTGGCAGGATAGCCTAGAGGTATGCACGCTTGCCACTGAGCCATGTAGCCTGGATTTGAATCTTGGAAAAGCTACAAACTGTTATCCTGGTGTCCCACAGGGCGAAGCATCAATATATGACAATTGTATGTGCTGTTCCATCTACCAGCATTAGTTGGTGGATGTTAAAGATCCCACGGTGTGCTTCTGAAAGAGTAGGCGAGCTATCGACGGCAACCTGAACAAATTCCAAAAATTCATGCCCTTACCTATAGAGGGCATTGCGTCAGTGGCTCAATCACACCCTCAGCCAATGATGCTACTCCCAGCCATTTGCTGCATGCGAAAGAAGAAAAAAAGAGGAGGCAGAAATTGTTTAATAATTGGATACATTTTTCAATACAATTCCTTCAAACAATCGTTTTGCTATCTTAACGTATTGATTCACTCTTTCGAAATTTGAAATTGCCTACCTGGGCCCTGCAGACTACGTGGTCCACAGCTTAAGCTTTGCGTTCCCTTGATGAAATATATGAAGTAGGAATCATTGAATGGAATAATTAGTTGCTTTCCTCCCATCAATGAAGGAAGCAATATGGAAAGGATAAATAATATAATAGAGAATGCGAACTACAAACTTGATGCTACCTGAGCTTTATGGAATTCCTGGGTTCGTGGGTGTCTGACACTCTTGTAAATTATTAACGTCCACCACGGCCAGACGAGTTGGGCAAAACATACCAACCACAAAATAAAATCCACCATCTAGGGAATTATAATTCAAAGCAAAATATAGAATGCTTAAAGGAACAAGGGTAATTGTGATGTAGACTGGTAAATGAGAGTTCTAACCTGTATATTGTGCTCCATGTAAAGTGTTTAGAAATTCCCAAATGGGTTCAAATTTGGCCCAGCCTTTTGTTGATAAATTAATTTCATAATTTGAGGGAATGTTTTTCTACTTTTGATAACCAATACCCATAATCCCACGTTTCCTGCTTTCATGCAAGTGCTCAAAATCAAGATGGCGGAAAATCTGACAACAAAATGTGGACACTGAATAATTATGAAATTCTTGTCCATGCAAACATTATCCATCCTGTTGGAATTTCCAATCCCAATTGCTCCACAGAATGGTGAAAATTGCATGTCAAGGACATCTGTATAAAAAACACCTTGGAGTAAAGAAGTTTTGATGACTCACATTATTAAGAATGATGTCCTGAACTAGCTTGGTGCTCGTCCTACATAATTCTACACTGAAGGCGTACGAAATCTTATACTCCGATGAGACGGTCAACGTTGGAGAATACCTCGAAAGGTAATGCAAGTATCCTTTTTGTAACACACTGTGCATGCAGCTCACTTGTGTTCAGGTCAAATTGTAGCCATCCACATTGTTATCCGCATGGGCAATGTTGGTATAGGTGGGAAGCCATGCTGTCACTGATAACAGCGACTTCCATGATGGGAGACAATGTAAATCACAGCACAATATCACCGTCCCAAAACATAATCGATTGTATCTTGGGGGATATAGCTTCTATAGAAACAACTATAATGTACCATTGCTTATTCATAGCAAATTCGATTGTCACATATGAAGAAGAAGAAGAAGAAGAAGAAGAAGAAGAAGAAATACACAATGAGAGACAGGCAATGCTCTTTCGTCCTTTTTTGGTCTTAACCCTCTGATTAAACCTGGTTGTGCCATCACTGTCCGGTGATCCGTTTGTCCCAGGCCTGTTTGTTCCCCTCAAAGCACCACCTTTGTCGCACACTGTCGCTCAGCACTCCGCTGTGGAGCATTGCTCAGCCTCAGATGACACCATGCCTGTTGGTGGAAATAGAAGGGACAGGCAAGAGCTTGAAAGACACTTCTTGCATTACAGTCGAAAAAGAATACTCAAGTTTTCAAAAATGTAACAGACAAAACTACTCAGGGCATCATTATGAAATCGACTCGAAAAAGAAGAAATTGTGTGGATTAAACGTCATGTGATTCCTTAATCATTGTCCACAGAGTATGGAAAACTATCGGATGTCGTTCTGTGAGCACAAGAAAGTTAAACCAGTCGATAATATAAGGAACATATAGGACCATTAATCCATCTGTCTGATCAACTGTGCGTAACCTGAACAGCAAGACCCATTGGAGGATTATAATGCAAGAGACGACTGTACGTATGGTGGGATACAACTTACAAGTGCACGTGAATGTATTTTATATCGAATTTCAGCCAAATCCGTCCATAACTGTTTGAGATATCGTAAAAACATCGTTTTTTGTCCTATCGTTTAACGGTGAAGAAACATTTAAACAAATTCTCTGATCCGGATTTGAATCTTCACCAAAATTGAATCAGTTTTTCCTTGTCACATCCCCAACCTGTCCACCAAGTTTCACCTGAATCATTTTGACCTTTAAAATCTCAAAAATAAGTGGTGGTTGAATTGAGTGGCCTGATATGCAAATCCTGTTTAAATTTCAAGTCAATCGGATGAAAATTGAGGAGTTTAGAAATTCCATCTTTAATGGTTGACCTTTAGCCTGTGTTGACCTTTTGTCCTACGTTGACCTCAACAATAATTGGTGGTTGAATTCAGTGGCCTGATGTGAAAATCCTCTTCAAATTTCAAGTCAATCGGATGAAAATTGACAATTTTAGAAATGTGACAAAGTTGTTGAACTTTTGACCTGAAAATCAATAGGCTTCTTCCTTATGACCAGTCATACCATTTGCTGAAGTTTCGTGAAGATCGTTTTAAAATTGTGATCTGTAGGCAACTGACATAGAGACAAATAAACAGACAAACAGCCAGAGGTGAAAACATAACCTCCATCCGCCTTCGACAGCGGAGGTAATAAGAATGTAGCTCTTCACCTCACCTTACCTCCCCCAAGGTGAATGCAGTGTGGTGTTGGTTGTTATCTCTATATGTGGGTTTCAGAAGGTGGGACAGAGACCTCCCAGGTCTCAAAGTATCCACCCTCCGTGTGTGTGTGTGTGTGTGTGTGTGTGTGTGTGTTTGTTTGTTTGTGTGTGTGTGTATCTGTGTAATTGTTTGTTGTGTGTGTGTGTGTGTGTGTGTGTGTGTGTGTGTGTGTGTGTGTGTGTGTGTGTGTGTGTGTGTGTGTGTGTGTGTGTGTGTGTGTCGTGGGTTTGAATCCCTTCCCCCAGGAAAAAGCACCTTGTTAAACTCAGACAGTGTACCAGAGGTTTATTATAGATAAGAATACATGCATGGGAGACGTTTGGCGTGGCGTGTAGGCCAGTAACACCACATCACAGTGACATCATGTTCCTCACACAACCCGCCCCAACATCTCAGCAAGCCACAACCCGTAGTCCTCTTAATATACTTTCCTCTAGGACAAAGATCAAAGAACTCAAAACAACGTCCCAAGTTGACAAGGCAGAATAAGTCTCATTCGGCAAGAATGTCTTCGTCAAGGTCAATCATGGGACATTTGTGTCAACAGTTCTTCAAGGTCTAACAACCAGACGCCAGGGAATTGGGTCACAGGGCTTTTTCAACCTGAAACAATGCTGCCCCCCTCAGGTAAGGGATTATAATGAAATCTCTTACATATGTGTGTGTGTGTGTGTGTGTGTGTGTGTGTGTGTGTGTGTGTGTGTGTGTGTGTGTGTGTGTGTGTGTGTGTGTGTGTGTGTGTGTTATGTCAGTTGTGTCAATGTGTATTTAACATTTTGAACGATTTTTAAATATCTTGCAGGGCAGGGTGGGAAGGTAAAGATGTTGGTCTCTTGGGGTGGCGATTTAAAAGTGGTAAAGGGTTTCAGGAGATTTCATCATGTGCTTCATTCTACATTAATGTGTAACACACATAGTTATTAGTCCCCTACCGGTGTACACAGGAGGGGACTATAGGTTTGCACTCTGTCCCTCCGTCTGTCAGTCTGTCAGTCCGTCCGTCCGTCACGCAAAGAACAGTTTTCCAGACTTTTTTTCTAAACTCTTAATGCTAATGATTTCAAACTTGGCACATGGTTTCCTCATGATAGGCTACAGAACGAGTTCGAACTTCACGACGTTTCGATAATTTTTGACAAAGTTATGGCACTTTGAACTTTGGGAATTCTGATAATTCTGATGATCCTTAACTCAGTGCCATTTTAAGTTTTAATTTCCTTTAAAAAAGATTTTCTCTGCAATAATAGGACCGATTGAGATCAAATTTTCACCGTTGGGGGGGACTCGGTCTGTGGAATATTTTAATGGTAATTATGACGTCACAGGTCACGTGGTTCGGCCGCCATATTGTTTTTTGTGAAAACACGAAAACCCCTTTTTCTCTGCAACGGCTGAACAGATCGAGGCCAAACTTTGCAGGCAGAATCGCATACCCATGACGAACAAAAATGTCAGCGAGCATCACGTCATGCATCGCATGGTTTCAGAGTTATGACGTTTTAAAGCATGAACCTTTAAAACCGAGCCCCTCCCTCATTTTTGATCCAATCAAGGGGAAACTTCACAGATCGGTTCAGCACTAAAATGTCCTTTTGGAATTTGCGATAGGGCACGTGGTTTGGCAGGTATTGTTAATTAAACGAATTTTTTTTTTTTTTTTTAATGGATATCTCTTGTTTAAATAGAAACCTTTCCTTTGAAAAAAATTAGAAGCTGCAATGAACTTCAAAGATAAAGTTTTAAGGTCCAATACACCATGAACATTATAAGTCACCCAAATGTGATTTCAGATTAATGGAATGGAGACAGAGGAGGAAAATCCTTCCTTTTGATTTGATAGAGAGATCGAGGCTCATGTGAAAGTTGAAGGAAAAGCTGGATGGTTAACTAACTATGACGTTTTATATCAGGGGCAATGAAATGTGGAAATGGTTAGGGCGGTGGGCTTGGGATCCTAAGGCCCTGAGTTCGTAATCCCGTTCAGCTGTTGAATTAATACCAGGTGGGGTTGCCTCAGCCTGCCATCCCTCTGAGGTCGACGAAATGAGTGCCAGGGTACTGGGTCGTCCCTCAAGGAGGTTGGTGGCAGGATTTGCACTCCGGCCGCCGTAAAAACACCTCATTCCGAAGTACACACAGCGGTGTGTGTCAGGATGGTGCTGAGGAGTCGTTGAAGGACACATCGATGTGCTGATCCAGTGCACACTCCCCCATATTGCACACTCCCCCATATTGCACACTCCCCCATATTGCACACTCCCCCACATTGCACACTCCCCCATATTGCACACTCCCCCATATTGCACACTCCCCCATATTGCACACTCCCCCATATTGCACACTCCCCCACATTGCACACTCCCCCATATTGCACACTCCCCCATATTGCACACTCCCCCATATTGCACACTCCCCCATATTGCACACTCCCCCATATTGCACACTCCCCCATATTGCACACTCCCCCATATTGCACACTCCCCCATATTGCACACTCCCCCATATTGCACACTCCCCCATATTGCACACTCCCCCATATTGCACACTCCCCCACATTGCACACTCCCCCACATTGCACACTCCCCCACATTGCACACTCCCCCATATTGCACACTCCCCCATATTGCACACTCCCCCATATTGCACACTCCCCCATATTGCACACTCCCCCACATTGCACACTCCCCCACATTGCACACTCCCCCACATTGCACACTCCCCCACATTGCACACTCCCCCACATTGCACACTCCCCCACATTGCACACTCCCCCATATTGCACACTCCCCCATATTGCACATTCCCCCATATTGCACACTCCCCCACATTGCACACTCCCCCACATTGCACACTCCCCCACATTGCACACTCCCCCATATTGCACACTCCCCCACATTGCACACTCCCCCACATTGCACACTCCCCCACATTGCACACTCCCCCATATTGCACACTCCCCCATATTGCACACTCCCCCATATTGCACACTCCCCCATATTGCACACTCCCCCATATTGCACACTCCCCCATATTGCACACTCCCCCATATTGCACACTCCCCCATATTGCACACTCCCCCATATTGCACACTCCCCCACATTGCACACTCCCCCACATTGCACACTCCCCCATATTGGACAATGCCAAATGTGGTGTCGGAAAGTATTTAGTTACTTCATTTCAAAATAAAAAACCGAATTCAACAACATTTACTAAACGTCCTCGTACCTCATTTTCGGTTCCATGATTCACATTATCCAAGAATGTTAGCATTTTGACCCCCCCTCTCTCCCTCAACTTCCTCTTCCCAATTACCTACACACACACACACACACCTTCCCTCCATTCCTGTTACTTTTTCCCCATTTTCTCCCCAACTATCCCAGTCTTCCATTTCTCCTATGGCATTCCCTCTCGGCTTGCTTTTCTAAAAAATATATTATCTCATTTGAACTATCCTCCCCCCTCCACACTTTGCATGTGTGGAGGTACATTTAATATGTAGACATTAAATTTAATATGTAGAGATACAATATGTAGACGACCTTTTAGGTACATTTAAATCCTGTAGGCTTAAGATTCACCTTGTCATGTGTGTATATGAACACGTGACAATGTACATGTCATGATCACCATGCATTGCCTCCTTTAATATATCGCAGTAAATGTGACATGGCAATGAGGGGCCCAAAGTTCCTGCGTTGCAATTCCTTGTATTTTCCTCTGATACACACTTGGACCATTATTGAAACATTTGTTCCTAAAATGATTATTCCATTTAAAAAGGCTTTTCTACATTACAGTACCTGTTAATAAACCTTTATGATACCTCTGCTTAAAGGAGTGAATATTCAGCCACATTTGTGAGCTCCAAGAAATTACCTTTTATGTATTATTTAATTTCCCTACCACCTACTACTTCTCCAAGTTATAATCATCAAAAGAGCAGACATGTTGGTTCAAGCTGCGCGTTGAGCCGTGAACCATCTTTCAGCCAGCGGCGTCTGTGGGCCGAACACAGGAAAGATAGCTCCTTAATAATGCAGAGGAGAGCGGACGCACATGTAGGTGTGCCAGTAAAACAGTGAGCAGCCTGCGGAGCTCTTGCAATACTATAATCTATTGTTTTAACAACCTCGAATGGTATCTTTCAAAAAAAAAAAGAAACTTTGGATAGATTTAGAACAATGTGTGAAAAGTATGATAGTTGTGATTGTGATCCGATAGTTGGACTATCGAGTAGTGCAGTGAACAATGTACTACCTACCATATCCACAACTAGAGTCCATAGAATACGATACCCTATGCAGTGTTCAGGTATATTCAATACTTCAATCTTAATAAAATAATGATTTTAAAGATCATTAAAGAAGTTTAGTGCTACTGAAGCAATCTTGTACATCACCCATATCCACTATAATAAGATGGCGGCTTTATTGATCGACATAGAATGCAGCGTCAGTCGGCATCGCACGTAGCCATATTGGCGGCCTCTTCTTCACCCCCAATTCTCTCCCACGCCACGCCCACTTACCAGGGGCTGCGCTTGACAGCTCCTATTACATACACCACCTTCTATAGAAACGTCCAAGTACTGCAAAACTGGAGGTTCTTGGAAGTATTATGAAAGCTTAACCTGGACATTCATACTTATTACCTGTTAGTCATACTTATTACCTGTCAGTCATACTTATTACCTGTCAGTCATACTTATTACCTGTCAGTCATACGTATTACCTGTCAGTCATACTTATTACCTGTCAGTCATGCTTATTACTTGTCAGTCATACTTATTACCTGTCAGTCATACTTATTACCTGTCAGTCATACTTATTACTTGTCAGTCATACTTATTACCTGTCAGTCATACTTAGTACCTGTCAGTCATACTTATTACCTGTCAGTCATACTTATTACCTGTCAGTCATACTTATTACCTGTCAGTCATACTTATTACCTGTCAGTCATACGTATTACCTGTCAGTCATACCTATTACCTGTCAGTCATACTTATTACCTGTCAGTCATACGTATTACCTGTCAGTCATACGTATTAACTGTCAGTCATATGTATTACCTGTCAGTCATACTTATTACCTGTCAGTCATACTTATTACCTGTCAGTCATACTTATTACCTGTCAGTCATACTTAGTACCTGTCAGTCATACTTAGTACCTGTCAGTCATACTTATTACCTGTCAGTCATACTTATTACCTGTCAGTCATACTTATTACCTGTCAGTCATACTTATTACCTGTCAGTCATACTTATTACCTGTCAGTCATACCTATTACCTGTCAGTCATACTTATTACCTGTCAGTCATATGTATTACCTGTCAGTCATACCTATTACCTGTCAGTCATACCTATTACCTGTCAGTCATACTTATTACCTGTCAGTCATACGTATTACCTGTCAGTCATACTTATTAACTGTCAATCATATGTATTACCTGTCAGTCATACTTATTACCTGTCAGTCATACGTATTACCTGTCAGTCATACTTATTACCTGTCAGTCATACTTATTACCTGTCAGTCATACTTATTACCTGTCAGTCATACTTATTACCTGTCAGTCATACTTATTATCTGTCAGTTATACTTATTACCTGTTAGTCAGACTTATTACCTGTCAGTCATACTTATTATCTGTCAGTCATACTTATTACCTGTCAGTTATACTTATTACCTGTTAGTCAGACTTATTACCTGTCAGTCATACTTATTACCTGTCAGTCATACTTATTACCTGTCAGTCATACTTATTACCTGTCAGTCATACCTATTACCTGTTAGTCAAACGTATTACCTGTCAGTCATACTAAGTTACACTGGAATACGGCAGAAACACAATGCCTCACAAACTGGTCGACTTGGGAACACCCTATATCCCTGGGAACACCTTTAGAGAAACGATGCACCTCAAGCTAATCAATTAGATTCATTTACACGCTTTAATACCTGAGATGATGGGTTCCCATGAGGGTTTGTTTGCTACTTAGAAATAGAAACTTCCCGTGAAAACTATTGAGCCTCATCTTCAAAGTACTTTAACTCTAACCTGTCAACCATAAATAAATCAACAAAACCTGCAACCCCTAATTACATTGTGACAGGCAGGACCTGGCCTGATACTTCACCTAGCCCCAAGGGATCATTGTTTAGAGTGCACTGTCAGAATTCTGCTGCAAATGACAGGAAAAATATATTTTTATGTACAAGGTTTAGGCTCAAGAAAGAGCTAAGACACAGAACAGATCAGGACACAATATAAAGGGAACAGCAGGAGACAGGGGAAACGCTAATAAGAGGGCGGAGGTATAATGTAGACAAACAAACAAGGGATGCAGGTAATGATGAGGGGTAAAGGAGAACGCAAAGGGTGGACAAGGTGGATACGTAAGCAAAATTTTGGGAAGGGTGGGATGGCTTAACAGGTGTGGAAAAGATCATGGCTTTGGATGGGGGGGGGAGGGGTGAACCTGAGACACCTGATATGGTGGTGAACAGCAGTTGTGAAGACCAGGAGAGGAGAATGAGATCGAAGAGAGTGTGGAAGGTGGTTACACAGGTGGGAAAAGAGAGGAATAAATGAGTCTGAGGTGAGCATTGGTTCTGGATTGAGGCCGTTTCACGAGGAGGGGGTTGCAGGTGGGCTGTGTGCATCCTTTATATATCTGTGCGGACAGAGCATTTTGAGGGCAGAGGGTGCAAGACCAGAGAGGAGGTGGCAGAAGACAGAGACCACCGACTTGTCGGTGATGGTGAAGTGATAGGCCCATAGACTCAGCTTCATCACGAGACATTCCAATGATCTTGAAGGCCTTGGTTTCCACAACGTCAAGCTGAGCAAGCTGTGAGGCAGGGTTGCCAGCCCAGAGGGGATAGCGGTACTCCGTCAAGCTGCGGATGAAAGCCTAGTAGGTGTATAGGAGCTCAGGTGTGCCAAGGAAGGACTTTGCATGATGGAGGATGCCCATTCGGTGTCTGCCTTTGCAGGCCAGCAATGTGATCTATTTGTCAAATTAACTCACGTCAAACATTCCAGAGTACAAGTTGTTATTGCAAATCATTTACAATTATGCTGTCCAAACTATCCAATGTCCACCATAAGAATTTATTTAAGAAGATCTTGACAGGTTGGCCCTGCATGATACTTGTGCACTTACAGCGCCTTCAGAAAGTATTTACACCCCTTGACTTTCTTCCCATTTTATGTTTTTTAGAATGCTTTACAAAATAATTAAAAATGAAATACAGAACATTTACATAAGTATTCAACCCCCGAGTGAATACTTCGTGGAAGCGCCTTTGGCAGTGATTTCAACTTCAAGTCTTCTTGGGTATGTTTGTTTAAGCTTTGCACATCGGGATTTGGGGAGCTTCTCCCATTCTTCCATGCAGACTTGCTCAAGCTCTGCCAAGTTGAATGGGGAGCGTCGGTGAACATGCACTGTCAACTGTGGGACCTTATATAGAAAGGTGTGTTTCTTTCTAAAGCATGTCCAACTAACTGAATTGGCCACAGGTGGACTCCAATTATGTTGTCGAGACATCTCAAGGATGATGAAAGGAAATTGGATGCATCTGAGCTCAATTTGGAGCATCATAGCAAAGGGGTTGAATACTTATTGACTAAAGACATTTAAGCTTTTCATTTTTAATTATTTCGTAAAAAATAAAAATTTAACTTTGACATTATGGGGAACTATGTGTAGATCAATGACCAAAAAAATCTCAATTTAATTCATTTGAAATTCAGGCTGTACCAGGAAATTGTGAAAAAGTCAAGGGGGTTGAATACTTTCTGAAGGCGCTGGATAATGAAACCAGAAAACAACTCGTTCACATTTCGAAGAGTTACTGGGTGGGACAAACCTTTTTTTCTGCCACAACAGTTCTTTTGAGAGGTGGTACCATATTCACCAATGACTGACTGATTGTGGCAACGTTGACTCATACTTTCGGTTTGTCTTTGATTTTTTTTTTTTTTTGCTATTATTGCCTTTACCTTTTGTCACTACGTTACTGATTGTGCATCACTTGTCTACCGCCCGGTGAGTTGGGATTTTATCTGCAACGTCTGCTTAATTACCATGAGCTTTGCCTTGAGATGAAATGCCCCTTCTAATAGTACAACTCAGTGTAAAGTGATCGTGGAACCGGTTTGAAAGCAAAGGTGACAAGATGATGAGATACGTGGATGGATGCTTGGAAAGCCGATACAGCGAGATGACCGCTTGTGCTTGTCTCATCGTAGGATGTGGTAATGTGATTGGCGAGTGCACGTCAAACATGGAGGCATTGGGTTACTAGGTGGAACCTAATTTAACCAAACGCCTTATGTTGAGGGTACAACTTGTTGGTCAAATTAAGAACCAAAAGTCTTGTATAGAAAATAAAATCAGTCAAAAAAAAGAAGTGTTTGGTATTTATTGTCTTTGTGATGGGGTCATAATCTCACCTTCATGTCCTTCCTGTTCCAAAACTTCCACGTCAGTTTCCGCAGGCATGTCATGGCTGTCTCCGGTTTCTGTAAATGAAGTCATCGTTGGCATATATAATTAAGTTTATCGACAAGGAAGTTTCTCTTTTAATACTGCACCAAACAAAACTTTCAATTATACGAAGGGAAATATATTTATTACGCATGCACTGAAGTGTGGTAGGGAAGAAGTGGGTTAGTTGTGAAAAATGGAAGAAAACAAGTACGGATACATTCAAAGTACACCTCCACCATGCCAAATAAATAAATAAATAACGTATCCTCCAGCGCGGCATTGCCGGGGAAGCGTGCAGCACATAGAGACGGTATTGGGAGGGAGAGGTGTACAATAATTGATTGATTAATTGCATAATTAAAATCAATAAATAATAATCGTAAAATAATTTCTTAATCAATTGGCTAATAGCATACCTAAACCAACAGTGTTTCATCCGAAGCTGTAACTTTTGAAAAATAATTAAATGATTAATTAATGGAAAAATAAATAAATGATTAATCAATTATTGATTAATTGATTAATCACTAAATCAAAAAGATCCTTTATAGTCACTTATAGTCACAAATCACTTGGTCACTGTCATGTCCGAATATCAGCTTCCTAGCTCCAAATGTGCTTGAGATATTGCCCAGATGAGAAAGAAAATAAATATGTAATTAATAATGAAAATAAATAACTAAATCATCATAAAATAATTAAATTATTAATCAATTGGCTAATATAATACCTAAACTAATACCGTTTCATCCGAATCTGTACCGTAAAAAAAATTTAAGTAATATATCAAATAATTAATTGATAAATCAAAAATTGGGCTTTTACAGCCAAATCACTTGGTCATTGTCATGTCCAAATATAAGCTTCCTGGCTCAAAAGGTGTTGTCCAGATGAGAAAGAAAATTAAAAAGTACTTAATAAATCGATAAGAATGAAAAAAATTAATCAGTTAATTGATTAATAAAAAAATATATAAATACCGTTTTTGCCAAAGTACGTGCTCAAAATTTTAGCTTCCTATTTAAAAGGATCGCTGAGATATCGCCCAGACAAACAAACCTACAAAAGAAAAATCGGTCAGAGACCGAGGACTTGCCGGATTGTACTTTTTTTTAAATCGGCCATTTTTGACAAATATGGCGGCTGAACCACGTGACCAATGACGTCATCATTATTTGTTTTCTAAACGAATTTATTCCTAGATTATGCTCAAGAAATTTCATCTTGATCGGATGAAGTTTTGTACTTGTCGAATTATGACGTCATAATGGAGGCACCTATGACATCATTATTAACACATTTTATTCAACATGGAGAGTTCTTTACAATGAGCCACGTCTCAATTTTTTCTATTCAGCATTTTCGTAGATATAGAGGTGCAAAGTTTTTCGGTTTTTCCAAGATGGAGGCTGAACCATGTGACCGATGACGTCATTATTGTTTGTTTTCTAAACCAATTTATTTCTAGATTATGCTCAATAAATTTCATCTTGATCGGATGAAGTTTTGTACTTGGAGAATTATGACGTCATAATGGAGGCCATGGGCCTAGAGCAGTGGTTCCCAAACTTTTTTTGTCCATGACCCAAAATTTGAAATCACATCCAAGCGACCCAAATGGTACCAGCACTTATGATAAAAATTGCCGGAGAAAATGTTTTCGGTATGAAAACCACCCTCAAAAAACAGGATTTTGCGGGGTTTGATTTCAAGTTTGGGTCATGACCCTGGGTTTGGGAACCCCTGGCCTAGAGAGTTAAAAATTGGGAACAGTATATTACAGGGCAACTAGATGATGCTCAAGAAATTTCATCTTGATCGGATGAAGTTTTGTACTTGTCGAATTATGATGTCATAATGGAGGCACCTATGACATCATCATTAACATATTTTATTCCCCATGGAGAGTTCTTTACAATGAGCCATGTCTCAATTTTTTCTATTCAGCACTTTCGGAGATATAGAGGTGCAAATTTTTTCGGTTTTTCCAAGATGGCGGCCGAACCACGTGACTGAGGACGTCATTATTGTTTGTTTTCTAAACTAATTTATTTCTAGATTATGCTCAATAAATTTCATCTTGATCGGATGAAGTTTTGTACTTGGAGAATTATGACGTCATAATGGAGGCCTTGGGCCTAGAGAGTTAAAAATTGGGAACAGTCTATTACAGGGCAACTAGATTATGCTCAATAAATTTCATCTTGATCGGATGAAGTTTTGTACTTGAAGAATTATGACGTCATAATGGAGGCACCTATGACATCATCATTAACATATTTTATTCCCCATGGAGAGTTCTTTACAATGAGCCATGTCTCAATCTTTTCTATTCAGCACTTTCGGAGATATAGAGGTGCAAAGTTTTTCGGTTTTTCCAAGAAGGCGGCTGAACCACGTGACCGATGACGTCATCGTTATTTTTTTTCTCCACTAGTTTATGCCGACATCGCACTCAAGAAATTGCATCTTGATTGGATGAAGTTTTGTACTTGTCAAATTATCGAATTAGGATGTCATAATGGAGGCCTTGGGCCAAGAGAGTTAAAAATTGGGCACAGTCTATTCCAGGGCAAGACAAATATGTGTCTAAAGTATGGTGATTCTATGTGCAATGGTGTAGACATAGTACTGCGCACAAACAGACAGACAGACAGGGTCATGAAAATGATGATGAAATTTGAAATGATGATGAAATTTGAAATTTGAAATTTATGATGAAAAATCACTCATAGAGTGACCCTTGGCAAAATAGAACAAAGTAGCGTGGCACTCAGTGGAGCATCCTTTTGACCTCAAAAATAATTAGTGGTTGAATTCATTGACCTGATATGCAAACCGTCGGCTTCAAAGTTTAAGTTAATCGGATGAAAATTGACAATTTTTAAAATTCGGCCTATGTTGACCTTTTGGCCGATGTTGACCTCAAAAATTGTTGGTGGTTGCTTTCAGTAAGGTGATATGAAAATCCTCTTCAAATTCCAAGTCAATCGGATGAAAATTGAGGATTTTAGAAATTTGAAAAAAGTGGTTGACCTTTGGCCTATATTGACCTTTTGGCCTACGCTGATCTCAAAAATAGTTGGTGGTTGAATTCAGTAAGCCGACATGTATATCCTATTCAAATTTCAAGTCAATCGAATGAAAATTGAGGATTTCAGAAATTTGAAATGGTTGTTGACCTTTGGCCTGTTGACATTTTGGCCTATGCTGATCTCAAAAATAGTTGGTGGTTGAATTCAGTTTGCCGATATGTATATCCTATTCAAATTTCAAGTCAATCGGATGAAAATTGAGGATTTTAGAAATTTGAAAAAAAGTGGTTGACCTTTGGCCTATGTTGACCTTTTGACCTTTTGACCCCAAAAATATTTAAGAATTTGTCGGACCACGAACTGTACCATTTTGTGTAGTTTCGTGAAGATCGGTTTAAAATTGTGTCCTGTGGGCAAGTATAAGTGAGCGGACAGACAAACAAATACACACACAAACAAACACACACACACACAAACCTTTTTGGGGGGTCTTTTAGCTCCTCTGGAACTTTCGGATCTTCTGGGTATCTAGGGGGTTTATTTGGGGTCTTAAGTATCTTTGGGGTCTTAAAGCATCTTCAAAGGTCAAAGGCGTCCCAGCAAACTAAAGAGTTAAAAGGCACAATTCAATAGTATGTAATTAATTAATAGACCATGTAATTAATCGACACAAAAAGTATTCCCCGCAGGCCCGCATGCACGCACGCACACACACGCACACTGCACACACACAACTCATCCATTTATAGAAGATTTTTTTATGGCGTAGCCCATAGGGCAAAGCAGTCTAGAACAGTGTTTGTCCATCCGTATGTATGTATGTATGTCCCCTCAAACGTATACCAATCAAAGCTGAGGATCTGGTCATGACAGGGTGATGTGAGTACATCTGATGTCATTACGGCGTACAATGGCTGACTCCACACTCCGCCATTTTGTTTCCAATGCCGTTCAGACTGACCATATCGTCGAACCTGTCATATATCACAATCGCCATGCTCTACCTTTACGTTTTTCATTCAGTGTGAAACAAACAAACCAATTGTTAAAATGATCATCAAATATCAAAAGCATAGACGTTATGGATCTTCCAATGACACAGTATGTACAGGCCTTAAACTTCATGCCTTGATGCCTCACCTTCAGGCCGCTTCGAACAAATTAGGCCAGGTTTCTTAATACAGTCGTATTGTTTTCATAATAATAATAATTGCGTTAATACTAATAATATAGTAAATATAATCGTAACACTGCAATCCCTTTGTAGTTATTGCAAAGTTTCTAGATTGAAGCGGTGTATGGTTCATGAATCAATGATAAGCGGTGTACGGTAATAATAACCGCGGAAGTAAGGAATTGGCCTCGGTTTTTGGATAGCAATATCATTTTCGTAATAATGATAACGTAATGTGAATATTATATAAAATCTAATCGTAACACTAATCCATTTGTAGTGAGTGCAATGTTACTGGAGGTTAAAATATATCATCTTCTATCCATACATCTATTAAAGTAGCGGCAGTTTTGTGTCCATCTGTCACGCTACGTCATTACGTGTATGATGTCATTACGGCGTATGATGGCTGACTCGACCGACCGACATTTTAATTAATATGCCGTACAGGCCGAACATGTCGTCAAATCGGTCGAAACTGTCGTCGAAGCGATCGAACCTGTCATGTGTGTTTTACACACGGACAGCTGAATGTTGCAGCGAGTAGAGTACTCTGGCTGTGCCGCTGTTAGACTTTCGGACTTGTTCTTCTTGCACTCCTAATTTCCTAAATGTCCGAGCTGTATCTCTGAGCTGGCTGGGATTTTCAGAATGAAATTTTGCATCAATAATGTAAATATAATGTATGTGGGGTTGACATGATTTTTGTACACCGCTCCTTTCCTAGTCCATCACCAGGTGCTGCATGACGTCATTGCCAGGCACCAAAGGGGGCCCGGCAATGACTGGCGCAAAAAGGGAGTACCGGTACTCAGTTTTCACTCCGGTTGTTTCCTTGCTTGTTTGTCCGGTCGATATCTCAGCCGGGCGATATTCTATTGGCCAATTGATTAATTATTTAATGATTATTATTTATTTATTTCCTTTCTCTTCTGGGCATTTATATCTCAGGCACCTTTTGAGTTAGGAAGCTGATATTTAGACACAACAATGACGAAGTGGTTTGACTGTAAAGGGTATTTTTGCTTTATTGATTAATCAATTAATCGATTAATTATTTAATTTATCCGATTAATTATTTAATTTATCTGATTAATGACTTCATCAGTTTATGTTTTAAAAGTTACAGATTCGGATGAGACGGTGGTGTTCTAGGAATTGTATCAGACAATTGAATCACAATTTAATTATGTTACCGTTATTATTTATTTATTTTCATTATTAATCATTTATTTATTTTCTTTCTCATATGGGCAATATGGGCAATCTCATATGGGCAATCTCAGGCACCTTTTGAGCGAGGAAGCTGAAATTTGGACACGACAGTGACCAAGTCATGTGGCTATGAAGGATATGTTTGCTTTATTGATCAATCAATTAATCGAATAATTATTTATTGATTAATCAATTCATTATTTAATTTTGTCGATTAATGACTAATTAATTAATCATTTAATTAATTTTCAAAAAGTCACAGCTTCGGATGAAGCACAGGTGGTTTAGGTATGCTATTAACCAATTAATTAAGAAAAGAATTTACGATCACTGTTTATTGATTTTAATTATGCAATTAATCAAGCAATTATTGTACACCTCTCCCTCCCAATACAGTCTATTTGAGCTGCACGGCGGTTTCACCGGGCACCAAAGGCACCCCGGCAATGCCGCACTGGAGGATATTTATTTATTTGTCATGGGGGTGGTGTGCTTTGAATGTGTCTGTCCTTGTTTCTTGTCTGCTGTACACCGCTCCTTTCCTATGCCATCTCTAGGCGCTGCATGATGTCATTTCCGGCCAGCGAAGGGGGCCAGGCCCGGCAATGACGCGCGCTGAAAGGGAGTACTCCGTTTTCACTCCAGTTTCTGGTTTGTTTGTTTGTTTGTTTGTTTGTTTTCTTGTTTCTTTGTCCTGGAGATATCTCAGCCATCCTTTGAGCTAGAAGCTGAATTTTCAGCACAATAGTGAGCAAGTGCTTTGGCAAAAACGGTATTTTTGTTTTTTGATTAATCAATTAATTGATTAGCTACTTAATTATTATCGATTAAGTAAGTACTTATTTATTTTCTTTCTCGTCTGGGCAATATCTCAGACACCTTTTGAGCTTGAAAGCTAATATTTGGACACGATAGTCACCAAGTGATGTGGCTATAAAGGATCTTTTTGATTTATTGATGAATCAATTAATCGATTTATTATTTATTGATTAGCCAATTAATCGATTGACTACTTAATTTTGGATTATTTAATTAATTAAATTAGTTTTCAAAGAGTTACAGATTCGGAAGAAGCACTAGTGGTTTAGTTATGCTATTAGCCAATTGATTAAGAAATTATTTTACGATTATTATTTATTGATTTTAATTATGCTATTAATCAATCAATTACTGTACACCTCTCCCTCCCAATACAGTCTCTATGCGCTGCATGGCGGTATCGCCGGGCGCCTGAGGCGCCCCGGCAATGCCGCGCTGGAGGATGTTATTTATTTATTTGGCATGGGGGCGGTGTACTTTGAATGTATCTCTGCTTGTTTGATCTAATTTTTAAGATCATGACCTAATTGTAGACATTTTTAACACGTTTCATCAAAACTCGATGGCGCATTTATGATCAATTTACATCATACCCCTCCAAGTTATTGGTTCCCCATCTGATCCATAATCATTGTCTGTAAAATCTTCCCCACAACTCAAGTCAAACTAACAGGTATATAGTTCCCCCAATTCCTCTCTAGGTCCTTTATCAAATAACAGTGTTACATTTACTACTCTCCTACTGTTATTTTCTCTTTTCTATCACACCGATACATCTTGTAGGCTTATAATCCTGTTCTCCAATTTCTCTCCTCGCTAAACAAAGTCTCACTTACTGCAACTATACCGTACTTCTTACGAACTACTTTGGAGTCAAGTTCTTCCATCTTAAAATTTCAAGCCCTGGCATTGGTATAGAATATTATTAACTTTTTTCTTGTTTATTTTTTTGCTGCTTGGCCTTACCAATCATGTTATCATTAGCAGCTTCCTTAACTCGAACCTCTCCACCTTCATATAGCCTAAAATAAGCCTTAATTCCTTCTTCAATTTCCAATGCAAGCCTTGCTGCCACCTCTCTGTCTATGGCCATCAATCTGGAAAGACTTCCTTTGCCCCACAAAATGATTCCCAGTGCTTACTAACCTCCAAGCCTTAGTGCCAATACCATTCTTCCAATCATAGGTGAACATTGATCGTGCTGCTAGTGAATTATATTCCCTTTCTTATTCTCAAAAGAATACCAGAAAACATAAATTCTCACCCCTTGCCTACACTCGCTCCAGCCTCCCCCTGGCCAACACCCCTCCAGTCTGCCCTTGGCCAACACTCACTCCAGCTTCCCCCTGGCCTACACTCGCTCCAGCCCTCACCCTGGCCTACACTCGCTCCAGCCCACCCCCCACCCCCACCGGCCTGCACTCACTTCACCCCCCCTGGCCTGCACTTGATCCAGCCTTCCCCTGGCCTACACTCACTCGAGCTTCCTCTTGGCCTGCACTCACTCCAGCCTGCCCCTGGCCAACACTCACTACAGCCTGGCCTACACTCGCTCCAGCCCACCCCCCTCCCCTTGCCCCCACCGGCCTGCACTCACTTCAGCCTCCCCCTGGCCTGCACTTGCTCTAGCCTTCCCATGGCCTACACTCACTCCAGTTTCCTCCTGGCCTGCACTCACTCCAGCCTCCCCCTTGGTCTGCACTCGCTCTGGCTCACCCTGATTGTACTTACTCTGGTCTCAACCACATCTACACTCATCCAAGTCTTACCATTTTCTGCACTTGCTTTGACCTGGAGTTTAAAACTTAAAAATTTTAAATCAATCAAAAGCCAATATATGTTCATTTAATTATAGATACAAGACTGCAGTTCCATCAGAATCAAGGGTAGGTTATAATGTCATATGACCTTGATGCTCGAGTTATTTAGACTTTCATAAACCATCAAGAAGATTGATGTTTAAAGCTGTTGCAAAACTTAACCCAAGAGTACACAAACAGCAATGATGGGCCAAATGAATTCATTGCCTTGTTTGATGTCAGTTTCTTGATTTTCAGACATACAAACATAAATACAGACTTGCATTGCAGGTGTGGGAAGAGAAGGGGTTGTGTCCATGACCTGACTTTGGGTACCCCCAGCACATCTGTAAAATTTGAATTTGAAAATTTTGAAAATTTGAACGCTCAGCGTTCTTTTCTATGATATTTGGACAACACACAAACATATGGAGAATTACCTTGTGGGGGAGGGGTTATGGGAATTTCTTGGCCAATGACCTGACCCTGGGTACTCCCACCAGGTATGCAAAATGTGTAGATGGGTCAAGGAGTGGGAATTGTATATATATATACATACACATACATACACATACAGTGCCTTCAGAAAGTATTCTCAGCCCTCGACTTTTTCCCATTTTGTTGTTACTGCCATGTCTACACTCGTTGCTGCAATATCTATAAATGGATTAAGCTGAGATTTTTTTTACTAATCTACAAATAATACCACATAATGTCAAAAAAGTGGAACATTTTAACCCTAGGATGCATGGCTTGAGGCTTCTTTGGGAATGTCAATGGCATCCTGGTCCATTGGTCCTGAGCAATATACATCCCAGGGTTAGAGAAATTTTTACAAAATCATTAAAAATGAAGTACAGAAATATATAATTTACATAACTATTCAACCCCCTGAGTCAATACTTTGTGGAAGCAAATTTGGCAGTGATTACATCTTCGAGTCTTCTTGGGTACAGCATGTCTGTATCAGCTTTGCACATCTGAATTTGGGGAGTTTCTCCCATTCTTCCTTGCAGATTTGCACAAGCTCTGTCAAGTTGGAAGGGGAGCATCGGTGAACAGCAATCTTCAAGTCTTTACACAGATTCTGAATGCAATTCAAGTGTGGGCTTTGGCTGGGCCACTCAAAGACTTTTAAATTCTTGTTCTGAAGCCATTCCAGTGTTGCTTTGGCTGTATGCTTGGGGTCATTGTCCTGTTTGAACCTAAATCATCGCCACAGGCCAAGGTCTTTTGCACTCTGAAGCAGGTTCTCCCCAAGGATTTGCCTGTATTTGGCTCCATTCATTGTTCTCTCTATCCTTACAAGTCTCCCAGTCCTTGCCGCTGAAATGCATCCCCATAGCATTGCATCTAGGCCAAATAGGTCCATTTTTGTCTCATCAGACCGCAGAATATTTTGTCTCGTGCTCTCAGAGTCTTTCACGTGCCTTTTTGCAAACTCCAGGCATGCTGTCATGCACCTTTTTCTCAGGAGGCTTCCTTCTGGGCACTCTCCCATAAAGCCTAGATTTGAGAAGGGCTGCAGAGATTGTTATCCTTCAGGCAGGTTCTCCCATCTCAGTCAATGAACTCTGTAGTTCTGTCAGAGTGGTTATTGGGTTATTGGTCACCTCCCTGACTAAGGTCCTTGTTGCCTGGTTGCACAGTTTGTTTGTCCAATCAGCTCTAAGAAGAGCCTGGGTAGTTCCATATTCTTTACATTTCCGAATGATGGAGCTCACTGTGCTCTTTGGAACTTTCAACACTATAAATTGTTTATCCCCTTCTCAATATCTATGCCACCTCACAATTCTATCTCAGAGTTCTACGTACAGTTCCTTGGACTTGATGGTGGAGTTTCTGCTCTGACGCATTGTCAACTGTGGAACCTTGTATAGGAAGGTGTGTTTCTTTCAAAATCATGTCCAATCAATTTAATTGGCCACAGGTGGACTCCAATCAAGTTGTAGAGACATCTCAAGGATTATCAAAGGAGATTGGATGTACATGAGCTCAATTTGGAGTGTCATAGCAACAGCAAAGGGGTTGAATACCTATTGACTCAAGACATTTCTGTTTTTCATTTTAAATTAATTTGCATTAAATTCTAAAACAAAACACTTAGACATTATGGGGTATTATGTGTAGATCAGTGACAAAAAATCTCAATTTAATGCATTTTAAATTCAGGTTATAACCACAAAATGTGAAAAAGTCAAGGGGCGTGAATACTTTCTGAAGGCAGTGCTGTGTGTACACACATACACAAATAGTGTATATAGTGGTTTGACTGATAATTTAAAGATAACTGTGTGATTTGTGGCTTGCGGAGGGTTCATATTTGCCAAACATTTATACCTGGGTCAAATACATTTACTTAGGCAAAATTAGCCAAACTCAAGGTCAGTCTGAGAAAGCCTTGTTTCAAAATATTTTTTGGCCCTGGGATGTTATTGTTGCTGAGAATTTATTGCGTTTGCAATCTCCACTTCTAAAAACGCTGTAGTTGAATCATATGGCAGCCGGCAGCGGACCGAGTACGCATTAGGCAGGAACAAACGTTTGGCGTCACAAGGGAAAAGCTTGATCTCGCCGTGACGTGTTGTCAGCATACCCCGTTGGGTAAAATATATTGATTGCTCTGAATCCTACAAGATATCAGCTCTCTGATAAAAGATAAGTTGTACCTAAGATGACAAAAGCTTTGTACTTCAAGTTTAAGAAGTCAAAGTTTATGGAATTAATACAAGAACAACGTTGTAATCGGCACGATCACTGAAATTTTAACTTATACAATTATTATCTATTGCATAAATGTCTTTTTTTTTTTCTTTTTTCTTTTTTTACCTAATGCAGAAGTTTTTGCACTTTTGAATGATAATGAAATATGTCACTTTGATCATCTACAGACTCACTTGCCTCTTTTTTTTCCAAGTAAAACTTGTCAGTCCAATGTAATTTATGAAGGATGTTTGTTATATTCCATGACCTCTCTGTTCCAGGATATATGACCTTGACATTTCATGTTAGATCCTCTTTATACAACATTTACTGCTTGTGCAACACGTGACTGTGCGGTGTTTCGTTAGACCCAAACTGTTGCAGATGCGTTTGTCTTCTTCGTTGCATTGGAAATTTTATTAAGTGATTGAGCAACGTTGCATGAATTGAGCCACCAAATGACCAAAGACTGACATTCACTGAAATGGGTATTTTAAAACGAGTAAATTTTTGGGGCTGCTGAGTTTCCTCATCAACTGAACCACCTTTAGAGGCCATTTTTCCCCCGCAGAGCAGGGGTTGGACCTTTTTTGGGCACCTTGGTCCCCTTTTTTGGAGCAATGTTTTGTGGCCGGATGCCCTTCCTGCCACCAACCCTGTTAGCCGCCTCTTGTGACACACAGGGAATTACCAGTGAACTGGTACTCAATTTGCCGACCTCGGAAGGATGACAAGCTGAGACAACCCCCCTGGTGTTAATTCAACGATTGACCGGGATTCGAACCCAAGATCCTAGGATCCCAAGCTGGCACCCTAACCGCTAAGCCAACACCAGGCCTCTTTCCTCATCAACGAAGTCATCAAAATGTATTTATCAAAAGACACTCACCCATTCCTTATATACATAGCGACAAAGGATGAGAGTTTGTTACTGTAAACCTTATAATGATGCAATCTATAAATTAACAAATTTAGTGTGGGAATTCAGGCTGAACCCCGAGCCCAACAAGAAATGGTAAATTATGGAATTTTTCTAAAGATGAAAATAAAAATCTCAAATATAATCAGGGACAAACTCTTTGCGGAACTCACCGTCACCCTGCTTCTTGCCTTCTTCATCATCATCATCTCCCTCCTCTCCTACCTTCGGAGGAGTGTCCGACGGTTTTTCCGAAGGATTCACCACTTTAGTAGAGTTGCTACTAGCACAACCCATGTCCAAAGAGGGGCTTCTGATGCAGTTGCCCAGCGCGTGCGGTCAGATGCTACGGGGTGCAAGGTGTGGACACACCTGGCGTCGTACGCTGGTTTCCCCGTGGAAATGCACAGAGTGAACCCTGGAAAACGCTTTCGGTTCTGAGTTTTAGTTGCAACGATTTGTTGCCTCCAGTCACCGGGGTAACGTGATGACTGCCCGAGGAGGCGGGCAGCAGGGACAGGAAGAGATGCTCCGTTGATGGGATGGGCTCTGTAAGGGGATCTCCACCTGGGACCTGCCACTCCGTTTTCTTCCTGCTGTCAACACGAAGTTTCTTACCTGCTTCTCAACCTGGGAATGCCAAAGAAAAGTCCAGTATACATTTTTTTAAATCTATCAATGAAAGCATAAATGAGGCTGAGGACCATGAAATGATTGATCTGGGATGAAAACATTAGTCCGAGCTGTCTTTAACAACATTCCAACAAATGAAAGATTTGCATCACAAATTGTATGGATGGACCTTGGGTGAGTTCCGCAAAGCAATCCAAGGAAAGTTAGTTGTTGCAGATCAATTGCGATGTTTTGAGAACTCCTTTTTGATTCTTGAACAATCGACTCATTGCATGAAACTGCTCACAGTCTCCGATTGCAGGAAATGTTAAAATATTGCGAATGGTCCACAGGAACATTTTGATAAAACAGCAAGAAAATTACCATTCTAATCGTACACCGTATAATTCAATGTCATGCTGATGGATTTGAGAAATTATTTAATATGAGCCACAAACATAGCAGCAATCTGAACAAAACAGAAATTGCCATTTTATGCTCGATTTTATCATCTTGTTCAATTTCAAACCTTATATGATAAAGACGTAAAAACGTAATAGCAATGATAATTTCACGATTTTCTGTTGAATTGCATTTTGATTGTCATCCCGAAACTCTCGGCACCTCACATGCATCGTAGACTTAGTGAAAATGACAAACTTTAATCAAAGTCCTTCGTCTGGTTGTCAAAAACTTTTTTGATATCAGAACATAAGCCTTCTGGTGTCCTGAATGCGATGGATGTGGCTGCGTTAACCTCTTGACCGGAGGCAAAATGTCTTCGTCCAATTCGTTTTTCATTTTGGGGATTAAGTGCAAGTCTCTTCGACTTAAATCCGGTGAATAGGATTGGGAAGGTAACACTTACCTCTTCCAGTACTCCCAGACACAGTGCAGACATTGCGCTTTGCATGTGGTGCAACATTGTCAGGGCAGAATTTGTCGTCGTTAAGAAGAGACAAATGCTTTTTCCCAAACGCGGGTCTCGGAGAGTCACGCAAACCATAGATGGTTGTCATTTACATTCACTGTTTCATGCTATGGAACTGCCAAGTTTAACAAAATTCCAGTGTGCTCATTAACATGTGTGCGACCTTGATGCTCTCTACTCTTCATGGCATTTGACCTTTTTCAGACATAGAGAACTTGGTCCTTTCCACTCTGCGGAAAGAGACTTCAGTTCTTGCTGGTTCAAAAGCGTTCTGAGTTCAAAAAGTTCAAAAAAAAAGCTCAAAAAGTTCAAAAGCTGGGTCTTGCTGAAAGAGACTTCAAAAGTTGTGGTATCAAGTTTCATCTCCAGGAATTGTGTATCCAAAGGCAGTTTTGGACAAGTTTTACGCCTGCCACCGCAAACGCTTGCGGGCCATCACCCGACATCCCTGGCTGGACAGTTTGATCTCCAATGACAAATTGTACAGCCTGTGCAATACAGTCCCGCTGACTGCGGAAGTGGCCGAACAAAGATGGTCCATGTTTGGTCAGGTGCTATTGATGCCAAAACACACACCTGCACAAGCAGCTCTAGAATTCGCTGTTACCGGGTCCTAACAAATAACGAGCCCACACAGGACATCACTGCACAAATCTGCTCGGTGTGCTGCGGACTTACCTAAAAGAAGCAAGATGGGGGACACTCAGATTGAAGAAGGACCTGTGGGAGCTCACGATGCCGGTTGAGGACAAGGAAAGGTGGTGCACATGAAGAAAGACTGATTGCAACTGTAGGATGTTTCTACTGCTAAAGTCGCAGAACACAGTACTGTATATCATCATCATCAATTGTGTATTCCAAGTTCTTGAATTGTGATGTACTGATCCAGAAGCAAGAGTTTGTTAATAACAGTGACAATGTGCTGGTATCACGATGTAAGGCCTAACAGAACGCAGTACACTCTGCGGGTATCATACCCATCGCTGAATGGTGCTCAAGGGCGGGCTAGTCTTAGGAAGAATTGGAAACGTTCATCGGTCGAAAATTATATAGCAATTGCACTGTCCCTCACTGAATTGGGAAGCCAACAATTTTAAGGTCAAAAGGTCAAATGTCAACAAAAGGTCAAACTTCTAAAATCATCGAAGATTTTGAAATTTTCATCAAAAATTGAGAAAAAGCCTATTGATTTTGAGGTCAAAGGTCATCTGGAGGTCGAATTTCTAAAATCCACATTTTTCATCCGATTGACTTTTAAAAAATGAACAGCATTTGTATATTGAGTCACTAAATTGGGAAACCAACTATTGGGTTAAAAGGTCAACTCAAGGTCAAACTTCCAAAAGCATCAATTTTCATCTGAAAAACCATCCATTTTCATCCCATTGACTTGGAAATTGAACAGCATTTGCACATCGAGTCACTAAAAAGGTAAACCAGCTCGTTTATGAGGTCAAAGGTAAACTCAAGGTCAAACTTCCAAAATCATCAATTTTCAGCCGAATGACTTGAAAATTTAACAGCATTTGCATAGTGTCTCACTGAATTGGGAAACCATCTATGTCTGAGGTCAAAGGTCAACTCAAGGTCAAACTTCCAAAATCATCAATTTTCATCTGAAAAATCATACATTTTCATCAGATTGACTTGGAAATTTAATAACATTTGCATAGTGCCTCACTGAATTGGGAAACCAACTATTTTTGAGGTGAAAGGTTAACTCAAGGTGAAACTTCCAAAATCATCAATTTTCATCTGAAAAATCATACATTTTCATCAGATTGACGGAAATTTAACAACATTTGCATAGTGCCTCACTGAATTGGGAAACCAACTATTTTTGAGGTTAAAAGGTCATAAGTCAACTCAAGGTGAAACTTCCAAAATCATCAATTTTCATCTGAAAATCATACATTTTCATCAGATTGACTTGGAAATTTAACAACATTTGCTTAGTGCCTCACTGAATTGGGAAACCAACTATTTTTGGGGTCAAAAGGTCAACTCAAGGTCAAACTTCCAAAAGCATCAATTTTCATCTGAAAAACCATCCATTTTCATCCCATTGACTTGGAAATTGAACAGCATTTGCACATCGAGTCACTAAAAAGGGAAACCAGCTAGTTTATGAGGTCAAAGGTAAACTCAAGGTCAAACTTCCAAAATCATCAATTTTCATCTGAAAAATCATACATTTTCATCAGATTGACTTGGAAATTTAACAACATTTGCATAGTGCCTCACTGAATTGGGAAACCAACTAATTTTTTTAGGTCAAAAGGTCATACGTCAACTCTAGGTCAAACTTCTAAAATCATCAATTTTCATCTGAAAAATCGTTACTTTTCATCTCAATGACCCGAGCTTTGCGCCATTATTGTGGTTGTTGTTGGTGTGGGTGCCGATGGCTCCTCCCCGTGCACCGGCGTTTCGCACATGCATGTGGTCTCTCGGGGACTGGGCCTTGAACCGAGCAGCGTTACCTGAATAAACCTCTGTGTGAGAACCTGACCTCTTCTTATTATTGGCGTGGTGGCAGCGGTTTTCCCTGCTTCTCGACACTCTGATACAAAGGGTCGTATCTTAACCAGGTCCGGCACATCTCCACAGCAGAAAAAAGGTTTTATTATCACGATCGCTAAATCATAACGTTCGCGAACGGTCACGATTGTCATATGAATATGTGAGCGGAGGTCGTGGCCTAGGCGCAGGAGCGGGGCTGGGGAGGCCGGATGAGGGATATGAGGCAGAGTGATGTTGCTTGCTGTGCTGTTCATTAAACTGGTCATCTCCTAAGTTGAGACTTGGATTCATCTTATTACATGGTGGCAGCGAAAGGCGAACCTACAAACCCGATTGGAACCCCATCTAGGGATTCGTAGCCAAGCTCACAATGGCGGACGCACCCATGATGCCACGCATGGATTGGACCAGCGCCAACCTTGGTGAAGCCTTCGAGCTATTCAGAAAGCGTATCCAGCTGTACTCTTCTGTGAAGGATGTAGCAGGTGACAAACAAGTCGACCACATTCTCCTGCTATCAGGTGAGGAAGGCCTGCGACGCTACAGTTCGTGGGGCCTTGAGAACGCCGAAGGCACAAGGCCTAACACCGTGACGCCAACAATTATTGTTTGGCAGCGTTTTTAAGCTGAGCTGAAACCCCAGGCAAATTACCGTGTGGCTCGTTTCTGCTTACAGCGATTTAAGCAGGACGAAGATGAAACTATGGACAATTTCATCTCCTGATGCCGCCAGCAAGCGACCAAATGCAAGTTCAAGACCCCCGAGGCAGACGAGCGCATAATAGAACAGCTCATTGCGGGGACGCCGTATCAGGAGCTACAGAAAGAGCTCCTCGCGAAGGATGACTCTCTCACGCTGGACCAAGCCCTGGAAATAAGTCGGGCACATGAGGCCTCTGTCACCCACATGCAGCAGTTTACCCAGACCCAGCAGACAAGCAATTTTGTCCACACAATTGGGTACCACCCAAAAGAGTGCCGTTTCTGTGGAAGACAGCGTCCACCCCAGCCCTGACACCAATGCCCAGCATGGTGCTCAACCTGTGAGGCATACGGAAAGCAAAACCACTGGAAGGCCGTCTGTCTCTCAAGAGCGAGGCAAGAACAAGGCTGGCAGACAACCCGCCCAGACACCAGGGGGCACAAATTCTTCGCCCGGAAGCCCATCCAACATGCAACGAGTAATGACGTAATTGGTATTCTGCAGCTGGTATTTTCAGAGTAGGGCATTCCAGAGACTCTCATGAGCGACAATGGAGGCCATTTTAGCAGCCGCGCTTTAAAAAAATTTGCTGAGGACTGGAGCTTCAACCTACATACTTCAAGCCCACACTACCCGCAATCAAACGGCTTCATAGAACGCCAAGTGCAAACCATAAAGAACACTCTACACAAAACAAAGCTCTCTGGTGCTGACCCACACATGGCCGTCCTCATTTTGAGGACCACGCCCATCGACAGCCACCTCGCATCACCTGCTGAGCTACTGAATCAAAGGAAAATGAAATCCAACCCCCACCAATGTGTCAAACATAGCACCGAATTGGGACGCAACCCTAGAGGTACTTGAACGTCGGCAAGCATCCCAAAAAGAATACTTTGACTGCCGGGCTGGCTCCGATCTTGGGCCACTTCAACTGGGCCAACGAGTTCGGGTTCTCGAGGAGGCTGGGCGGTCCCAGACTTGAGAACCAGCAATTGTGTCCACCACCCGCTCGGAGCCAAGGTAATCCTTTGTTTTCACTGACGTCACAGTTACCCATCTCGCATTGCGCGGCGGCCATTTTGATACCCAAGCTAATCTGTCCGTGTGCGCTGATATTGATTTGTTGCGTTGGTTTATGGTGAATGCGGATCGCAAAAAGTCTGTTTTATAAAGTAATTTTGTTTGTTTTGTCACGTTCATGTGGAGTGTGGTGCCATCTAGTTTATATTACGTATTGTTGCCCAACAAACACAGAACATTCGGTTTAAGTTTGCCGTGGACCAGTGAACTGGTGAACACCTGGGCAGTGGGTCAACCTGCAACCAACTACCTGTAGAACAGACTTGGAGTGTACGTAAGGATACGGTAGATCCAGGCTTGAGTATGGCTAGCAGTGCGAGTGCCAACCTTGGCTACCAAGAGACGCTCCCCCCGGACGTTCTTGTTCGTTACAAAGAGAAGATTTCTGTCATTGGGTGTGACCCTTATGGTCTATCAAATGATCAATTTGAGAAGAATGTGAGCAAGTGGCCTCAGGTGACCCACATCGACGTGATCAACTACCTGTTGTTCAGCAAATCGGCCTATACCAAAGATGAGTTGAAGAAGTATAAATCCCTCGAGGCATACAGGTTGTACCAAGATGGATGGGTGCGACAAATCCTACACAAAGAACTGAATGACGTCCACTTGATTCGATCCAAGGTATTAATATATTAAACAAACATGTATTTTTTAAAGCTGCTTGTGTTAATGTTATGGACCTGATTGATTAAGTGCCCTCCATTTGTTTCAAAACCACTGCAGTTTTAAGCTGTGCATGCATGTGTGCATACTTTGTCGACATGTGACGCACAGTGCGAAGTGAGTGCCGCCATGTGTGCTTTGTGCGTATGGCCATAAGTCATCACCTATATTTATCATGTAAGCAACGAATACATAGCACGTTCTTCACATGATAAAATCGAGATTCATTTTGACCGAGTTGATAAGAGTACATAACTTTAGAAAGTTTATTGGACAGTTTCAAATTCAATACTTTTATGTTCCAGGTTTCGCATTCCATGAAACATGTTCTTACTTACTGTTAACAAAATGCTCGGAGCAGACGGGTGTGCGATCCCACTGTGATTCTGTTTGGATGTCACTGCGATTGATGGCAGCCTTCCACAAACGCCGCCTCTCTTCACTTAAATTTCTTGTTTCCTCACCCTGATTCAGTAGAAGTTTGGGCGTTTTGTAAAACTTAACTCCTGGCCTAATGCCTGGCCTGTTTGAACAACGAAATACGCCGCAAATTGGCATGACTGGTCGTGAACAAAAACTATTTAATGTGAATCTGCTGACGACGTTGTTCGAGAGGGTATCAAAATGGCCGAGGTGTCCCAGGGTGCCCTGCGCGCGTGCTCCGATGACGTCACAAGAAAACAAGCAATACAAAGTCGTCACGGAAACAGGAAACATCCTGAGGCGGAATCGCCGCCACATCCGACCCGCTCAACAGTCCCAGCCAAGGCGCCGGAGCCCGAGATGTTCCAGATTCCCTCGGGGATACTGATGTTGACCGTGCCATTGCCAAGGGACAACTGGGTGCTGACGAGGAGCCACCATCATCTCCACATACCCAAGCGCCTTCCACACCACCAGCATCCCAAACTCGATCTGGTCGCATGGTCAGACGGCCTGTCAGGCTGGATATTTGATTCCTTGTGGTCTAGCTAAGGTAAATATGTGGGTGGATAGCCATCCTGAACTGCATTGCATTTCGCCAGGTAATACTGTGATTTTCCTTATCAGTTTAGAACAGTGTGTAGGCTTAGTGTAGTAGTTGTGCAAACGGCACTATGGCGGCTCTCCATCGTGCCCCGAAGCAATGGCAATTGACGAGAAATGAGACCATTACTATCTTCGAGAGTGGCGACAAAATCTGATGTATATTCTATCACTTGGCGAGGACTTTGCCTTCTTTCTCGGCGCCGATGTCAAGTGGCATAAGAAGACTGCTGAAACCCCGAACGGGGGTTTTACTAATGACCTGGCCAATGTCCCTGATGCTCAGCGCCGCTCTACTGCTCAGAAGAATGCCCACCTCGACCTCTTGCTCGGGCAGATGGCTAATTTTTGCCCAATCATCTCCCGCAACTCCATCATCAAGTCGTCGACGTCAGTAGCAGACGTCTGGCAGAAGATCAGACAACATTTTGGTTTTCATTCAACAGGCCCTCATTTTTTGGACTTGGCTAATATTAGGCTTGGGTCAGATGAATGCCCAGAAGTGTCACCACACAGGGGGTGGTGTTTTGTTAACTAGGTATGGTCTAAGGCGAGTTTCTCCCAGTATGTGATTGCCCCCTATGACCTTTTCCTACGTTTTTATAAATTGTAACAAGTGCATCCAATAAAAATCACGCTTCTAATAACAACAACAATAACAACAACCTGCCATTAAACAACAATAACCGACACCATGCCGACAGAAGCCAAACGTTCTCTATCGACAATTAACCCCACCCACATCCCGTGTAAGGAAAAAGGCCATGCCCGAAGTTCGTCATTGGTCAAGCAAGACCATGGGGCGATTCAACAGAGCTCGGCAATTGGACCGAGTGACGGTCGCTTTGTCTTGTGTGCGCCTGTAAAGATAACATTTTGGAGCTTTGTGGAGCCTTTGCCACGGTGAAGGAGGGAGTGTTGTTGGGCTGTGGGCTCATCAAGGATCTGGTGTCCGTGTGGCACGTGACAGTGGAGAACGAAAAGCGGCCGTCTTGGCTGCCTGCTTCGCACCTGGGCGTTTTCGGCGCCATTATTGGATTGTTTGCTGTGCGGGTGGCTGCACGGACTGCTGCGACCATCAAGCTCCCAGGTGCATTTTGGACCAGAGCTAAGTACTGGCCGATTCAACAAAACCTTTTATTTTTACTTCATCATTCCCCTGTTGTGTGGTTGTGTCTGAGTGGAGACGTCTCACATTAGGATTAATTTTACCTCAACATTCATTTTATTGCTGTGCTTTATTTCATTAAATTCATTATTGTGGTATTTTATTTGTTGTATTGTTGAATTTCTTTGTCGTGTTTGCATGTTTTGTGGGTTCGAGAATAAACCCGTGTGGCGGCCGCCTGAGGTAAGCTCTTTGGTTCCTTCACCCGCACACGACGGACCAACTGCCAGTTTCAGTTGTGTGCCTCGGAATTGAGGACCGACCGCCTATCCGTTCAAGGCTGGTGGCTGGTGTTCATCGGCTACAGACTTGACAGTATGCAAGTACGGTATACGTATATATGTGTATGTGTACATATATATATATATATATATATACATATATATATATATATATCATTATTAAATAAACGATATAAATGGATTCTGTGTAATTGTCAGCATTGTCACACCTCACCCCAACAGTCACCGCTCTCACACCTCATCGTCACCTTTCCCCCACTCCCACAGGTAAAGGTTTTACCCTCGAGTCTCCGCTCTGGCCCCGTTTCCTTGATGTAACGTTTCCTTTCCATTCCTCATAATGTCCTTTCCTTCCTGCAATGCTGAAGTCCAGTGCACAGCGTCCCCTGTCGTCCAACTTTCCCTCTCTCCATAGCCCGGAATGTTAGTTAATCCAATCATCACATTCCCATTTATTTCCAAGTAGGATTCATGCGTCCGTTGTAATCTGAGCTTGAAGAATATGTAGTGTATTGTAGCTGACAATTAAACGATGTCCTAAATTCAGTCCATGACTGATAACATTATACAGACTTGGCATTTAATATGGAATTTTTTTTTTCTTGACTTGGGTTTACTTTCTGAACTCGGTATATCAATCTGGTGAGTTTCTTTTACGCTTCGGTGATTTCTTTGTTAAAAGAACAGTCACTGATTGTCTGTCGCAGCAAGAAGTCAATAACAGGATTATATCACAGGTGGCGTGACAAAATGTACGGACAGGTACATTTGACGATTGGCTTCACAATCGGGTATATAAGGGTTGTTGCGTTCTGTATTAGTGGAAAACAACTGCTGCATGTCTACAAAAGTTATTGCCGCTTCCCCTGGAGATGGTCCGTCAACTCGACAATGCTGTTTGTCATTTCGTGGTGGCTTTACGAAAATCCGGCATGAAACAGCGTGCTATTGCTTGGCAGTATGGTATCACTCAAGGTCAGGTGTCAAAGATCCTGAAACGAAATGCTCAGAGGGGTGTCCCTACTCCAATACCGAGGCCAGGACGTCCCCGCAGAACCACAAGGAGGGATGATCGCCAGCTGCACCGGTTAGTCCGCAATGGCCGTACCAAGTCAGCTAATCGGCTTAGGGCTGAGTGGCAGTAACTGACAAATGTGCCTGTATCCAGAAGGCTAGTCAACCAACTACTGGTTCAAGCAGGCTATCGTGCCAGGCATCCCCTGAGAAAGCCACGTCTGACCAGACAACACCGCCAGCGCCGATTGCAGTTGGCCAGAGAGCACTGTCAATGGCAGCCAGGACACTGGAATCACGTGATCTTCAGTGACGAGTCTAGATTTCTGGTCTATCGTCAAGATGGCCGCGTCCGAGTGCGCAGACAAGTGCATGAAGCCTACAACGAAGATTGTATAGTGCCAAGAGTCTAAGCTGGAGGTGGTGGGGTGACCGTTTGGGCTGCTTTCATGGCGGGGCCAAAACTGACCTGTTTGTTCTGAATGGAAACCTGAACCAGTTCAAGCACAGGGCCATTCTGGAAGAAACATTGCTTCCATTTGTTCGTGCAGCCTTTCGAGGAAACTTTGTCTTCCAAGATGACAATGCACGGCCTCATCGTGCTCGCATGATCCAACACTTTCTTGCTGACCGTGGTGTAGAGCTTATGGAGTGGCCTGCCATGTCCCCGGATATGAATCCGATAGAGAACTTGTGGGCAGAATTAACGCGTCAAATCGACAACTTGGACCAGCAGCCTGCCTCTGTGCGTGAATTTCAGCAGACTATTGTAACTGCAGGGCAAGCGATTCCTGTCCAAACCTTGGCAAATCTCGTGAACAGCATGCCTAACGTGTACGTGCTCTCCTGAATGCTCGTGGGGGTTACACGAAGTACTGAACTGTAATTTTACTGTCCGTAATCCCAGTCGTAATTTAACTTTTGTTTTTGTTAAAAAAAATTTTGGCTAATGTGCAAAATAAAAAGAAACTTCTGGAAAACGTACAGAAGTTTAACACAGTACTGTCCATGAATTGAGTTCGATATCAGTTTACATCACTTTCAAGGATCAATTTATTTGCTTCGAAATGTCAAATGTGGTTTTTGTTTCTTTTGAAGGTCACATTAACAAAATCTAGAATAATTTCAACATAATTCCAATGAACTTTTGGTTCTAAGTCATCTTGGAAAGTAAGTTCACCCCCATAAAAAAAATATTCCATATTAAATGCCAAGTCTGTATATATGCGCATCGTTTTTTCTGTAGTGAAATTAGTTGTGAAATTGTGTCTTTAATAACGGGAATGGAATTGGGAGAAAACAAAACTGGCATTAAAGTCTCATTTGATTCAGAAACTCGAGATAAATCCAGAAATTTATATATCTTAAAAAAATCAATGAAAGTTCCTTTTAATGCGAATATTTATCCAGTTCAAAGTAACATTTAGCTAATTCACCAAAAAAGTGATTTCAGTGGATAATAGAGCATCACATCACATCACATCATATATCACATCACATATCAGAGTACATATCACATCACATATCATAACACATATCATAACACATATCGCATCGCATTATATTTCACATCACATATAACTAACTCACTTTGTATCATGTCTCACATCACATATCATATTATATATCATATCATATATCACATCCGGTGTGTACCGGTGTGTACCCTGGTTTAGAATAGGTACACCGTATCCCTGCGCATCGTAAGAGTGCAACTAAGTGTTGGCGTCAGGAAGGGCATCCGGCCATAAAACATTGCCTCAAACAGGGAACCATGATTGTCATGGGGCCCGCAAGGCGAACCCCCGCTCTAGCGGGGAAAATGGCCTTAAAACGATCATTCATATCACATCACACATCACATATATTATATATCATATTGTGGCGGACACGATGGCTCGCTGGCGCGGTGACATCATTCCGCGCACCAAGAGGGTGTCGGCCACGCCCGAGGGGTAGGCGTGGCCTCGGGATATACACGGGGCGCGCAGCCCCGAGCACGTCAGTGCTACAGTTTGAGCTTTACAATAAAGTCTCTTTTGACCTTACGCGTTGTGGCTTACCTTCCTTGGCAAACAAGTTGCGTGCGTAGCACCACGCTACAATATATCATATACCACTTATCACATATCATATTATATATCATATCATATATCACACCACATGTCACATATCATATTATATATCACATCATACATCATATCACATAATCATATCCCATATCATATAGTACATCACATATCATATATTACATCGCAATTCATATCACATCACATATCACATCACATCACACATCGTATCACTGATCATATCCCATATCATATAGTACATCACATATCATATTGTTGCGAATATGGAATTTGGCCTCCATATCCGCTTGTAAATATTCCCCTATTTCTCCAATACTCCCCAACTTTCCCCAATCCCCCATTCCCTAGTCCCATTGCATGTAAATAACACTCAGTAGAGCCGACCTTCCCCTTATTCCCCCATTAAATGTCGTGCCCAGGTCCACCGCACCACACGTAGACAACTTTCGGACATCTTGCTAGTTATTCTTAATCTATGTCAGTTAAGGACTCGTTTCCATTAATTCTGACTCTTCGTTGCACCAGAATGTGATTATATGGCATCAGTAGTGAGTTTAGGACCTTTCCCATACCTCCTTCCATCTTCTTCCCCAACAATTACAACAACAACAGAGGAGATGGCGGCGGCGCGGGGGAGGATGCGTCCTCACACCGGCTCGATTAGCGCCATTGACCACGCGCTCCACGGGGTTACCACGGAGGGGCTGGCTGTCAGCTCCTCCTCAAGGGCGGAGCCTGGTAACCCCCCGCACCCAATCAGAAGGGCGGACCGATTCCATCTGGGGCGGCGCTAACGAGCCGAGGGCGTGTCACTCCCCGCCGGATATACGTGGCGACTTAGCGGACGTAAAGAAGAGATGCGCCCCCAGCTGAAGAGAAAGAAGGACCTGCGCGCGCTGAGTCAGAGGCGCCCCGCCTGAGAAAGAACGTTGCCTGCGATCGCTGAGAGAGAAAGACCCGCCTGAGAAAGAACGTCCCCTCCGAGCGCTGTGACCTCCCCGCATCTTTGGACCGGACTGTACCCTGCTTTGAGCCAAGAGTGCACCTTGAGCCATCGATACCCGCTTTCCTGCCATCAACCCCCGTGTGAGTCAGCCTTGTCCCGTTTACCTGTCGTCTGTCCGGGGTTAATATAAGAGTGTGTCTAAGTGCCTGTCTTCCTGTGATATACCTCTAGCCCCTGTAATCTAACCTTTCCGTACGAATATAATTGAGAATCGAAACGTTGGTGTCTGTCATTATAATCCAGCCGTGTGTCTTCTTTTTCCTTATTGATCCAGCGTAGCGCGGCTCCGTCAACGTTCGAGTACAATCGGGTAATTTGTGCGGACACGACGGCCATTCCGCTCGGCCCACCTTAACATCAAAGTCGTGTCTGTAACAATTGGTTGTCAGGAGTTGGATTCGAACCTGGGACTAAATTTATTTAGCCCAAATTTTGGACACCAATTGTGTTAGTACTGTAACAATTGGTGTCGAGGAGTGAGATTCGGACCCGGGACTAAATTAGTTAGGCCCAAATTTTGGGAGGGAAAATCGATTCGGAGCGCGTACTGCGCTCGACAAAATCGATCCGGAGCGCGGTCCCGCGGTTACTGCGCTCGACGAAATTATAACAGCAAAATTTGGATTTGTGTTACGAAACTCGAATTTTGCAAGTCGCGCTATGGCGGATCAAGACGGCTGGGGTCCGGTAGGGGAGAGTGAAGCAGGGTCGGTCCAGGACCAAATTGAGACACGTGAGGAGAGCGAAACAGCGAGGGTAGCAAGCACGCAAAATGGCGCCTCGCTGGTCACCGCGCCGGCAACCGTGGCAGCGCCCCCGATGGATTTGAACTCGTTTTGGATACAAATGAAGGCCCTTATGGCCCAGAATAATGAAGAAATGGCAAACAGAATGGGGAACCGGATGGATGCTCAGGGTGAGCGATTGGAGGGCCAAATGGGGGCCAATAGCCAACGGTTAGAACAAAGAATGGGGTCCAATAGCGAGAAATTGAGGGAGGACATGGGGGCGCAGATCGGAGGGTTAGGGAGTAGAATAGAGGGATTAGACAATAGATTAGGGGAAATACAGGAGGGGTTAACGGGGGTAGAAAACAGAATGGCCGCTCAAGAGAATCAGATAGAGGGAGTGAAAAATGGGTTAGAGGGGTTAGAAAACAGGATGGAAGGCAAATTGAGGGACATGAGGGACCAAGCGGAAAGGGAAGTTAACCAAATGGGGCAGCAGATAGAGGGGGTCAGAATGGGGGTAGAAACCAAACTGGATGCTCACAGGGAGGAAATGGAGCAGATGAGGGTGGCATCTGGGCAGGAGATGCAAGTGATGGGAGAAGAGATCAGAGGAGGAGTGAGTGAGGAGGTCGGAGGAGTGCGCGAGGAGGTGAGGCACTGTAAGGAGCACATGGAGAAGGAGGTGAGAAAGGGGACTGTAAAATTGCAAGGGGGCATAGAGGACCTGACGCAGGAGGTGGAGCAGCTGACGGTGGGACAAACGGAGTTAGTGGAGCAGGTTCAAAGGAACACTGCGGTATTAGGAGGTTTAAAAGCGACACAAAACGACATAAAAAACGACTTGATAGCGACAAAGAGGGAATGTCAGATGGTACGTGAGGGACTGACAACGAGGTTGGACGAGGTGATAGAGGTAATGGAGACGAAGGACCGGCAGGTGAGGACGCACCTGGAAACGGTCAAGGTAGCCTTAGAGGATGAGCTTGAGGAGACGTACCGGGGAATAAAAGAGGTGAAGCACAAATTAGAAGAAGTGGAAGAAGGGATGAGCGAAATTAAGAAGCGACGGAGAGGGGATAAGAAAGAAATAAAAGAGGAGATAAAAGAATTGGTCCAAAGTCTGTGTTTGGATCGTGATGATGTGCTCATTAACCGGATGAGGGATTCGCAGGTGATGGAGGAGAAGCGAAGAGGAAGAGGACCCGGTGTAAGTGGTGACCAATATGGTCGTGCGTATGATGCGCCAGGGGATTTAAGAAGCTTGGGGGTCGAGATAGACCCGGGTGTTCGTGAGAGGCCGTTGGTGAAGTGTGCGACAGGTCTGGTGTGCGAAAAAGGAGGTGTGCAAGAAAGTCCGACTCTGGGATGTGTGAGGAAAAAGTGCGTGCCAAGGAGTGAGGGTGCTGGCGAGAGTGAGTCGGTCGTAGCGCGTGTGCGAGGGAGCACGTGGAAGCGCGGTGTGGTGAGTGTTACAGAGGGTGTGACGGGAGAGTGTGCGCGAGAAAGGTGTGTGACGGACAGGTGCATGAGGAAAGAGTGCGCTGTCAGAAGTAAGGAAGAGTGTCCACCTGTGGTGAGTGTTACAGAGGGTGTGACGGGAGAGTGTGCGCGAGAAAGGTGTGTGACGGACAGGTGCATGAGGAAAGAGTGCGCTGTCAGAAGTAAGGAAGAGTGTCCACCTGTGGTGAGTGTTACAGAGGGTGTAACGGGAGAGTGTGCGCGAGAAAGGTGTGTGACGGACAGGTGCATGGGGAAAGAGTGCGCTGTCAAGAGTAAGGGTGAGTGCGCTGTCAGGAATGGAGGTGAAAGTAGTGAGAGTGACATGGAGCGTGAGTTAGTTGTGACAGGTGAGCGAGGATGTACACCTGGGATGGAAGGATGCACACCTGGAATGGTAGAGCGTGAGTGGGAATGCACGCTGGAGTTGGTGGTGAGGCACGTGGTTGGGTGTGCGAATGAGGGCACACCTGTGATTGTCACAGAGGAGGTGACCGAGGAGGGGGTGCGAAGCGGTGTATTGGTGAGGTGTGCGAGCAACGAATGTGTGCCAAAGTGTTCGGTGGTCAGGTGTGTGACCAAGGCTGTGAGTGGAATGGGTGTACCTGGGTGTGTAAGGAAAGGTACGAGGAGCATGGGCACGGCTGGATGTGTGAGCAAGGAACGGGCTGCGGGATGTAAGCGTCCAGGTGAAGCATCGATGTTAGACGGGGTAGAGTTTAGAACGACTTATAGCCGAATCGGGCCCTCGGTGCGTGCTGGGCCTCGCTTTGAACGGCCGCGTCCGTGCTCCACTAGGCGGAGCGGGCAGCCCGATAGGAAGGGTCGTTATGGCGACCACGTTTTGGTGAGACGTGCCGGCAGGTCTAGATCGGGGCATTGGATGGCTCCACGCCGAGGTGGTGTGTGGGATCTCGGCACGGGTAAGCCCCCGTCCCTGCACCGAGTGCCGGACGCATCCAGCCGCTGGCACAAAACAACCAGCATCCATTGCTTGGCTTTACGAAGCCGGGCTTTGGACAGGGATTGGCGCACCGAGAGGTATTAGTGAGTCGACTGGGTGATGAGGTTAGTGTTTTGGACCCAAAATTGGAGAAAAACAAAATTTGATGATTGGCAAGGGATTGGCAGTAGTGATTGGCAGATGATGGGCAGTGATTGGCAAATTTTTAATTTGTTGAAATTTGATGTGCGAAATTGGTAGTGAGAGACCCCCGATGTGGTGGGATGGCAAATCCACCATCCTTCCCATGTGGGGGCAAAGGAGCTATAGCTTATGGGGTGTATGGCAGTGAAAACTGGCCCGGGTGGGTTAGGATATTGTGTGTAGGGATCTAGAAGATGACATTAGGTAACGTTAAGTTTAGTTAGTGACTGATACCTGTAGTGGGGACGCAGGTAGATTAGTATGGATGATAATGACGTGGGAGCGCAATAGTTTAAAGGGACGACTGGGAAGCGCAAGTTTCAGAAGGGAGTAGTTAGCTGAGATGATGCTGTGTGTGTGAGAATTGAACAGGTGTGATTGCACAGGTGTGCAACTGGACAGGTGTGTGGAGCAGTGTATGAGAAGTGAGTGTTGTGGATCAGCGCGAATGCGCTTGGGGAGAGAAGGGTGCAGGTGGCACCAGGTGTGAGAGCACAGGTGTGCAAATACAGGTGTGTGGAGAGAGTTGGAGTAAGTGGTACGGAGTGGTGTGCATGGTGTGAAGGTGTGAATGGGGGAAGAGTGGACCCCCATCACGGATACCCGGGGCGGGTAGTGTAAGTGTTAGGTAGAGGGTACAGGTAAATTGTGGTTGGATATTGGCACTTGTGGTGCGGTTGCAGAATGGTGTTGTGAATGGGTGCATTAGTGTTGTGGAAATGGCTGGGCGTGTAGCCTGTTAGTGCGTGTAGTTGGTTGGGCACTCCACCACTGTGAGGATGTCGGCCAGGTGAGGCCGCAGGTGGGCTCTGGGAGCCGGTAGAGTTGTGGATGGGGCCCGAGGATCCGGAGGACGGACCCGGGTAGCCCAGTGCCAGAGAGGGCACCGAGTGGGGAGAGTGCCAGAGGGCCTTCCCCAGGTAGTTAGGTTAGGGAAAGGAGCAGGTAAGCTCGGAGGCAACTGCAGTGGTGGAGGTGTGCAGGTGGGTAGACCCACTGGGAGAGGTACACGCCGCAGCCCAGAAATTGTGCGAGGGCACCGGGAGATGAATCGGGGGAGTGAGACCCCAAATTGAAGAGCACCACAGTTTGGCCAATGGGAATTGGTTTTTAGAACCCATAGTGTAAGAGGGCCAATGGTTTGGCCGGAGGAAGACCCCGGGTAGTGTAAAGTTGTTAAAGTCATTTAGGAAATAGTTAGGATTGAAGAACCTGTCGCACCATACGCAGCCACTTACCTGTGGTGATGATGATGACTCCACACCTGTGTTTTCTTTGTTTTGTGCAGGAAATGAGAATTGCGGTGTGGATTGGTGAGACGCATCACGACGTGGATGAGACATTGGGGTGATTCCATCTCTCCCTCCCTAGGAGGGACTGATGATGAATTGGTAATGGCAAATTTTGATGTTGAGTTGAAAATGGCAAATTTTGATGAGAGTTGAAAATGGCAAATTTGATTGGTTAGGAGGGAGAGAAGACGAATTTGGTATATGGGAGGAACGGGGAAGACAGTAGGGATGTTTGTTGATTTGTAAAGTAGATGTTTATGGGTAGTGTTGTGTTGTGTGGATACAGTAAGGGGTAAGGGAGGGGCCATGTAGGTTACCTGGTGGGGGGGGGGGCGTACGATAGGAACGTACCTGTCTCACCTGGTTCCCATGTGCCCCCAGTGTGCATTACCTTATATTGCGTGCACTTTTGCGCCCTTACCACCTTACTCACTTGTTTCTTCTTTTGTCTCCCACCTCCGAGGATCTGGCTTTGGGGTAGAGAGAGAGGAGAGAGAGGTGCTGGCTACGCAGTTGTGGGCCTGCACTTTCGCTGTTCGCTGCCTGGATCGGTACACCATATGGACCGCAATGTTTGTGGCCACCCACAATGGACCGCAGTTCGTTTGCGGCCAAGCACCACCCGTTGATGGACCTATGGGTCAACGTGGCACCTATGCCATAAAGGTGAACCACTGTTAATTAACACCACTGAAGGCCACACGAAGAGCAAGAGACACCTGCAGGGTTAGGGGTTGTCGAATTTATTTTTATTCCAATGAACAATGGTGACTGCACCGATTGGTGGTGGGGTGGTGCTTTTGATGCTCGGGAAGGGTGCTCTGCACGTTATTAAAGGCCGTCGGCCACAGAGCACTCGTGGGTTGGTGTATCGATGTTGGCAAGCGCGCTCTCTCTATGCATAACATCTGCATGTGTTCCTCCAAAAACAGGTCCTGGATCGTAGTGTAAATAGCAGCGTAGTCGTGTAAATAATGCTCCCTACCGGCTGTATGTTTAGTTTGAGGATTCTTTCCGGATTCGGTTATCCTGTGGGTGTGTTTCTGTGAGGAGAAGGGTGCAACGTCGCAGGGGGACATATTTACTCATTTGTGAATATCTGTAAAACTGTCGCACTCAGGGTAGAGTTAATAGTAGAGGGAACTACATTGCGTGCCACACTAAAGTAGGTAAAAATTTATCGGGTCGGGACGCCCCGAGGGTAGAGAAGGGTGCAATGTTGCGAATATGGAATTTGGCCTCCATATCCGCTTGTAAATATTCCCCTATTTCTCCAATACTCCCCAACTTTCCCCAATCCCCCATTCCCTAGTCCCATTGCATGTAAATAACACTCAGTAGAGCCGACCTTCCCCTTATTCCCCCATTAAATGTCGTGCCCAGGTCCACCGCACCACACGTAGACAACTTTCGGACATCTTGCTAGTTATTCTTAATCTATGTCAGTTAAGGACTCGTTTCCATTAATTCTGACTCTTCGTTGCACCAGAATGTGATTATATGGCATCAGTAGTGAGTTTAGGACCTTTCCCATACCTCCTTCCATCTTCTTCCCCAACAATTACAACAACAACAGAGGAGATGGCGGCGGCGCGGGGGAGGATGCGTCCTCACACCGGCTCGATTAGCGCCATTGACCACGCGCTCCACGGGGTTACCACGGAGGGGCTGGCTGTCAGCTCCTCCTCAAGGGCGGAGCCTGGTAACCCCCCGCACCCAATCAGAAGGGCGGACCGATTCCATCTGGGGCGGCGCTAACGAGCCGAGGGCGTGTCACTCCCCGCCGGATATACGTGGCGACTTAGCGGACGTAAAGAAGAGATGCGCCCCCAGCTGAAGAGAAAGAAGGACCTGCGCGCGCTGAGTCAGAGGCGCCCCGCCTGAGAAAGAACGTTGCCTGCGATCGCTGAGAGAGAAAGACCCGCCTGAGAAAGAACGTCCCCTCCGAGCGCTGTGACCTCCCCGCATCTTTGGACCGGACTGTACCCTGCTTTGAGCCAAGAGTGCACCTTGAGCCATCGATACCCGCTTTCCTGCCATCAACCCCCGTGTGAGTCAGCCTTGTCCCGTTTACCTGTCGTCTGTCCGGGGTTAATATAAGAGTGTGTCTAAGTGCCTGTCTTCCTGTGATATACCTCTAGCCCCTGTAATCTAACCTTTCCGTACGAATATAATTGAGAATCGAAACGTTGGTGTCTGTCATTATAATCCAGCCGTGTGTCTTCTTTTTCCTTATTGATCCAGCGTAGCGCGGCTCCGTCAACGTTCGAGTACAATCGGGTAATTTGTGCGGACACGACGGCCATTCCGCTCGGCCCACCTTAACATCAAAGTCGTGTCTGTAACAATATATTACATCGCAATTCATATCACATCACATATCACATCACATATCACATCACATATCACATCACTTCACACATCGTATCACTGATCATATCCCATATCATATAGTACATCACATATCATATATTACATCGCAATTCATATCACATCACATCACATATCACATCACACATCGTATCACTGATCATATCCCATATCATATAGTACTTGCCAAAGGTGGGCGGTCCGCTTCGAAAGTCCGCTTATCCGCTTATCCGCTGCAGCGGACTAACGTTTTCGAAGCGGATAAGCGAATCGGAACAACCCCCGGAAACCGAAGCGGATAAGCGTAAGCGGACTACCGAAAAATTAAAGCGCATCGCGATTCGCCAAATCAGCTGTTAGCCTGAGCCGTTACTCTTGAATTGTGAATATTTATTTAAGTGAATAATAAGTGAAACCCTAACAACTCGGCTCTCGCCCAATCTCTTCCCGCTCGAGTTTCGTGATGCTTGGGTAACTATTTCTCAGGCATAACACGCCGCTCCCGAGCTCTGCCTCGGTCGAGCGCGTGTTCAGCTACGGGTCGGACATCCTCAGGCCTAAGAGGTCGGCCCTGGCTGCACCGAACTTCGAGGCCCTCGTCTTCATGAAGGGCAACCTCCAAATCCTCAAGAAGGCCCACGAGGTGGAGGAGGAAGACGAGGACTAGTCAACAGACTGCTAGTCTGTTGACTAGTAGACTCTCTTGTCAAAGAAAGGACGGGCAAATTGATTTTTCTTCAATGTAACTTGCATATATTAAAATTATATTTAAATTAACTGTAGAGTAGAGTAGAGTCGAGTGGAAAACTTAATTTCAATAAATTTTGAATAAATTTTATTTAAATAAAAATGTATATTTTTGATCTTAAAAGCTTTGTTTGTCTTTGTAGTAGTTAGAAATGGCTATTTAGGCTTAAAAAGCATTAAATTCCCTTTAGAAACGTCAAAAATCGCTTTTAAAACGTCGAAGCGCTTTTAAAAAATCGAATCGAAGCGGATAAGCGGTAAGCGGACTTAAAATTTTCCGAATCGCGCCCACCTTTAAGTACATCACATATCATATATCACATCACAATTCATATCACACATCACACATATCACATCGCATACTGTACAATATCCTCCATGAGTATTGGAACAGTGAAGTCAAATTTGTGACTATTGCTATATACTTCAGTACTGGTATTATAGATTTGTTATTAAAAGATGAATATGAGGCAAGAGTGCAGAAGGTCACGTAGAGGGAACAACAGGAATAGTCCGGCAGCCCATATTGGGCCATCTCAGATTCAGAGATTTGATTTTTGCAAGATTTGCAGATTTTGCAGATTTGCAAGCTGAGATTGCAACGCCAGGGACGGCCGACTCCTTCCTGCGAGCTGCCCACGTCACCCGCACAAGAAGAGCTCATCGAATCACTGCAGGGGCACTGCACATCCTGCAACACCGTGCGTATGAACGCCACTGTATGACATATGCTGATGATGCAGAAGACCTGCCTGAGTTCGAAGACTGGTGTCACCAGAGAGGAGAAGACATTCCCCACTTTCAGTACTGGGCAACTGTGCTGGAACTAGAGATGTTGGTACTGGTCTACGTGCGTTCTCTGCGGCAGGCTTCATTCACGATGTACCTCGATGCCCTGACGGAACTGGTCCCATCGTTCCATGCCTTAGACCACACACACTATGCCAGGTGGGTCCCTGTTCACCTGAGGGACATGGTTGTACTCCCAATGAAGCACCCAGATGTAGCCAGATAATTCAGGGCTGGCAACTTCACTGTACAGAAGACGAAGAAGGTGTTCTCTTCGATCCCAATCGAATCGAAATCTTGCAAAAATCTAATCTCTGAATCTGAGATGGCCCAATATCCAGATCTTTTCATAATATGATAATCTACTAGTGTGCCAAATTTGGTGCTTTCCTCACAAAATGCACAATTGTTATGCTAAGTTGCCCCACAAGAAGGAGAAATGTCACGGAAGGAAATCAATCGAATAAGATGGGAATGGATAGTTCACATATTACGTACGGACACTGTATGGTGAATGACACCATAGCGTTATTTTTGTTTAAACTTTCCTTATATTTTGCTGTATGTGTAATTAGCAATAAATCAACTGAAAGATGCACTGCAATCGAAAAGTCCCTCTGTTGTGCTAACGCTAAATTAGGAGTATATTCATGAAGAGTTTTAGCTTGGCTTGTAAGTTTTCCCTTCGTTTTTTTTTTCAAAACGATTCAAATTCATTCGAAAAGTGAACAGGATGCAAAGGGTATTAAAATCCCTAATGTGGAAAACTGATAAACGGAATTAGAACAAAAACAACCCATCATGAAGCTATTGATAATTGTATATACATGTTTCGACAATATACTTTTGCAATAGATTGTTATCAATTGATTTCACATCGGTGGTAGATTTTCTGGAGTTTGGACGCGCTCCTCGGGTCTACTGTACAACCTCTCGTGTGTGAAAGATATGGCTGAGGACGCCAAGTTGTTCTTACAGGTTGCGGGCGTCTCCGGGGCGCTGGCTGTGGGGCTGGGAGCGTACGGCGCGCACGGTCAGTTTAAATTGTAGTGTTGTGTGTTTGGGGTGGGATTAGGGGTGAGAGAACAACGGGATCGGCACGTGGCGAGAAGGATGGGGATTGTTGTGGAGGTAGGGATTGATTGATGGGTACCGTAGGTAGATAAGGATTGGGTGGGTTGGAAGGAATAGGGATGGTTAGGTGGGGTTAGGAAAGGACCGGTATAGATATGGATAGATGGTGAATATAGATAGCGAAGGGTAGGTAGGTAGGTGGTGTAACTGTAAGGATGGGAGGGGGTGGGTGGGTGGTGTAAGGATGGGAGGGGTGGATAGGTGGTGTAAGGATGTGAGGGGTGGGTAGGTAGGTAGGTGGGTAGTGTAAGGATGGGAGGGGCTGGGTGGGTAGTGTAAGGATGGGAGGGGCTGGGTGGGTAGTGTAAGGATGGGAGGGGCTGGGTGGGTAGTGTAAGGATGGGAGGGGCTGGGTGGGTAGTGTAAGGATGGGAGGGGTGGGTGGGTAGTGTAAGGATGGGAGGGGTGGGTGGGTAGTGTAAGGATGGGAGGGGCTGGGTGGGTAGTGTAAGGATGGGAGGGGTGGGTGGGTAGTGTAAGGATGGGAGGGGTGGGTGGGTAGTGTAAGGATGGAAGGGGTGGGTGGGTGGTGTAAGGATGGGAGGGGGTGGGTAGGTTGTGGTAATGATGGAATTGCTTGCTTAGGTGGTAGTAAGGGTGGGGTTGGGTGGATAGGTGGTGGTAAGGATGCGACTGGGTGGATAGGTGGTGGTAAGGGTGGGATTGGGTGGATAGGTGGTGGTTAGGATGGGTAGGTGGTGCTAAGGGTGGGATTGGATGGATAGGTGGTGGTTAGGATGGGTAGGGGTAGGGGTGGGATTGGGTGGATAGGTGGTGGTTAGGATGGGTAGGTGATGCTAAGGGTGGTATTGGGTGGATAGGTGGTGGTAAGGGTGGGATTGGGTGGAAAGGTGGTGTTAAGGATGGGATTGGATGGATAGGTTGTAGTAAGGATTGGAGTGGTTCATTGGATAGGTGGTGGTAAGGATGGGTTGGGTATGTGTTGCAATTGCGGTGAAGTGTGGGAGAGATTTTGAGGATTTGTGGAGGAGGTTCTTGCAGCAAAAGTATTTTTAGTATTCAAATGGGATTTTGTCTTTTCCAAAGGAATGGCGCAATCTGGTTGTTAAATGCGCTTCTTTTTTCTTTCTTTCTTTTTTTAGCTTCTGAACTGTATTCTGTTTGGATTGTTGTGAATGTTTATTATTTGGAAGATATAATTTTCAAACGTGATGTTTTTTTACTTTTGTGCAAACTGCACGACTTCTCAATACATTATGTAAAATCTATTCGATGCTTTGCATATTACAAATGCTTTTCATTGCAAAGATATTTGTAAAGAATCAATGAACCCTGACTGCAGACTGCATTACATTATTTACTTTATAACTGGCAAAAGGAAGCTCTTTGCCTGATTAAATGAAATAACTATCATTAAAGAAACGTATCTTTTGCAAAGTTTTCTAAATTGCCAAAACTTGAGTACCAACCTTATTACAACAAGATAACTTCTTGGAAAGCAATTATTACCTCCACCACCGAAGATGGGCGGAGGATATGTTTTCACCCCTATCTGTTTGTCCGTCTGTCTGTCTGTGAACAGGATATCTCAAAAAGTTGTGGATGGATTCGGATGAAATTTGGTGGAGTGTTGGACAAGGACAAAATGATTAGATTTTGTTGAAGATCTAAGAATTTTTAAGTGATTCTTCACCATTGAGTGATGGGGCCAAAAATGATATATAGTACGATATTTCTAAAAGTTGTCGATGAGTTATGACAAAACTTGGTGGGTGAGTTGGGTGTGTGACAAGAACAAGCTGATTATATTTTAGTTCAGGTCCGAATCAGGATCTGGCCTATCAATGGGATTAAAACATAAACTGTTCAGCCTGGCAGAGGTACACTACATGGCCAAAAGTATGTGGGCACCCCTTCTTATTTGTGGGTTTGGCTGTTTCAGCCACTCCCATTGCTGACAGGTATATATAATCAAGCACACATCCATGCAATCTCCATATAATAGACAAACATTGGCAGTAGAATGGGCAGTACTGAAGAGCTCGGTGACTTTCAAAGTGACACGTTGTTGGCATAGGATGCCACCTTACCAACAAGTCAGTTCGTCAAATTTCTGCCCTGCTAGAGCTTCCCCTGGTCAACTGTAAGTGCTGTTATGGTGAAGTGGTAATGTCTCGGAGCAACAACAGCTCAGACGTGAAGTGGTAGGCCACTCAAGCTCACAGAACGGGACCGCCGAGTGCTGAAGCACGTAGTGCATAAAAGTAGTCTGTCCTCAGTTACAACACTCACTGCCGAGTTCCAAACTGCCTCTGGAAGCAACGTCAGCACAACAACTGTTCGTTGGGAGCTTCATGAAATGGGTTTCCATGGCTGAGCAGCCGCACACAAGCCTAAGATCACCATGCGCAATGCCAAGCGTCGCCTGGAATGGTGTAAAGCTTGCCGCCATTGGACTCTGGTGCAGTGGAAACACGTTGTCTGGAGTGATTAATCACGCTTCACCATCTCGCAATCCGACGGACGAATCTGGGTTTGGTGGATGCCAGGAGATTGCTCCTTGCCCAAATGCATAGTGCCAACTGTAAAGTGTGGTGTAGGAGGAATAATAGTCTGGGGCTGTTTTTCATCAGTTGGGCTAAGCCCCTTAGTTCCAGTGAAGGGAAATCGTAACGCTACATCATACAGTGACATTCTAGATGATTGTGTGCTTCCAACTTTGTGGCAACAGTTTGGGGAAGGCCCTTTCCTGTTTCAGCATGGCAATGCCCCCGTGCACAAAGCGAGGTCCATCCAGAAATGGTTTGTTGAGATCAGTGTGGAAAAACTTGACTGGCCTGAACAGAGCCCAGACCTCAACCCCATCGAACACCTTTGGGATGCATTGGAATGCCGACTGCGAGCCAAGCCTAATCGCCCAACATCAGTGCCTTACCGACTAATGCTCCTGTGGCTGAACGGAAGCAAATCCCCACAACAATGTTCCAACATCTAGTGGAAAGCCTTCCCAGAAGAGTGGAGGCTGTTCTCGCAGCAAAGGGTGGACCAACTCCATATTAATTCCCATGATTTTGGAATGAGATGTTTGATGAGCACATACGGGTGTCCATATACTTTTGGTTATGTCGTGTGTGTGTGTGTGTGTGTGTGTGTGTGTGTGTGTGTGTGTGGGTGTGTGTGTGTGTGTGTGTGTGTGTGTGTGTGTGTGTGTGTGTGTGTGTGTGTGTGTGTGTGTGTGTGTGTGTGTGTGTGTGTGTGTGTGTGTGTGTGTGTGTGTGTGTGTGTGTGTGTGTGTTAGTGTGTTAGTGTTTCATTGATTTATTCAGATCCCTGCCTCCTAACTATATTCCAACTTGAACATGATCTTGGAAAATAATGTTGCGATTCTGGGAACTGGCTATGAAGGTGGGCAATTGCACCCAACATAAAGGTCCCTTCGTTAGTTATCTCAATAGTATAAGGCTAGAGTATCCCCTTCCCTTTGTTCATTGGGTTGATCGTGATAGAATGTGTTGAGGTTTGTTGATAGAATGTGAGGGTTCGAGAGGTCCCACCTCCCCCCCCCCCCCCCCCCCCTTCAATGTATTTTTTTTGTTGTTGCTGGTGAGGGTTAGAGAGGATTTCCTCGTGGTAATTGTGAACTCGGACTTCGTGGTGTGCGCTGTGCAATGCAGGCGCTAGCTCATTAGCATATCGCACCAAAAGCTAGTTTGAATCGCACGCCAAGAATAAACTATCACCTTTTTAACCATACCACAACCTTCCTTTAGATGCCACAACCACCACATAACTTTTATAATTTGTCAGTACAGCAAACATTTTCATTTACACTTGCTTTTATTTGCACTGTAGTTTACATTGCATTAATTAAGACATTATACACGCTGTGGCGTTGCTCCAAAACCCAACAACATCACAATGGAATAACCCCTGACTTCACCTCAACCACCCAGCTTACCTGCATTCATCTAACCACATCACTGCCATGCGCCACTGGCTTGGGAGCGTGAGAGGAAAGGCGCAAGGAATGGCGACGGTAATGGACAAACTCTCACTTTTCAAACCTTGTTGAAACACCCGAACAATGACGTGATAATTGGCTATTGGCTTCTGGTTTACACCTAATCTGCTCTGTTCACTCATACAAACAATTGGAGGTCGTGGCATTCACCCCTGCACCTGTAACATGTTCAAAGAATGAGCCCATGTTAATCGAGGAGAACCGTCGTGTGGCACAGTTGGAAGGCGGAGTGAGCCCAAGTCGTGAGAGATACCTCGCATAGGTGGAGCTAACTCCCGGGAGAGCGAGGATGCACCAATCGGCATCATATTCATAGCGAGGGTCATTTTTGGTCCGCTTTTAGTCCCCGCCCTTGCTAGGCGATCATAAAATAGCTGCGAGCGCGTCTTGCGGCTGCTGTGATTTTGGCTTCGGTGCTCGTCTAGTCCTTTGCTCAGTTTGAGTTGCTTCAAGGGTGAACGAACGGGGCCCGAGAGGTGATGCTCTTGTTTGGTGGGTTGGACCTGGGAGCCGGAGCATTGGGCAGATGGAACAGACGCCATGTGGAGTGCACGTTAGGGCTGAGCCAAGCCCATGCATGCACTCTCTTAGAACTTTCCACATTAAGGTGTCTCATACGTTCTTTTTCTTTCCTTTCTCTGAATCATTCTACTTGAACTCTGGAGTAACAATGATTATAAAGAGTATCAACAAATAGCGGCTTTGCCATGGCCATACTCCTCCAGAGTGGAGAGTGGCTTTGCCATGGCCATACCTCCTCTTCACAGGTTCCTCTCGCACCACAGTCCCCACAACACCTTGACAATTACACGTCTTAGATCCCCTCAGTATTCCTCCTTTTAACCCCCGCCCTTAACGTGTCGGATGCGGAGGCATGACGGCCTCACCCGCTGAGCCAAGAAGCTGATATCCCCCATCTTTTCGCTATCTTTCTGTTCTTATCTCCCTTCCGTGGCGTGGATGTCTGATCAGGTACCCATGTATTGTATTTAGCCGGTAGGTAAGGCATAGGGATAAGTTCTGCACCTCGTCCGTTTTGCTTTACTATAAATTGCTGCACTCAATCGCTTGTGACTGTCATTCTTTTGTGCATTATCCTTGTATCACCCCCGTTTTGATTCACTTTGATTTCCCTTTTTGTACATTAAAGTCCTGGAGTCCCACCCCTCCCCCCACATGACCCCGCATTTCACATTACACTTTTGGTTTGTAAATAATAAATGCTCTTCTTGTTGAACTCATTTTCTGACCTGTCTGTATTCGTCTTTTCCCTCATTGGTCCAGCGCTGTTTGCACGCAAGTTAGTCTAGGAGTTTAGAATTTCCCAAATAATTGGCTCCCATCCTGGTCAGGTATGCACTGGGGGTTGCTCAGCTGCCCCAATTAAGATCTCATCAAGATAAATTTAGTGCAGAACCGAGGGCGCGTCCCCCGGTCGGGAGACCACATGACCTGCAGTTGAACGGAAATTATATGGAGGACATTGGAACATGTGGTTGACTAATTGGTGTCCGCGGTTGCCTAGCAACCTGCCGTGACACAAAGTTATTTATAATCGGTGGCCTCAGGCCCAGTAAGTCTGAGGAGAACCAAAATCCCCCTCATAGTAGACCCGAAACCCATGACTGTAACAATAATTATGAGGATGTTTGCTGCTTTTACAGGCTTGCGAAATAAGGAAGTGGATGAGTATTTGAAACAAGTGAGTGAATTTCTTTCTAGTTTTGCACTTTATGAAAGTAAAGTTAACATATGAAAGTTCTAATGAATATAATTGATGAAAGAAGTTCATTGTTGAGTTAAGATAAAGTGGTTGAGAAGAGAATTGTGAAATATGCAAATGTGAAACTTAAAGTTGAATGGCTTTGTCTCAGAAAGGCTGACATTTTACGAGTCTGTCTCTCTTTATTAAGATTGGTGAAAACTTGTTTAAAAGCAAGAACAATGTATAAGATATTGGAATTGTTGAATAAAGACAGGGAAAATTTTTACTGCCAATGTGACTTAATCACGTGATACTCATCTCATCCACACTGTGCAGGTGTTTGAGACTGCGAACAGATACCACTTTCTGCACACATTAGCACTACTTGGAACCCAATTTTCTTCTCGACCACGTCTGGTGAGTTTATCATTCATAAAATTTGGTTTGTATTTGGAGCATGGCTGGATGAATCTTTGGTGGGCCTGGCACCAAACAAATTTGTGGGCCCCCATGTGCAAAAATATGAAATCCATTTGTAACCATTTGTAAAAACCATTTTCAAAAATATAAGAACCATTGCAAAAAATATAAAAACTGCATGTGTGGTACATACTGGGAGGTAAGCCATTAACAGTGTGGTGACGTAATATGCCAGGTAATGTTTTTTTTTTTTTTTTTAATGGTATGTTTTCTTTTTTTTAAATTTTAATGGTATGTTTTTTTTTCAATTTTAATGGTGTTTTTTTAAAAATTTTAATGGTATGTTTTTTTTTTTCAATTTTAATGGTGTTTTTTTTTTAATGGTATGTTTTTTTTGTTTTTTTTTGTTTTTTTTAATGGTATGTTTTTTTTTCTTCCAATTTTAATGGTATGTTTTTTTTTTAAGTAGCATTAAATTCTATACATGTTCTTTGAAACATCGTGATGTGTACACTTTACATATATTTAGCTATGTTGGTCACCATAGACCTCTTCTGATAGTGGGCCTGGCATCATTGTAAACCCGGCCCTGACTTGGAGAGCAGAGCACATTGGGGCTCATTAATGTGTATCAAAATAGTGTCCGGACCTCTGTTCAGCACCTGCAGTATGAGAACAGACTGTTGCAGTCACAGGTAGATGGAACAATTGTGTTATCAAAACCACCTGATTATGATGCTAATGTAACCACAAGTTCATCTTTGAGGGATCTTTTGGCCTTTCAATATTATACACTAACATTGTAGACGACTATATTTTTCAGGAATTGAGAAATTTCTTGTGCACAAACTCATCTTGCAAGAGGAAATGGATTTTTTTTTTAATATACAAGATTGAGGTTCATGGAAGAGCAGGGTGATGGAGGGTAAAAAGGTAATGGACTAACAATGGGGCAGGTGGGTCAAATTGGACACAATAGGCAAGGGATTGAATGAAGAGGAAAAGAGGAGAGAGAGAGAGAGGAGGAGCGGAAACACAGTAAACTGCAAGTTAAGAGGGTTATGTAAACTACATGTACAGCTAATGGGGGTAAAGTCGATTGTGGAGAGGGAGGGGAGGGGGGTAGGGAAGGGGGAGAGAATATTAAAAATAGAGGGAAACAACAACTCGAAACGGCAAGTGTGTGTGTATGTATATGTATACATATGTGTATGTATATGTATATGTATACATATATATATATATATATATACATATACAGTAATACCCCGGCCTACGTCATTAATTGGTTCCATAAGCCGTGACGTAACTCGGTTTTTGACGTAAACCGGGCGTAATGCCTTTTAGCTCTTTCACGAGCCTAGACCCTTGTATACAAAAAAAAAAAAAAAAAAGCCTTAAAATGAAGACAAACACCGTAAAACTAGAGTAAATAACTCGCGAAAGTATATAACTATCGCTAAGCCTTAAAGAACATTAAAAACACATTTTAGTCATATTTTTTAATGAGTAATGAACACAATTAATAAATGAATTTGTAAAGAATAATAAATAAAATTAATAAGATTATGTTATTCACCTTAAACATGGCGTCTCTTCTGAACACAAACACACATTTTAGCAGTCTTATCCGGCGGCGCTTTTTCAGTGACGTATGCGAGAATACGTTCCCTATCATGAATGATGGTCGATACCGTCGACCGTGGCAGCCCTAAGGCATAGACCTTATCGCGAATCGGTAAATATCAACAGAGGGTGCTTCACCGCAAAGTATGATGGGATCGAAAAGGGGGCAAAGGTAAACACGAAACCAGAAGAGGAAGCGTCTGTCTACGATCGACGCTGTGTTTACGGAAAGGAAGATGGCTAATGTGAAACAAATTCAGCTTTTTTTGGCATTAAAATCCAGCGATTTAAAGAAATATTTGAGGGAAAGGGGGGTTCCCATTGGAGAAGAGAAACAACCTGCTTATGCAAGAACAGTTCCTGAATGTTGAAACCTCGATCGGCCATACAAATATCGCCGGGCTGGAACTTGTCTACAATGTTCGTCATCTTTACAATTTTTTTGTCCGACGTGTTTCCTCCTGTAGGTTTGGAAATGTATGAAATTGTTCCGCTAGGTGTAATAGCAACAAGGCACTTGAGAGTAGGTCTTGACTTATATTGGCTGTTCACTTGCGAACAAAACTTGGGAGACGGTGCTTTGTCCTAATCCAAAGCGAAATGCGAGGTCCTCGTCGCGAAGATTAAGCCGAAGCTTAATAAGTGTCATGAGTAGTTGATCCTCTAAAGATTGAGATCGCTTAACTCCGAGTTTTGTAGTATTGTTTATTTGCCAGGTCTTGTCTTCCATTGATAATTTCCCCTTATAATAATGAAGGTTCTGTGCATGAGGGGATACTTCTGCTAATAACCACTTAAACAGGTCATAACTAGGTAAACCTGTATAAAGTTTCACAAGTTCATCACAGTTTGCTATGTCCGAAACAGTAAGCTTCTTGTTACATACTGCAATGGTGGCTTTCAGTTTTGCGACGGTGTCCTTGGCTTGCAAATACTGGCTCATGAGCTGATCACAGTTCACAGTTAATTTGTCACAGTAAAAAAGTCCTAAAAGTAGTTTAAAGTGGTAAGGATCACGTAGTGTGTCAATGTAAACAAGCAGTCTGTCAAAGTGACAGCGACCGCCAGCGGCGCTATTGCCCCTTTCCGATCCCATGACGCATTGCGGTTCCGATTCGCGATAAGGTCTATGCGCTATCACCGATACTTTTTCACCTTTTTCATACCTTTTAAACAGATTTAACTTCTCTTCCATCGTAACCACATTACGCGTGGAAACACTAGCATTATCCTTCTTAGGACCCAGGGCTAACACAGACACAGTAAAGGAATACTGTACGTCGCCTCTGTTTTGAATGAGAACCAGCAGCTGCGCGTACGTACAGTATACTGTACGTACATTTTTATATTTTTTAAATGTGCTTTTTATTGTATTTTAAATTGTTTTTTAGCTTCTTTTATTGTTAATTTATGTACTATTTTATTTATTTTAAATGTATTTTTAAGGAAATTTTTTTTTCCATGTCTGTAGGAGTGATGTAAAGTCGCACATAATGACGTTCGCTGAACTGAAATTTACTCTAGAAGAGTGGCGTAAAGTCGGATTTGACGTAGGTCGAAATGGCGTAAAACGGGGTATATATATATATATATATATATACATACAGTCACGTGAAAAAGTAAGTACACCCCATGTAAAGTTTGGACTTTTTCAACATATTTCAACATACAGCTATTTGATCTTCATTTCAACAATATTGATAGATAAAGGTGATATAATATAACAAATATCATGAAACATTTACATATTGTCGTCCATTGTATAATTTAAATAAACATAAATGCAAATTTCACATGTCGTAAAAGTAAGTAAACCCTTGGCTCTAATCGGTGGTATTGCCCCCTTTGGCAGAAACAACCTCAAGTAGGCGTTTCTTATAACTGTCTACCAGTCTGACATCGACTGGGAGAAATTTTTGCCCACTCCTCCATGCAGAATTCTTTCAGCTGTGCGATGTTTGAGGGGTTTCTTGCATGCACAGCTCGTTTCAAATCCCCCCACAACATCTCGATGGGATTTAGATCTCGGCTTTGACTTGGCCATTCCAGAACCCTCCATTTCTTTCTTTTCAGCCATTCCTTGGTGGATTTTCTGGTATGTTTAGGGTCATTGTCATGTTGCAAGGTCCACCTTCGGTTGAGCTTCAACTTTCCGACAGATGGCCTCACATTATCCTCAAGCACCCTCTGGTACAATGAAGAATTCATAGTGGATTATATGATGGTGAGCTGCCCAGGCCCTGATTCAGCAAAGCTGCCCCAAACTTTAATATTTCCACCACCATGCTTTACAGTTGGTATCAGCTTCTTGTGGTCAAATGCTGTCTTTGGTTTTTGCCAAACATGTCTTCTGGTACTGTGGCCAAATAGCTCTACCTTTGACTCATCTGTCCAGAGCACATTGTTCCAGAAGTGCTGGTCTTTGCCGAGGTGATCATTGGCAAACTTTAGTCTTGCCCTGATGCTCTTTCTGGACAGCAAAGGTTTCCTCCTGGCACACCTCCCATGTAGATCAAATTTGTGCAGCCTCTTTCTAATGGTAGACTCGTGCACTTTGACATCAACAGTGGGAAGAGCTACCTGTAGGTCCCGTGATGACATTCTGGGGTTCTTCGAGACTTCTTTCAGCATCTTGCGGTCTGCTCTCGGGCTGAACTTGCTGGGGCGGCCTGGCCTGAACAAGTTGGCAGTTGTTTGGAATCTTCTCCACTTGTAGATGATCTTCCGGACAGTCGAATGATTGATTTCAAATTGATTGGAGATCTTTTTAAATCCCTTCCCAGACTCAGGCATCTATAACCTTCTTTCTGAAGGCCTCAGAGAGCTCTTTTGAACAAGGCATGGTGATACCGCACACTTCAACATCAAAGAGCAAACCAAACTAAATGTCTGAGGTTTAAATAAGACAGGTTCCTCCAAGATCCTCTCTAATGATGTTCTAATCATTTGCACCTGAGCTGGTGCACCTGATTCTAATTTTCTGTATTTGAAGTAGTGATAAATGTAGGGGAGTACTGACTTTTTCCACATGTGAAATTTGCATTTATGTTTATTTAAATTATACAATGGTCGACAAAATGTAAATGTTTCATGATATCTATATATATATAAAACACAGTTTGTGTGTGTGTGTGTGTGTGTGTGTGTGTGTGTGTGTGTGTGTGTGTGTGTGTGTGTGTGTGTGTGTGTGTGTGTGTGTGTGTGTGTGTAATGTTACCGATAGACTCCTAAACGGAGAGGCTCACGTGCTTGATATTTGGCACAGACATGGCCATTGAGCCTGGGAAGAACATGGCCGACCTAAAAAAAAAAAATTCATAATATTTTTTTACCATATTTTTACCTCAGCGCATTTCAGCGAGGAATATTATGCACGGAATCTGAGGCGGTGGCAGAGCAGCGTGCTGATTCGCTCAGAGCGATCACGTGATGTTCCTTGCCGCCATAAACTCAGTTACGCGTTCGCACGTATTTCAGAGCGAAAAGCGATTGCATTTTTTCACATTTCAGCGAGGAACATTGCCATTCACACCACATAGGTTTTTCTTTCTTTCATCTTTACGAGATCCATATTTTTTATTCATATTTACCTCAGCGCATTTCAGTGAGGAATATTATACACGGAATCTGAGCAGGTGGCAGAGCAGCGCGCTGATTCGCTCAGAGCGATCACGTGATGTTCCTTGCCGCCAGAAACTCACAGTTACGCGTTCGCACGTAATTCACATGTTCAAAACAAACGAGATCCGCGAAGCGAGTTCGTCGAGTCGTGCTAACCAAGATGGCGACACAGCGGCTTCACTTTTCACGGAGTATGAGCGTTCTATATATTTTCAATTCATTGTGCCCGACTCGCTCACGTACTTGATTTGTGGCATAGACATGGCCATTGGGCCTTCACGGTGTAATTTGTGCGTGGCTTTTGTCCGAGTGAGCTTGAGTCGAGAGGGGTTGTACGGGTTGGGTTGGGAATGTACGGGTTGGGAATGTACGGGTCTCCCTTCCCCCGCCCGGCAACGCCGGTACTGGAGGGCGTCACAGGATCGGTGAGTCTCCAAAATCCGCTTCGTGCTATTGCGAAGATGCAGGACGATGTCGCGATTGTTGTGCTGCTCTCCGTCCATGAGAACTGCAACGTCATTGTTGACTGGCCCTCCCCTTCCCTCCCCCTCCACCCTCCCCCTCCCCCTTTCCCTCCCCCTCCCCCTTTCCCTCCCCTTCCCCCTCCCCCCCCTCCCCCTCCCCACCCACACTCCCCCTCCCCACCCACACTCCCCCTCCCCCCTCCCACCCCTCCCCCCCTCCCCCCTCCCACCCATCTCCCCCTCCCATCCCTCCCACCCCTCTCCCCCTCCCATCCCTCCCACCCCTCTCCCCCTCCCATCCCTCCCCCTCCCCCCCTCTCCTCCCCTCCCCCCTCTCCTCCCATCCCCTCCTCCCCCTCCCCCCTCTTCTCCCCTCCCCCCCTCTTCTCCCCTCCCCCTCCCCTCTCCTCCCCTCCCCCCCGTTTCCCCTCCCCTTCCCCCTTCCCTCCCCTCCCCTGCTCGGCAATGCCGGGTACTTCTGCTAGTTTGTTATATTATATCACCTTTATCTATCAATATTGTTGAAATGAAGATCAAATAGCTGTATGTTGAAATATGTTGAAAAAGTCCAAATGTGACATGGGGTATACTTACTTTTTCACGTGACTATATATATACGGTGTTATCTGTGCAGTGTCTGTCCTGTCCTGTGTTGTGTTGTCATGTCTTGTGTTGTCACTGAACTACTTTCTCAAACTTTTGTGAAATCGTACCAAACTTCTGGTGTGCACATATCTCTCCTGTCGGTATGTCCTAAGGGTTGTTTTTTTTGTATCCAATTTTTTATTTTTTATTTTTTTTGGGAATTTTTTCGGGAAAAAAATTTAATTTCCAACTTAAGTTTTCAACTTCAATTGTTTATAAAATGTGATATCACGTATATTACA